>NC_041232.1:65440040-65496209 GCF_002837175.3 Physeter macrocephalus
GCCCTAATTTCATTCTTTTACATGTAGCTGTTGAGTTTTCCCAGCACCACTTATTGAAAAGAGTGTCTTTTCTCCGCTGTGGTTTTTTTCCCACCCACCAAGTATCAATAAATGAGGAAGTTGGACTATTTCAACATTTTCCTAACTAGAACCATATTTTCCAGAGTGTTACACTTGAGGAGTTGTTAGGTATTATAAGAAAAGTGAGTTCCATGGATAAATGTTTGGGAAATGGTGCATGAAATGATGTTAACAGGTTTCTTTACTACAGAATTTCTCCTAGTCTCTACTATGCAGATATGTTTTGACTCTCTAACAGGGAGTTAAAATTAAGCTTTCACCAAATTTATTTTGAAAATAATTTTTTGAGGAGCATCCTATGATATTAGTGTTCACAAAAGTTCTTTCAGTTTTATAAATCCCATCGTAGAAGATTGCACGAAGCATTTTAGAAGAAGGGTTGAATGTCCGTTAAACCCAATGAAGATCCACATTATCTGGGAAGCCATTCTGTATTTCACTGTTTTCCAGTAGGAACCTTCTACTCTTCTCAATGGAGAGAATATTGTCTCTGATCAACCATCAAAAAGGGAATTATCAAAGAGAGTGCTTCTGAATAATTTGATGCATGTTTCCTTGACTTTTATTGACTCTCCCACCTCCACATAATGTAAAAACATCAATATATAAAAATAATCAATATATGAAAATCCAAACATATAAAGCATCACAGGTGAGAGGAGAGCTAGTCACATAACAGGAGAATTCTTTACTTTACAAAATGATTCCTCCCAGTCTTTTTTTAAAAAAAGAAAGTTGGAGACACTGAAGGAAATTCAGTGGTCTCACAATTTCTCTCACAATTGTCTCTAAGTTCACTGTCTATTACCTGTAAGTATTCTTAACCTTTAAAAATACTTTCTTAGATGCCTCTGTTTACCCCACCAATAGGGTTGATTTAGCCTATCTAGCCTTAGAAATGGCACATTACTCTCTCACAGGGCCAGTGGCCTACCCCCAAGATGCCCTACTGGTCAAGGAGGGCTTTCTCACCAGCTGGGGACCACTGTTTAATGGCAGGCAGGCTCAAGCCATAACCTCATTTATTTTCCCAGTGTTGCTTGTGGCTTAGAGACTCATTTGTTTATTTGCAGAGATTACCATCACCCATTGGAAACAAATCTTTGGGTATCATTTTTAAATCATGAATCTGAAATATATACTCTATTTTGCCAGCTGTCCAAGTTGCTGGGACTTTCCCCCCTTGGTTGAAAAAATGTTTTCTACTTCAGACAGCTACTATGAATCCAGATGTACACAAACTTCATTTTAAAGGTGTTTCCTGCCTTGTCAACCCAATCGTTATGAAGACAAAGGAACAGTTGGATCGTTGATGCATTGGCGAAAAGCATTAGTTTTCTTGTAAAGGTGATTTGCCACTTCAGGCATAATTAGGCTACTTAAACACTTATCTTTGTTAGTCAATGGACTGGGAAGTCTTTATCCTTATCATGAGTGATGTAGTTCAAAGAGTAGTTCGTCTCTCAGCTCTAAATGGAGATGCCCTTTCAGTGCAAGGTAGTTCCTACCGGGTTGCTAGATATTTTAATCTCTAGACCTAACCAACATGTTGGTTTATGTACCCCTAGAAGACTATCACTTCTAAAATATTTCTTCAGTCCCTCATTAAGTAGAATTTGATATCCTTGGTGACTCTTTAGGGGAGAAGGAACCAATTAAAACACCAAATCCTGAGAGTGAATGTTCTCTTCCAAGTCATTTGATGCTAGCCATTTGAGATAAAGAAAACGCAGTATGTAGTAAGGGATGGAGACGAGACCAAGAAATCCTTGCATCTCCCACCCACACTCTGTAGCTCAGGCATGAGGGGAGACAGATGATGGAAGATAGGTGTGCTTGGCTAATTTCTCCTATGACAATGAAGCATAGTAATCTGTCCTGGGAAGCAGGGGGTTCTGATCTTGTCCCTGGCTCTGCTTCTCAAACCAGTTCTGTAACCACAGGGACCCATCAGCCTCTCAGTTTTCTCACAGTAAAGTGGGGATTTATCTCTGCCTTGCTTGGATACACAGAATGTTGGGCTGGGGGGCGTTCTACTAAGATAATGGGTTTGAAAATTACAGATTATGACGACTAATATGGGCAAGGGTCATGGCTTTTTTCTTTGCTTCTTTTATATCTACTTATATGGAAAGAGTGACCTACCTGAGTATGAATTCTAGTTTTGCTAATTACTCAGTTTCCTCATCTATAAAATAGGGATAGTGATGTCTATTTCATGTGGTTACCATGAAGACTTGGCAAATCCTACTGCTTTTAGTTGCATCATCTGGAGCTGTGCCTAGCAATCTTTCCCTAATATCTTTCCCCCTTGTGTGTTTCAATGCCAAATGCAGCTTCATGGACTCTTTCATAGGTCATTTATGGCACTCAGTTGTTAGGTTGTTGCTTTATAAGAAGAACACTGAATTGTGACATTTCCACATTTCCTGCTACTCTGTTTCTTTGCTTTCTAACATATAAAATTACTTTATCATGTAATCTTTTTGAAGACATTAAAGCAATAATTAATTAATGATCCCAGTTTAAGTTAACATTGAACTGCAGGTTAATAAGATACCAACAGAATGTTTAAAAAAAACCCCACCACCCAAACAACCAGCACTGCTTCCCCTCCCCACGCCCCTGCCCTGCCCTCAACACACACTCGAAAACCAAACAACCAACCATCAAAAAATGAAACACAAATCTGACAATATCAAACTTTGGCAAGGATGTAGAACAACAGGCATTCTTATACACTGCTGGTGAAATGCAAATTGGCACCACCATTTTGGAAAACTATTAGATAGTACCTAGGAAAGCTGAATATATGCCTACCTTATGACCCATAAATAAATGCATATGTGCACCAAAAATGTACAAGGATGTTCCTGGCAGCTTTATTTAAAACCACCAGAAGCTGGTATCAGAATCAACTGTGGTGTATTCATACATTGGAACACTATACAGCAATGAGGGGGAGGTGGGAAGCTTCCATGGTGCTGGTGATGTTTGATATTTTGATTTCAGAGGTAGTTATACAGGGGTATCTATTTTATAAAAAATTATCAAGCTGTACACTTAAGATCTCTGCATATATTTTATACTTCAGTAAAAAGTTTGCTAAATAAATAGATATCGATATTAGTTTTTAAAAATCCACTGCCAGATGGCTGGAAAGTTTCTTTAGGCCATAATTAAAAGACATATCACAATTTTAGAGATCCTAAAATAGAGACAAAATAAAAATGCAACTTATAATTCAGTACTCATGTATTCATGCATTTGTACATTGTTTTTTTTTATTGAGGAATACTTTACCAAAAAAAGAAAAAAACCACGCACAGATATTAAGTGTACAATTCAGTGAGTTTTGATACATGTATACATTCAAGTAATTACAAGCCCAGTGAAGATATAGAACATTTCCATCAACACTTGTGCTTCTTCCCAGGCAATAGCCCACCTCCTCTCCCCAGAGAAAACCAACTAGTCTTCTTTTTTTTTTTTAATTATTGAAATACAGTTGATTTATAGTGTTTCAGTTGTACAGCAAACTGATTCAGTTATACACATATATATATTCTTTTTCAGATTTTCTTTCATTATAGGTTATTACAGCATGTCCTTGTTGTTTATCTATTTTATATGCAGTAGTAGTGTGTACAAACTTTTCTTAATTGTAGCACATTGGGTTAGCTATGCTTGTCCTTCAACGTCTTCTAAATAGAATAATGCAGCATATATACTCTTGTGTCTGGCTTCTTCACTTAGCATTATGTTTTTGATATTCATCCAAATTGTGAGTGCACTGGTAGATAATTTTTTATTTTATTAATATACTATAAATTATTTTTTCATTTCCCTGTTGTTGAATATTTGGCTTATTTCCAGTTTGGAGTTACTGATGAATAAAACTGCCATCAACATTTTTGTTCAAGTTTTTCTTGAAATGTGTGTCCTAAGAAATCTTTTCTTCTTCCCAGGTCATAAAGTAGTTTCCTATGTTTTCTTTTAGATGCTTTATTTTTTTTCCTTGATGTTTGTGTCTATGATCTATCTCAAATTAATTTTTATGTATAGTGCGAGGTGAGGATCAAGGTTCATTTTTATCCAGTTGTTCAAGCCCCATTTGTTGAAAAGAAACCTTTTCTTTCTCCTTTTGATTACTTTGCATTGTCTGCTGAAAATCAACGAGCCATATATGTATAGATCTATTCAGGACTTTCTGTTCAGTTCCATTGATCTCTCTACTTACCCTAATGCTCATAACACACAGTTTTAATTACTGTAGCTGTAGAATAAGTATTAAAATCATAGAATGAGTATTTATGTATTGATTTTTATCATTAGGTAATACCAGTGCATTTATGGACCTCTTTACAATGGAGATAGGCTGCATCCAGTGTCCTATATGGTAACTTGATTTTATGTCAGATGACAAATAATCACTCTGATTTCAAAAACCTTTCAAGCAGTGTACCTTAAAACATAGAGGTGTCTATGCTACTCAATAAAAATTATACTACTCTTTATCCTGTTTATCAAGGGTAGTAAGTGAATTTCTTACGGCTCTGTTGATATTTCTGCCCTTACTGTGAGGTTGGCTTTTAGTATATCTGACCATATTAAATAGTGGTTTGGGGATATAGTAATTGATAAATGTACTTTTATTTCTATTTTGGACCCCAAAATCAATTTTAAAAGACTTAGTTGCCCCCAATATTCCCCTTTTCTCTTTTCCTCTTTGTTGTTGTTGTTTAATGCTTCACTTTCTTCTGTTTTTTGTTTGTTTTTGCTTTTTTTTTTAAAGGAGGGTATGCTGTAATCTCAGCCCAGGAAAAATAAAGGTTGATCTTAAAATAACTAGGTGGTCCCATTTCTCTTTTGTTAGTGATTAATTGAGATGTGGGAAGGTGGTACAATTCTAGGCAATGAAAGGGGTTTGAGAATGAGCTCTGAAGCTCCTGTGAAAGATTTTCTGGCTGTTAAAAATGAACTGGGGATTGTGAACAAGGTAACAGTTTCTCTCCTGCTGCTGTTGTTGCTGGATGTTGTGATGTCAGGTGGTGATACCTGGAACTGTTGCAGCCATCTTGTTACCATGAGGAGAGCTACAAGCTGACTTGCTGAATTAAGCAAAGTGGAAAGAAGGAAGAAATCTGAGTCCCCAAAGAAATAAGGGAGCTAAAAATAATGTCTTAATCTATCCCCATTCTTATAGTTATGGGATTTAATTTTTTTTGTTCATTGTCCAAATCATTTGAGTTAGGTTTTCTTTCATTTGCTCCCTAAAGCATGCTATCTGTTAAAACCACATTGGATTTTATCAGCTCTTTGATGTGCTAAGAACTACTGGGAAAATTAAATGAAAGAGGCATTAGATTAAGAACCAAAGTATGAGCAAAGACATAATTTATTAATGAATTTTAGTCATCAGAATGTATGATTCTAAAAGGGGGGAACACTTACCTTTATAAAATATGAAAATAATTGGATGAACTTGACATTGCTATGTTTTGGGATATGGCTACTCATGACTCAGGTAACTGTAGATGAGTTGAGTAGAATGTTGGGAGCAGGAGAAGCAAAACCAACTGTAGATTTTGAGATGAAGTTCACAGTCACATATGTCCCCTGCCTAAAGAACCACTGGACAGCAGAGACTTGAGTAAGGCCTCTAGTTCAGCTAAGAAGGCTGAGAGCAAGGCAAGACCAGACATAGAGCTCCTGAGTTTTTGTGTAGGAGGGGCTTGAGGGCTGCAGCAGGTTGGGACACGGAGTTGCCATTGCAAAGAACTTTTCCTATTGGTTATCCATATAATGAATTGGGTGGGATCGTGGCTATGACCTTGGTTACCTCCTTTGATTCAATGATTAATGCCAGACTAGTTTTCCAGCCTCGGGTTGAGAAAACCCACAGTTATTAAAAAAGCAAGCCAACCTCAAGATCTATAGCTGCTTTATTTTGAAGGAAAGTCATTATTTCAAGTCAAAAGTGCATAAAGAATTCCTGAAGAGTTTTCAAGGCAGAGAATTTCAATTCTGGTTGGTGTGAAATCAGTCTTTCAGTTTTCAATTTCATTGGAGGGGATGCTCCATAATTTGAATTTCTGATGCTGAAAATTGAACTGAAAAGGAGACTCTTATGTAGTTCAACCATTGCTACCTTATTGGCATGATTATTATTAGTAAGTTAACTCTTCCATGTTGGAGGAGAATGAGAGACTCAGTGCTTGCCCTCGAGGTATACAAACACAATCCCAGGAAACACCTTTTACAAAATACCCTGTGCATGGTGGGGAATAGGGTCTTCCACTGGCTCGAGTTGTGATTCCTTCCATTTCAAGCAGTGTCTTTTTTTTTTTTTTTTTTTTTTTTTGCTGAATTTCTACATTTTAAAAATTCTTCCAAAGGGAAGGGGTTAACATCCCTGTTATAGAGGAGATGGCAGCATAAAGTCCACAGACTGAATTGCCTGGGTTCCTTCTAACCACTGTACACAGGCAGGGTTGGGAGCTTATTGGGAGACCTGTCTTTCTTGTTAACACGTTAATATGATACTTTTCTTGGTTAATACATTTATATATTTGCAGGGGTCTCTGGAAAAATAATGTGAAAAACTATTTGTTTACAACTCATGTTTACCCTGCTATGGGATGAATTGAGTTTTTTTTTTTAAATAATGTATCTTTAGTTCATCTGAAAACTATAGACTAAAGAAAAAAACCTCACACCAAATATTTTCCATTTTAAATTTAACACTGGAGATTACTATCTTTGTGTCATCAGGCTTACTCTGTGTGTGTGTGTGTGTGTTGTGTGTGTAGAGTATGGCCCTCAGGATAAAGCTTTTTCTACCATCTATGAGCATGTCTTTTACCTTGAAAAAAATTACTATCATCTTTACAAAAAATTCAGGCCTGCATCTAATGAATCACAGAATATTGTACAAAAGTGTTCCGCCCTAAATTTTTGGAAGGTCATGCTGAATTAGATGCTCAGAGCCTGTTCATATCATGTTGCTGAGTCATTAATAGAATGATAAATTATCTTATGCTGCATATTGATAATGTTGAATGATAAGTAGCTTTTTGGCCCTTATTGTAAATTTGGGCCACTTCTGATCTAACTCCAATATCTGAGAAAGGAGATGGGAACTGCTGTTCAATATGATCATGTGACAAAGGTAAACATACTGAAGCAGGGGTACTATGACCTTTTCCCTTCTTTACTTTCAGGGAAGTAAGTTTGTCTGAATGACTTTTTGCACTCATCAGGGTAATGTCCAGGTAGTGCAAATGGAGAAATCAGGAGATTGGGCCAGTGATTACAGGGAGAGGGGATGAAGAAAGATGGGAAGGGAGGGGTTTAGAGAGGATGAAGTTCTTAAAGAGGGTTTGAGGGAAAGAGAAAGATTCTGGGAAAACAGCAGCTGAATGGGACTCTGAAGAGATAAATAAGAAAGCATAATTTTTAGCATTTTTTTTCTTTGTGTCAATTTATTTCCACTTTCTGAAATCTTCAGAAAAGATCCAATCAAAGTTATCTTTGGCCACTGAAAACAGCAGGAAGTGGCCCGGTTCTATATATGTACGATCACTTATGTCACGATCACTTATGTCATTATACAAACTGTTTCTGCCACTAGTCTTTCAAGCTTCCAAGTTAATTATCGAAAAGTTTCTTGAAATTATTCCTTGGTCTTGCTCAGCTATTAGGCAGAAAGTACCGTAGCTTAGTGAAGGTCCAAGAGTGAACATGTGGTCTGGCAAATTAGATACAAAAGAACTCTGTTGGAGGATTCTGGACAAGATGTTTCCCTGGTATAGGGAGAGGGTAGTCACGAAGAAAGGTCTCTTTCTGTCCTGGCCACTCTTTGATCTAGTTTTCTGATGGTTTTTTGATGGCCCATGACCATAAAGTGACTTCCCAGGGCTGAAATGACAGCCTAGGAATGGCAGGATGGAAGGATGGAAAGACCGGGGCCCTTATGACACTGTTAAACTATTGAATTAGTTCTGTAGTGCCTACGTTTGGATTACTTGTTCAAGTCTTTTAAGACACTATTTCTAACTGTACACTTCTTTATATTACTGACTTTTGTTAATCAAAAGTAAACTTCCTTATGGTTAAGCCTCTGACATTTAACTCTTTTCTTACATGTAGCCAAAGGCATTACTAACTGGCACGCAACACATTTAAAACTTATGCCATTTGTAACTACTTCTTCATAAGGTACAACCAGACAAAACAGAAACAAATGGAAGTTAGAACATATAGAAAATTGCAGTTAACATCCATATCATCTGATTTCAAATATCTGTATGTATCAGAACTGTTTGGCCTCACTGATTGACTTTATCATAAGCAAATGTCATAATTGAACTCAAATATAAATGTTCATGAATAAATGTTTGCAATGTGTTTGTTTTATATATTGGTATTTCAATTAAGATTTCTTTTTTTTTTTTTTTTTTTTTTTTTTTTTTGTGATATGCGGGCCTCCCTCTGCTGCGGCCTCTCCCGTTGCGGAGCACAGGCTCCAGACGCGCAGGCCCAGCGGCCATGGCTCACGGGCCCAGCCGCTCCGCGGCACGTGGGATCTTCCCAGACCCGGGCGCGAACCCGGTTCCCCTGCATCGGCAGGCGGACGCGCAACCACTGCGCCACCAGGGAAGCCCAATTAAGATTTCTTTTGAAAAAAAATTAAAATAATGGAAAAACTATAGCAAAAGACAAAGGGAAGCAGGGTAGTTAAATATTTGTGTTTGTGTGTATGTACATGTAGTAATCATTGCATTTATCTGATCATTTAAGTTTATTAAACTCCAATGTGGGATCCACTGTTCTGGGGGCTAGAGATACAAAACTTAATTTCATCCAGATTCTGACATCTACAGGATTCCAATTTGTACAGTGGTGCCACAGTTCGATCACATGCTCAGGATGAAAACCAAGTAGTATTCCTTGAAAGCCATCACACATACTATATGTAACACATCAGCAAATCACTTTTGCTCCACCCCCTGGGTCCAACCCCTTCTTATGCTCCTTATTTCTTTCCTTCGAGCTCATCTCGAAGGAAAGCCATCATCATCTCCACTTTTCCTTCTCTGCAGGTTCTTTCCTACATGGTAGCAAGAGTGACTTTTAAAAACCTGAAGGAGATCATGATGTTTCCCTGTTTTCAGCTCTTCCATGGCTTTGCATCACTATTAAAAAAATAATCCAAAGTCCTGTTCCTCGTATAGAGGTTTATGATCTAACACCAGTTACCTCTGAATGTAAGTTCTACCCTCATTCAATCTGATCAGAATTTTCTGGTCTCCTTGTTGTTGTCCCACACAGCAAGTTATTCCCTTCTCAGTAACCTTGCCCTTATTTTCTCACTTCAATCGGGTGAGAAATCGGTCTCTGTTCCGAGTCACCCCAGAGAGGACTTCCCCTACACTCCTTTATATTGTTCTTTACACTGTATTGTGTATCTATCCATTTATCATCTGTCTTCCTCACTTGAACATCAGCTCCATGAGGACAGATCCTTGGCCGTTTTAATGAATCCAAATGAATGAACGAATGAATGAACTGTGGGTGAAGAGCTCATCTCTTTCCGGTCCTGATTCTGCCCTGACTGGCAATGCCTTCTGGGCCAGGTTTGCCCACTCTCTGTTCCTCTGTGTTTGCATTTGTGAAATGAGGGGAAATTTCAGGCTGGAAGCGGGTGGGAGAATTTCAAGGGCTGGCATGATGGCTCCCTTCCCGCACTTCTGGGGCAGCTCCTTCCTTTGTTTATGCATCAGCCTAGCCTGTTGCCAGGCAGGGTAGGAAGCTGGGCTGTGCGAAGGTGCTGACTAATGTAGGCGTCTCTCTCCTTATCCTACAAAGAAGAAAAGCCGCCCCAGGCAAACAAACATAGGAAGTCAGCAGTGCTCTCTTCTGGGTTGGCATCTTTTCTGCACCTTCCTCCCCCATTTCTGCTCCTCCTACCAGTAACTGAATGGGGTCCTGATGACCAGTTTCTCATTCTAAGAGAGTGAGGTAGAACATTTAACCAGTCTGCAGGTGTTCAGCATATAGTTATTCCTCCTCTATGTGTCTTTGCACTGAGTGGCAAGAAGATTCTAGAACCATGCACACCTGTATCCAATTCTGGCTCTTTTCTAGCTGTGTGAGCTCGGGCAGGTGTCTCTATCTTTCTGAGCCTCAGTTATTTTGTCCACAGCACAGGAACACTGAGACCCACCTCATATTGTTTACACAACAGTTAAATAATGTCTAGAAGGTACTTAACATCAGAGTAGAAAAGACTGTAGTGAGCAGGTGATGGATGACTCAGCAGTATTTTGACCCCCTTTGCCTTTCTAGCAGCCTTTAAATTCACTCTTGATGTCATTTCTGTTCAAATAAGTGGCCAGTCTTGTTGACAAGCATGGAACTGGGAACTGTGGGAAATGAAGCTGAGACAAATGAAAAACAGTAGTGAAAACATGAATACATTTATAAACTGGGACCCATTTCAGCAGAAACTGTGGTCTGGACACTGTTCACAGGACCAACACTGTGAGGCTGGAGAGGCTGCAGAACCCCAGGGCAAGGTTCCTCTCTCCCTGCTCCCCACTGTGACTTCCCTCCAGGGTGAGTGAGCCCACAGGAGCCGGGTCTGGCCTGGACTGCGGTCCCTAATCTGCAATCCCAGCCTGGCTCAGGGGGAGGTGGTGTCCCTCCTCTTCCTCCTCCTCCTCTTCCTCACTGCTCACCCCACCATGCACGCCCCACCCCCTCCCTGGAGGGTGACGGCGGGGGTGGGGAGTCCAGCTTGCTCATCAGGCCTATGAGAAGGGGGCCCAATGAGCACCCCACCAGCCTGTCCTCCCCGCAGCTCAGCTCTCCCTCACCCTTCACATTTCAAGCTCCTTTGTGGGAGGGTGGGGTGTGGGATGGGAGGGGTTCTGCTAAGGAACAGAAGGAGTTTTGCTAACACCTCCCCTCGATTATGGAGTTTGTCAGCAATGGAAAGCCCATGTTAAAAGGCCAGGAGTCTGCAGGACAAAGGGAGTTTGTTTGCCTGGAAGAACTAGTCTTAGAGCCCTGGCAACAAAAGTTTTGGGGGCAGGGTTACTCTGCGGTGTCTAGTTCAGACTGCAGGCTGGGAAGGCCCTGGATCTACCAGAGAGGAGGAGGCTGGCTTCTGGGATAGGATGAGGCTTTGGGATTCTAGCCAAGGAGAGAAAGGAGATAAGTCAAAGGAGCCTCTTGTGTCCTGACATGTCGAGCTCATTTCCACCTCAGGGCCTTTGCACCTGATCTGCCTGGAATGCTCTCCCTCCTAAATCTGCATGGCTTCTTCCTCACTTCATTCGGGGCTTGTCCAAAGCCCCGAATAATGTAATCCCTGAGGCCTTCCTGGCACCCCTCTCTCCCAGTATCAAGTAAGGCCCCTTTCTCCTTACTATCCACATAGTGTCTGCAAGTGTTTTACTTGGTATATTCTACACACCTATGAGGTTCTAAGTCAATGTTTGACAAATAAAAGAATGAATTTTATATCAGAAATTCCCCAGTTGATAGATGCATCTACTTTGTAATCAATTTCCAGACACAAGACAGCTGTATGAATTCAGAATAACCTATAATAACTAAGCAACTCATTGGCTGAAGCTTTCATTTGGCTGAAAGGAATAATACTCAGATGGGCCCAACAAGTGTGGTTGGCCTCCTCTTGTGAATGGACGCTCTTTATCCTCGGGTGTTTCAGGGTCCCCCTCAAGGCACATCTGTGGAGCTAAACATGGGCTGTTTTTCTAAAGTTATTATTAGTCTAGTGTAAAAGGAGTCACAATCATAACTGTCCTTTTTCTTGAAGCCTCCTCCTCTAAGCAAAATGATGAAGGACATTATTAGTGGGACAAGATTCACTTTTTAAACCACAGACATATGGCAAGCTTAGGTAGAGTGAAAACATTTTGCTTTAACCATCCATGTGTAGTTTTAATTAAAGAACTTAAAAAGGAAATGCCGTAGAAATGTTAATTGCAGTGTCTGTGTGTCTTATCAGACCTGGGCAATTCCTTACTGATTGGATTGATTGCTGTGAGATTGTTCCACTTTGGTAGAGAGGAAAGGCAGGCAAACTGGCTGCCTCTGGCTGTTAGTGGATCCCATTTGTTAAGCTGTGATTGGCTCAACCGCAGAGCCAATTACATAGTAGTTTCATTCATTTACTCACAAAATATTCACTGATCCCCTTCCACATGCCGAGCATTTTTCTGGGGGTTGGGGATTCAGCAGTGACAAAAGTGACAAGCATGTCTGCCCACAGGGAGCTGCCATTCTAGTGCGGGAGACAGACAATATCAAAATAAATGAAGTATACGGTATGTCAGAAGGTGACCCGTAATGGAAAAAAGGCAGAGGAGCAGGGTGGAGGATGCACTGTAAAAGGAGATTGTCAGGGAAGCTGTTGGGTGACATTTGGACAAAGATCAAAGACGGTCAGGGGCAGAGCTGGTGGAGGGGTGTGCTAAGCAGAGGGAATGGCCAGGGGAAGTTCTATGCATGTTTGAAGAGAAGCAAGAAAGCCAGCGCATCTGGACCACAGTGAGCAAGGGAGTGGAATAGGGGATGAGCCGGAGAGGAAGGGGGGCGCCGATCACTTAGCGCCTGGGCCCCGTGGAAGGATCCTTGGGCTCTATTCTGAGTGAAACACCAAGCCAGCCCAGGGTTTCACAGTGGAGCCACATGATAAGCTGACAGTATAAAAGGACTCCTGAAATGAATTCTTTGACAGCCTGTGTTATTTTGTTTAAAACATCCAAATTCAGATAGAGGGCTTGCAGGCGGGCATCATCCCTGGGTATAGTGGGGAGCCCCATGCAAAACCCTCTCCACGTGGCCAGTACCTACCATCCTATAAAGCTTCTGTGTTTCCTCTCAGCAGTGCTAAAGGCCAAAGCCAAGGGCAAAAGGGTAGGAGCCCTCGAGCCATCATGGCCTCACAAGGTCAAGATTTGTCTCCCCTCCACCCTCCTTTCTGCATCCCTGATTGAAAGGTGGAACTGGGAGTGGGACAGAGAAGCCCAGCCTGGAACATTCATGCTGATGCCCTGCTCGCAGATTCCTGGTCACAGCCAGCCTCATCCTGGAGAATCTTAGGCTAACATTGCCTGAATCATTCTTCTCTTCTAAACTTTTGGTATTGATGCAATTCTTCATTTCATAGCTCGTGATCAGCAATTTCTTTAAAACCTGGGGCACTCTGTTTAATGGGATTTTGGAGCTCTTTTAAAGTTTGAGAAGCAGCCTGGGAGGTGTGGTTTGGTTGCATAATGCTGAAGTTAGAATCTCTGGGGTTTTGAATTGTCATGAAGACAGTAAGGTAATGGGTCCTGGGCCAGACCTTCCTGACAAGAGATATGGGGCAGGATGGGGCAGTGAGACAGAAGAATGTATACAGAGCTTTGGGGGATGGGGAAGCTGGAGCAGATGTATTATATGAGATCAGCTCACCTACCTCCTAACTGCGTCCCCTCAGAGGGTCCAGAGGGCACTCCCTTTACCAAGGCTGGGGGAGATGCATTTGTGAGGGAGCCCCCGTGTTCTCTGTGCTGGCTCTTCTCTGTGGGCCAGAAGTGATGGTGTGGACAGCTGCCATCGAACAGGACTCCCTGACTTCAGTGGAGATGATGAAACCCAGCACCAAGAGGTGGTATTTAATTGCTAAAGATAAGACGGGTGTGTTTACTGTAAGGGTTTGCAGAACCCAAGTAGTAATCAGAATAGAATGGCCTGTAGAGCCATTGAATTGGCTAGTTGATCACTATGTTCCTTGAGCAGTAATACACCGGCAGGCTATTAAAGCCTTACTTGATTTGCATAATGGGAAAGCTCTAGATCTGGTGAATAGAATCACCGCAATAGGAAGTAAAAAATCCCTCATCTAATTCTCAGACTTGAGTCATTTTATAGACACAGAGCCTCTTGAATGAAGAGGAGGACAAGTCTCCTTGGAAATCCTGCTGCACAGCCAACAATTTACACTGTGAACCTTCTTTCTGACCTTCACTAAAGGGACCTGTGGCTGCGTACTAGGGTGATTGTGCCTGGGGGCAAGGGGTGCTATCAGACTGTTGGGGACGAGTGGACGCTGGAGACCCAAAGTACCACCCCTCAGGTGATCAATGGAGTCAGTCTGGCTCTGGTCCATCTCACCATGGGCCCAGGGGGGGCCCTAGACCCATTCTGCGGTATTTCTCCAGTTCCAAAAATCATAGTTGAAAAAAAATATGACCAAGTGCCCTCACATTGGTTAGAATCCTTCAACATCTCTTCTTTCAAGGTTCCTAAGTGCTGAGTTTGCACAGTGCTCAGAGCACTTCCTGTGCACAGACAACCACTCACAGATGGCTGTCTCGGGGCTGTGTCTGCAGGCTGTGACCACTCTGGCTATCTGGCTGGTTGAAGCTGAGCATGATGTCACGGACTGTAGCAAGCTGCTAAGGACAAGGAAGAGAAAACTGGCCCCAGTTCTGCCATTAGCTCCCTGTGTGATGCTGGACAGACCACTTTGCCTTTCTGCACCTCAGTTTTCTCATCTTTAAGAGGAAAGTTTGGGCTAGAAGCCAGCGATTCTTAACCTTGGTAGCATATTGGAATCCCTCATACATACTAATACAATAGTGCCTCATTATCTGTGCAAGGTATGTTCTAAGAACCCCAGTGGGTGCCTAAAACCAGGGGTAGTCCTGAATCCTAGGTATGCTATGTTTTTTCCTATACATATTGGGTGGGCCAAAAGTTTCATTCGGTTTTTTCTGTAAGATGGCTCTAGTAGCACTTACTGTCTTTAACTTCATTCGAAACAATTTTGTTAGATTGTATGTGACCGCTGTCATATCAGCGTGCATTTAAAAGAAGAGTTATCGAAATTGGTGAATTTTTGTGTAGCCATTTTTATATTGAAGATGGAAGAAAAGCAAGCAACGTTTTCGGCCTATTATGCTTTATTATTTCAAGAAAGGTAAAAACACAACTGAAATGCAAAAAAAGATTTGTGCAGTGTATGGAGAAGGTGCTGTGACTGATGGAACGTGTCAAAAGTGGTTTGCAAAGTTTTGTGCTGGAGATTTCTCGTTGGACGTTGCTCCACGGTCGGGTAGACCAGTTGAAGGTGATAGCGATCAAATCGAGACATTAATTGAGAACAATCAACGTTATACCACGCGGGAGATAGCCGACATACTCAAAATATCCAAATCGAGCGTTGAAAATCATTTGCACTGGCTTGGTTATGTGAATCGCTTTGATGTTTGGGTTCCACATAAGTTAAGCGAAAAAAACCTTCTTGACCATATTTCCACATGCTATTCTCTACTGAAACGTAATGAAAATGTTCCTTTTTTAAAACAAATTGTGATGGTTGATGAAAAGTGGACACTGTACAACAATGCAGAATGGAAGAGATCGTGGGGCAAGCGAAATGAACCACCGTTAACCACACCAAAGGCCAGTCTTCATCCAAAGAAGGTGATGTTGTGTATATGGTGGGATTGGAAGGGAGTCCTCTATTATGAGCTCCTTCCGGGAAACCAAACGATTAATTCCAACAGTACTGCTCCCAATTAGACCAACTGAAGGTGGCACTCGATGAAAAGCATCCGGAATGAGTCAACAGAAAACGCATAATCTTCCATCAGGATAATATGAGACTGTATGTTTCTTTGATGACCAGGCAAAAACTGTTACAGCTTGGCTGGGAAGTTCTGATTCATCCGCCGTCACCAGACGTTGCACCTTCGGATTTCCGTTTATTTCGGTCTTTACAAAATTCTCTTAATGGAAAAAATTTCAATTCCCTGGAAGACTGTAAAAGGCACCTGGAACTGTTCTTTGCTCAAAAAGGTAAAAAGTTTTGGGAAGATGGAATTATGAGGTTGCCTGAAAACTGGTGGAAGGTAGTGGAACAAAAGGCTGAATATGTTGTTCAATAAAGTTCTTGGTCAAAATGAAAAATGTGTCTTTTATTTTTGCTTAAAAAACTGAAGGCACTTTTGGGCCCACCCATACATACCTATGATAAAGTTTAATTTATAAATTAGGCACAGTCAGAGATTCACAATAACTAATAATAAAATAGATCAATTATAATAATATACTATAATACCAGTTTGGGAGTATAGTCTTTCTATCTCTCTCTCAAAATACCTTATTGTGCTACTGAGCTCAGCCTTCTTCTTGTGATGATGTGAGATGATAAAATATCTCCGTGATGAGATGAAGTGAGGTGAATGACATAGGCATTGTGACATAACATTAGGCTGTGGACCTTCAGACCACATGTCAGAAGCAGGTCACCTGGAGCAGGTGATCCTGGATTGAGCCATGATGATGTCGATGGCTGGGGACCCTGTGCTGTATGGTGCGAGATTACATCACACTACTGAGAACAGCACACAGTTTAAAGCCCATGAGTAGTTTGTTTCTGGAATTTTCCATTTAATATTTTTGAACTGTAGTTAACTGTGGGTAACTGAAACCGCAGAAAGCGAAATCGCAGATAAGGGGGGACTACCGTACCTAGGTCCCACACTAGAGAATTTTATTTAATTGGTCTGGGGTGGGACCCTAGCACTGACATTTTTAACATCTTCTCTGGCAATTCCAATGTGCACTCAGGATGAGCCCCATGGGATGAGTCACCCCCAAGGTCCCTTTCCGCTCTGACAGGTTGAGTCTCCGCAATGTTCCTCCCTGAGAGAGAGAAAGAGCATCTGACACATTTGAAGTCAAAGCCCCAAAGGGCCTTTAGAGGAGGAGAGTCTGAAAACCCCTATTTCCCAAATTAAAATCTGCAACAGTTTTCCTCTTAGAGAGACATGTGACTGACCAGACCATGGAGAGGTCTGGGCCCAAATGTTTGTTTCAGCCATTTCAGTGACATTTTGCAGGGCATCTCAAAGATCTGTCCCTGGTGTTTGCCTGTGTCCTAGACACGGGCCAAAATCTGTCCTTGCGTTTACTGTACACCTTGCCTTATCCCTGTTATCAATGTCTAGATTCAGAGAGAGACCCAGACCTTGGCTTACTGATGGATACTCTCACTTCTGTGTCTTATTTCTACCTTCATCTCTGCCCAGCCTATAAAAAGGGCTCCCGTTCTATGAATAGCAGGATTGGTTCTAGTTTTTGAGCCTGACTCAACCATAAAATAGCCGTGTGACCTTGAAGAAGCACCTTGTTCTCCTTGGGCCTCCATCTTCTCATCTTTTAAATGTGTAGCTCCAAAGTGTCTTACAGGTGAAATGACCTATGGTAATGAAATTTTATGAAACTTTGCTTAGCCAACCAGAATGTTAAGCTGAGCTGCTTTTCCGAAGCAAAATGGACTCCAAGCTGTCGCCGGCTCATTGTGCTCATTGGTAGCGGAGGTGGATTTGGAGAGACCACCTTTCCAATTTGGTCAACCTCAAAAGAACCGTCAGCCTTTTCCACCGGCCCAGTCAACAACAAACACAGCTTTGAAGCACTTAGCGCTAGGGCTGCTAGGTGGCGCTGTTTCCCCAGATTTCCAGGGAGTCTACGCTTTAGCAGATGGCTGTTGGTGAATTAACAATTAATGTCCACTGTATCAGCCTGAGCCCGCAGAAAATATGTTATACTCCAGAAACTGCAGAGAGCTGAGATTGCTCAGAGACGTGCTGCTGCCAACCTGGTTCTCTGCTGGCCAAGAATGTAATCATACACAGCCTGTCCCGTCCACAAATTTGTCCCACAAACAAGGGACATTAAAAACAAGGGTAAATAAGGCATATTATAATAAATGATTTGTATGCTTGTTTTCTTCGCCTTATTACATTTTATCTTGGAAATTTTCCCTGCATATAATAGCTAGAAAACAATTGCCACTGGGCAGGAGAGTTCACTTTCCAACAGCTTAAAAAAGAAGACCACCAAATGAGATACATGGGTTTTTCCCCTGAATCCATATGGACGCTTATAGGGTATCCCAAATGGGGGCGCGAGGGCTGTGATGGCAGGCAGAAAAGATTTCTTGTATTTTCCTGACTTTTCCTTTTCTATAAAAAGGCGATCTGGGGCTTCCCTGGTGGCGCAGTGATTGAGAATCCGCCTGCCGATGCAGGGGACGCGGGTTCGTGCCCCGGTCCGGGAAGATCCCACACGCCGCGGAGCGGCTGGGCCCGTGAGCCATGGCCGCTGAGCCTGCGCGTCCGGAGCCTGTGCTCCGCAACGGGAGAGGCCACAACAGCGAGAGGCCCACATACCGCAAAAAAAAAAAAAAAAAAAAGCCATCTGAGTCAAGGACTTAAGCACTGCTGCTATCACTTCTTCCTCAAAGGCAAAGAATGCTCTCCGTCACACAAGGAGCTAGGGAAAGGCAGGAAGACGGAAGGGCAAAGAAGTTGTTCGGCCCATTTTTAGCTCCGTTTCCTGCATTTTTCCCTTTACTGTTTGTAAACTTCGTTATTTCCATTGATGCCTTTCCACCGAACGGTGAACTCCATCTGAATAGAAGAATTTGGGTGGGGAGGAGGGTGTCAAAGGTTCTGCTTCCCTGCCTGCCCCCCATGACATGTTTTTCTTGTAGAAATGGCCATGCTGAGGGGCAGTGAGAGGCGCAGTGGCCGGGTCGGTTAGGAGAACCACAGGGCAGTTCTCTTCTGCAGGCCAGGGACATGCCTTGAAATATAAAATATCTGCACCTCCAGAGCGGACCCCTACACCCCGCCTCCCTCACTGGCTCCCAACTTCTCCCTTGCCCAGAAACAGCAATTTGTCAAAATTAAGGCCTCAGCTGCCTCACCCTCCCTTTGCCGCACCCTTTGTAGCTCACATTTGTAGGCTGGGGAGACGGAAAGAAGGAAACCCATGCATTTTCTTCATGTTTCCCTTCTAGTTTAATTCTACCTTTCGTGAATTCATAGTGTGCATTGTTTAGGGTTAGAAAAACGTTCCCAGCGCCAGCTCGTCTGGTGCGCGTCCAAAACAAAAAGAAATCAGTTTCAATCAACGGCATCAGCAACTCAGACTCCAGGCTGGTGGAGGGGATCCTCGGGGTGGGGGGGGTGGCGGGGCTTGCATCACCGAGAAGCAGAGCGTCTCCCCTCCTGGCAGGGAAAAGCGAGGCCCCTCGACCCCAGGCGCCAATTACCATTTTAACCCTCCTTCCGCACAGCCCCAGGCGCGGCTGGAAAGAAAACCGTGCGCTGGGACTTCCCACAGCGTCTTGCTGGCTCCCTAAGGCTGCCAGGCGTTTGCCCATCTGGTGAGGCCTCCAGAGCAGGGGGCCTAATTAGGCATCATCTGGCCACCTGAGAAGGTTCGGTGGGCCTTCCCCGGCTCCCCTCCTCCACGCAGGACTCCGTTCTCCCAGCTGCAGGTCTCTGGAGCTTGCTTGGTAGAGCAGCTGCCCTGGCTAATGATTGGATAGCAGGGTCCCCAGGTGGCTGCCTCAGACTGGAGGGGGTGGGCAGAGAGAGGGCCAAGGAACATAAAGGGACATGGAGGGGGACAATATGAGGGGCGGTCAGAGAGGGGTCGGAGGGAGAAGAAACAGAGAGCATTAGATGAGCATCGCAAATCAGATCTCTCGAGCTGGGAAGACAAGCCGACCTGACTTGCAGCAAGAGAGCTGGTCCCATAGGGGGGCCCATCCATGAGAGAAGCCCCTGTCCCCCTATTCTCCATCTCACCTCCCACCACACCATGATATTCTCTCTTCCTGCCCTCTACTGCCCTCAGCACCAGGCTCTAACCAACGGTTTTTCACTAGGAGAACATGGCCTTACAGCCCTACTTCTTGGGACAGGCTGTGGGAAGAGGATATTGTTAAACTCAAAATTTTTCTTTGCTCGTGTTGGACTTGTAGGCCTACAGGTGTGTCTGCGCTTTAAGATATTTTGCACCCTGGGCTCCCTAAACCATGGCAGGAGTCCGGAGAGTTGGGCAGCTGCTGACTTGCAAGCCGGGCTCTGCTGATCACTTCTTAGGCATTTTCCCTCTGTTTTCTGGGCACTCACACCCTTAGAGTACGACGTGTGACAAATGTCAAACTGACAAAAATATTGGGACCAATCTAGGGGAAGCAGATGGAAAGTAAAATGATCCACGAAGGGTTGTGTTGGCAAAAGGGGCAACCTCCCGGTCACCGATGGCCCGCTGTCAGTTTGAACCCGTGCTCGCTGGAAAGCTGGGCTGAGCCACCAAAACTCTTAACGCTATGGATTTCTCTCTTGTAATGTAGGATTGTTTGAAGCAATAAGATTGTGTGAGTGAGGGGAGCCTCCCTGGACTAGGTCAAAATGATGTTTAATTTCTGGTACTGTTATATCTGGGGTTTTTTTTGGTTTTTGGTTTTTTTCTTTTGCGGTACGCGGGCCTCTCACTGCTGTGGCCTCTCCCGTTGCGGAGCACAGGCTCCGGACGCGCAGGCTCAGCGGCCACGGCTCACGGGCCCAGCCGCTCCGCGGCACGTGGGATCCTCCCGGACCGGGGCACGAACCCGCGTCCCCTGCATCGGCAGGCGGACTCTCAACCACTGCGCCACCAGGGAAGCCCTATATCTGGGGGTTTGACCATGGGTTACTCATTGTGTTTCCTCTCTCCTCCAGTGTTCCCACTGGAAAATGTAAGAGAACACTTCTTTTAGTGTGCTAGAAGTTACCATTCTCTGAACATGTTAGAGGTTAGAATGTTACGTTTCTACATTTGGTTTAGCAGGGCTCAAAGGGGAATGGCCTTCCCCCCACCTACCCCCCAAACTGCCACAATGCGAATGAAGGGTGTTTTGCTCCACAAAAGTAAAACTGGTGTATGGAGAAGAGCTATTTTGAGACTCGTGTGCCCCGAAGAGCAGTAAGGGCGGGCTGTACAGATGTGCACAAGCTATGACAGCTGTAGCAAGAATTGGAAAGGTGGTGGGATTTTCAAGCTGGCAGGAAGATAATCTCATAAAGGTTTTGAAGACTTGTCTGGTTCCCTCATAAGTGTCTGCCGATCCTTGTGAATCCAGGACTGATACGGGAAGCCTCAGCCTCAGGGATTTGGATCCATCAAAGGAGATTCACAAGGGTGAGCAAATCTTTCCAGAACACTCGAATCCTTTGATTCCATTAGTTAGTTGTGGGCTGTAGTCACCTTTGTCTCCTCCAAAGGACCTCTGGGCATAAATCACAGGGACACAGAGTGAACCCAGTAGAAGCAGAGAGGGGAATCTTCCTACTAATGGGTGTCTGCTTTCAGCTGGGTGTACAATGGTGAGAAGTTGAATTTTTCAGTCTTGGAGTAAGAGTGATTGTTTTAAAGTACTCTGGAGCCAAGATAAATCTTAGAGGATAATTGATACTGTTTTCTGCAGGTCACCAAGCACCCCAGCTTTGTCCTCGAGCTCCAATAGAAAATGACTAAATCTTTAATTAAAGCCTACAGATTCTGCAGCAGGATTTGGGGGCCTCAAGAGTTGATCTGGCCCAGCATGTCACTCTGGTGGGCACCTCTTCAGTGTCTCAGAGGGATGAAAACCAACCCTCTGCTTGACTAACCTCCAGTAAAAGTTGCCCAGTGCATTCCACTGGGGGCAGTTCAAGGGCTTAGAGGACAGTTCCTTATTTTGAGCTGAAACCTGCTTCTTGAAAATTCTGCTCACTAATCCTAGTTCTGCCCTCCGGAACTACAGGGGATAAATATAATCCCTTTTTCAGATGAAAGCTCTTCAGATAGTTGAAGCTGGTGATCACATTCCCTAAGTCTTCCTTTGAACAAGACATGCATTCCAAGTACCACATGGTATCAGCCTCCCTCACCAAACATCCTACTGTGGACATCATCTGGGTTTTCAGCATTTGCATCAGTCAGACTCCAGAAAGGAAGATAGCAATACTCTCAACATTTCCAGTAGAGGGAAATTAACATAGGAGCTTTTTACATAGCTACAGAAGGACAAAGAGGGCAAAAAGGCAAATGTGAGATAACCCAGGCATTCGTAATTACGGGAAGCAGCTACCATTCCTAGAGGTGGAGAATGAATGAGAGGATGTGTCCCGGAGACCAGAATCACAGAGGAGGGCCACCCAGGGGGCCATGGTGAAGGTCCCATGGCTGTGCTGGAACCTCTGAAGGGGTGCCGTCTTACTGATGCTGGGACCACCAAGGCTGTGTTAGCACTCTTATCGTGCTTGCAGCCAACTAAACCCCTTATTTACATAAAGCAGGTGAGGCCAAACCTGTATTTTTGAAAATGAGTGTTTGACTGAAGTTTAGGTCTTTAGTGGGTCTATTTTTTTCTTTCTTTTCCTGCACACTGCCCCTTTCTTCTGATAACTGTGCCCTTCCTTTTCCCTTGGGGAAATTGCTCTCCTCCATCCACATGACCCCAATAGTTCCGATCACAGGACAGGGGGCAATGAGACAAGATTTGAAACTTGGGCAGAGACACAGAGGGACAGATGGCCAGTGGAACTGAAGCTATTGATGGTACTTCCTACAGAAGCTGTGTCTGGGTTCTCTGCTGAGCTCCCTGGAGCTACTCTGACTGTGGGCCTTCCCAAGACCTGGTTGTTTGACTTTTCTGTTACTGAAAGCCCTACCCAGTAGCCTTCCTATAAAGTCCTTTCTGGCTTTGTCAGCCGGGGTCTATTTCTATTACTTACAAAGAACCTGGAATGATATGCCATCTTTACCTGTATTCCCAAAAGCAAGAAGATGACATCTGACTTGGTGGAGATCTAGCAAATATTGACTCTAAAACCAGCCTCCATCTTTCTGTCCTCAAATATATTAGAAGCATAATGAATTATTGCCAACCTGGAAAGTAAATGTCTCATGGGGTATTGAAGAGATAGATCCTTAGTGCTATAGAGTTCCAAAATCTGTGATGCAGATAAATGTATGGAAATCCGATCTGGAAAAGGATTTTGATGTGACTACTTTGATTTGGTCATATCGAAATGGGTGCATCAAAATATAAACACATCTTTTTTCATGCCCTGGCAACGTGAATAATGAATGTCGCAAAGCCTCATCTCACCCCTGAATCTGACCTTATTGCCCCTCTAAAATTCACTCAGAAGTGGGATGAAGATCAGGAAGTGAGTGTGTATGTAATTATGTTAATTGGCACTTGAGAAAAATTCTTTAAAATTAAATTGTTTCACTGGGCTGTCAAAATATCTTCAAAACAGTTGCATCAAAATATGTAGCTGATTTCTGTATATCTATGAGTCATTAAAAATGTGCCAAATATATAGTTTATGCAAAAAAGCATACCCCAGCCCCCCTTACCACACAGTACGTTTGTTCAGAGAGAACTGAGTTCATCAACAGCGTATACATTCAGTCATTCAGCTAGTTAGGAAATTTCCTTACTTAACCGGCATTCAGTCCAAGTTTATCTATATTGTCCATAGGGATAGTTTGACAATGGCGTCTTGAAATCTTGACCCAGGAAAGTGTTGACTTACCTTCGTAACCTCTCAACACAGAAACAAGATTCCTTTCGTAAAGCTTGCCTTATAAGAATGATATTGGCACACGTAATTATGTTTAATTATGATCTTTTAAGTATTAAAAGATATTTACTCTTTTAAAAATTGGCCTGGTCTTGATTTCCATTAGGAAAGCTGTAAAAGGAGGAGTCCCAGGAGGACCACTGACTGGCTGCCCTTCTCAGCACCCAAAGCTCTGCCACGCTTGTCCTCCAAGGTGGCCTGACTAGGGCTCTGGCCACGTGGTCACCTGCCCCTCAGATCCATTCATCTTTTGCTATGGGGGCCCCCCGACAATATGATGGAACGTTCTATGAATTTCATAGTTATTGCCTTAAACCCTCAAAGATAAATGAGTTTCTGGAAAATATTAGGAAAACCATTCATCTTTAGACAGCTCACTCTGATTTGGTTGGATTCTGGAGTGCGGAATTTGGAGGCGTAATGGATAAAGTGTTTCACGTTTGGAAGTATGATAGTTTTGCTCCTTGAGCTGAAGTTCAGAAAGGCTCGGCCAAGAATAAGGAATGCCAAGAACAATTTCTTATTCCAAATTTGGCTCCCATTGACAAGCAAGAGTTTGAGATTATTTATGGGGTACCATAGTGCAAAATAGAAAAAAAAATACCCCAAGGAGTCTATGAGCCAGTTATTTTCCAGTTGAAGCCTGCTGGGCCAGCTCTGTGGGGTGATGAGTTTAAAACGGTGGTTGATGCCCATGTTGATTTAGGCTACACAGAATTGGTTGGAGTTCTCCACCCAGAATACAGAGCACCCAGCAGAGTTCATGTTCTTTGGTGAAATGAGAGTGCAGATATTCATGCAGCTGGGGAACGTCAGTCTCATGAGGATCTCACACTTGTGGTCACTGGGAAAATGTCACCTACCAAGTGTCACAGCAAAGTATGCTTCTGTTTCCTATGTCATTTTTACTGTTGAAATCTTTTTCTGCTGAAATATGAAGCATTTCATTAACTGCTCTAAGATGTGTCTGCTAATGGGCTTAAATTCTCCCAAGAGAGTCTCACTTTTATTTGAAGGAGGTGGTAAGTTAATTAGCTATGTCCCTTGAACTTCTGAAAACCACCTCTGTCCTTTGTCACTACCACTTCAGGAGATACTTCTGTTCATTTCCCCCACGGCATTTCAATATCTGTTATACATTAGAAATAGTTGCCACTACTTCATGATCTTGGTTTTGCATGTGTTTCAAAATAACTCTCCTGTATTTTGACAACCTTTTGCTTTATAACATTTTTTATATTCAAATGATACATTTCCATACCTGTGACAACATTTTAACAGTACTTGTACACTATGTCTATCTTTTCATTATGTCTGTTTTTTTCTGAGATTTTTTAACAATATTTTTGTCCAGTAAAGTTTATTTTGTGATATCAAATGTGATTCATAAAAATATTACATCAAATATATTTCTTTACTTTGGAAAAGCACAGTATCATATGTGTCATATTATTAATTATGGTTTTCACATTAATTTTTAGTCACTCTAACTTGGAAAACAATGTGATTAGGTCTCGGTGTTAAAGAACTTCAGGGGCTTCCCTTCCCTGGTGGCGCAGTGGTTGAGAATCCACCTGCCGATGCAGGAGACACGGGTTCGTGCCCCGGTCCGGGAAGATTCCAAATGCCGCGGAGCGGCTGGGCCCGTGACCCATGGCCGCGGAGCCTGTGCTCCGCAACGGGAGAGGCCACAACAGTGAGAGGCCCGCAAAAAAAAAAAAAAAAAAGAACTTCAAAAGACTTGGTTTATATGCTGAATGTGTTTATTTAGAATTAATTTTGCTAAATTTTACTTCATTTTTGATCACTACTTAACAAAGATACTTGGGCCATCTATTTGTCTTAAAGAGATCTTTATGCTTGTGGAAATGCTTGCCCTAATAAAAGTCTATATATCCGTAAAAAATATTTCCAGGTCTTGATACTTTTCATCTTTCTGTAATCCATCCGTTGCTTGTTTTTAAAAATTGGAGCATGTATCTGTTCTCTAAATCCTCCCAAACTCTCCAGCACTCACTGCAGCTGGGCCTGTGGACTTGAACTCATGTGAGGGGCTTGGTGTTTTCTTATTGTCTCCTTGCCTACCTCAGGTTTCAATTTCCTATAAACCATATTTGTTCAAGCCTTCCCAGTTTGAAGATCACTTTCCTCGATAGAGAAAGCAAGATAGAAGCCAAATTGTCCTGTTTTCCTCTGTTAGCTTTCAACGTGACACCATCTGCCCCTGAGCATGGGGCCCTTCCACTCCTCATTCTTCTTCCTGCTCTGAACTCAGCTCAAAGCCCCCTTTCAGTGCCCTGACACTGTCTTTTTAAGACTCAGGGCAATTTCAACTCTGTTTTTCCTGGCTATCGTTAAGACTGGCTAGTATTCCTTGGTTATAAGTGCTTCTTTTCATACTTCAGGCATTTCTTTTAAAATCTGCGATCAAGAGCTCTCTGCATAGTTTTTGTTTGTTTGCTTTTTTTAAAGACACTTCTCTTTTTTCTTCTTGATCAATGTCATTTTTTGTTATGGACTGAATATTTATGTCCCCTAAAACTCATATACTGAAATCTAATTCTTAATGTGTTGGTATTAGGAGATGGAGCCCTTAAGGGGTGACTAAGTCCCGAAGGTGGAGCCCTCATGAATGGAATTCGTGCCCTTATAGGAAGAGGTCAGGGAGCTAGATGACCTTCTTTGTGCCATTTGAGGATACAATGAGAAGTTGGCAGTCAGCAGCTCAGATGAGTGTTCTCACCAGAACCCGACCATGACTTCCAGACCTCTGACTTCCAGAACTGTGAGAAATAAGTTTCTGTCATTTATAAGCCACCCAGTCTATGGTACTTTGTTATAGCAGCTCAAACAAACTAAGACATTAGTGATTCTTCTGATAGAATTCTTTTATGTGAACCTTTCCTCTTTTAGCCATTTTAACTTTTATAGTGTCACCAAGGAGTCATACCTACCTTTTCTCTGAACTTTTACAAACGATTTTTTTCCTAAAGCCTAGAATTTATGTCTAATTATGGACAATGCTTCCGTCCTTCTTTGGCTGTTAATAGTTCTACCATGATGACAGACACTTTATCCAAGTGTTCATTTCACTATACTAGGCTGGTTGTGCCTAGCGGTTAGTAAGAAGGCTGTATGTCGTAGTTGAAAGGGCAGGGACCTCTGAATTTGGTAGATCTGCGTTCAAAAGTCCAGAGACCTGCTGATGATCTTGAACAATCTACCTGACTTGTCTGATTCAGAGGGTTAAAAAACTGGGTCAATTATACAGCTTTGCAAGGATGCTTTTAAAATCATAAAGAATGCACAATGCCATTAGCCATTGTTATTACTGCCTGAATAATGTTTTTGATCTTCTGGTAATCTTTCTTGCTCCAGCACATGTGCTAATATATGCGTGTGAGTTCGTAGTGTGGTGTGAATAAGTTAAAATTATAATAGGTAACATTAGGGTTGAGGTATAGACATATTGGTGACAAATAGCATACTGGTTGAGCACCCAAGTTCTGAAGCCAAACTGACTCAGAGTCCTGCTGTGCCACATATTAGCTTTGTGGTCTTGAGCAAGTGGCTGGAACACTCTGTGTTCTCATTTCTTTATCTACAAAACAGCTCTAATTCATGCACTTACTAAAAAAGATTTAAATGAGTAAATAGATGTAATTGCTTAGAACATCACCTGGCACATAGCCAGCACTTAATGATGTTTAGCTCTTATTATTCTCATGCTGAGGATGGCATTGGATGAACACAGAGCCAGAAGCACCAGCATTCCTGTGTCAACCGGAGTATCTGAAGCAAAACTGAGAAACCCTTAGAGATCAACAAGTTTACAGAAATGAACAGAACACAAGGAAGTTACTGAAAAATGTTGACAAAAAGCTGAGATTGGTGTCATTCCATTGGCAAACATATGGACACTTTTGCAGGAAATGTCTTCTGAGTCATGAGGCTGTCAGAGATTAGCTTGTAAGGGCAGCTGAACCTTGACCATTAATTTGGGGATGTATCTTGCTGAATCACTAGAGCCCTCATCTTAGTGGGCTCTACAGGTGCCCCCTGCCCTCTTAGGAAACTAGAGGTGTGCATCATTCTCCATGATGGGTTGTCAGTGGACACATGGGTGGGCAGTTATACATCTCTATAAATCCTTCTCTCCCTTTTTGTTTTTTGGCAGTCAGTCCATCCAGCTTTTAAAATATGGGTCCTCAAATTGTGAGATTAAAATCAGGGAGAGTTGCAAAGAGCAGAGGCACTTAAAACAAGGTCAGTGACCTTCAGGACTATTGCCTAGACTCTAAGGGAACCAAACATTGCTCAGAGTTGGAATAAACATGTTTTGCGGGTTTTTTTTTGCGGTATGCGGGCCTCTCACCGTTGTGGCCTCTCCCGTTGCGGAGCACAGGCTCCGGACGCACAGGCTCAGCGGCCATGGCTCACGGGCCCAGCCGCTCCGCGGCACGTGGGATCCTCCCGGACCGGGGCACGAACCCGCGTCCCCCGCATCGGCAGGCGGACTCTCAACCACTGCGCCACCAGGGAAGCCCTAAACATGTTTTCAAGTTTGAGAAACTCTCCTCAGGGAATGGGGTTGTTTGCCAGACAGAGGGAAACAGATAAACAGTTGTCCATCTTCCCTCAATCTCATAGTTACTCAGGAGGTTGACTCCTGATAACTGATAACCTAATGCCCTTTACTTTCAAAACATGGTCATGTATGCACCCAAATGAATACCAAGTCTTTTGTCACATATGGTCTTTCTAACTTTTCTCTTCCAATGTAATGGACTCAACAAATTCCCTAAATCTCCACCTAGGCTAGCTGATCAGTGTAGCTGATGGTTAGGGACAGCTTGCTGTCACTGGACTGTCAGGGTCTAAATCCTGTCTCTACTATTTCCTACCTGTTACATCTTGGCCAAGCTTATGTCATTTTAAAACTGGGCACAGTAATAATATTACCTCACCTAAAATATTTGGATAAGGATTAAATGAGTTAATACCATGACTGGCACACAGTAAGCACTCAGCAAAGTTCGCTTTATCCTTTGAGGTCTATCGGGGAATTGGGGATTACGAACCGAGAAACTTATCTTTGTTCAGGAATTCCTCTCTCTGTCTCCCATAAATCTTCTTGTTTATCTAAAGTAATATATGAGGTGGATTTTGGGGAGATTCTGGTCTGTTTAAACTCAGGCTCTACATAAGGTGGAATGCATTCAAAATTATATGTACTCTTTAGAGCTGATTCAAAACACTATTTCTCTAGCAGCCCCTCCAGTGACTCTGAATTGTAGGGTGAGTCCCATTTCTTGTTGCCCACTGCACGTGTGGCCCAAACTTCATCTGTTGCCAATGGATTTACATCAGATTTTGTATTTCTCTCTCCTGTTTTACCTGAATAAATCTTTTGCTCTGAAGTGTATTGCCTGATCACTGGAATCACGGTATGCTCAGTATTTTTCTCTTGTGTCCTCCAAATCTGGCACGTAAAAGGCAGACTGTTTGGTGTAATTTTTTAAAATGCACAAGCATTGAGTCAGGTTGCCTGTGTTAAGGCCCGGCTCCTCTCTTTATTCTGCTCCATGACCCAATGTAATTTTTTTCAACTCTCTGAACCTTGATTTCATCTATAATATGAGAATGATTGAGAGGAATTAAATGGCATAAACCACATGCTCAAGTGCCTGGACTAAAGCAGATGCTAGACAAATGTTGGCTCATAATCAGTATTGGTGGACCCCCTCCTCTCTATCAGTCAGACGACCTGAGCTCCACCCACCCTCTTGGTCCTTAATCAATTGACAGTCAATTAGTGATCAGTTTCTGATATCTCATTGTATCAGCCTTGGGTTTTGGTTGGACCCCGAAGACCTTTTTTAGGGTCAGTCTTAACTCTCAGGAGTTCTTAATCTTTATAATGTATAAATACTACCTGAGTGCTTTAAAAAATGCAAACTCCAAAACCCTATTGTGAACAATCCTGATTATTTAATTCTGAGAAAGGGCTCAGGAATCTGCATTTTCAGCAAGAACTAGGTGATGGCACCAGGTGACTGTGATGTAAGTGCTGCCGGAAACATACTTTGAGAAATTGCCAGTGAGGTTATTATATCTTATAAATAAACTCCACACCTGTTCTGTTCAAAAATGCCTCCTAAGCAGGGGTTCTTAACCTTGGGTGCATACTTGGGCTTCAGCGACCCTGTGGGCTCCCTGAATTTGAAGGCAAGTCATGTGTATATGCATTTCTTTGGGGGAGAAATTTGACCTACAGCTTTCATTTTACATATGTATTTTTTTGTGTGGTACGCGGGCCTCTCACTGCTGTGGCCTCTCCGGTTGCGGAGCACAGGCTCCGGACGCGCAGGCTCAGCGGCCATGGCTCACGGGCCCAGCCGCTCCGCGGCATGTGGGATCTTCCCGGACCGGGGGAAGAACCCGCGTCCCCCGCATCGGCAGGCGGACCCTCAACCACTGCGCCACCAGGGAAGCCCTAACTTACGTTCTTGACCCCTTTCTCCCAGTGCCCCCTCCAGCCAAAACCAAACCAAAATAAAACAGAAAACTTAAGAACTATATCTCCAAGCTCCAGGCTGTTTTCCACTCCAGTCTTCAGGGTCTTTCTCCAATAACCAACCTGATAGAGCTGTGTCAACAACTAGTTATCCCCTCAGGGACTGATCTCACCCCAGAATCTAATTGGCTTTTATTGCCAACAGGTGGTTCTTCCTCGCCAGGTTCAGCTGCATGCCATAGACAGGAGCAGAGCATGCAGATGTGGCTTATCTGGCTTCTCTTCAGCTGTTCTCCAATCAGTTTGTGCCCCTGCTGAGCACAGGTCTCGGAGAAACCCTGCTACGGTTTCTGTATGGGCCCTACAAGGTGCCCAAAGATGGCGGTCTATCAGGTCTTCTCTGGGTTGAAAGTTGTTTGCCAAGGTCCACTGTCAGGAGTTCTGTTTTTCACCAGAAATGCATAAAGTATCTCCACAGGAGTCTAAACCATCTACCCTGGGGAAGGGCTGAGCCCCCCTGTTGTCATGGTTATTCTCTCTCTGGGGAATCTGGCCACAGTGCAGCTCCCTCGGGCACTGGGCTTAAATCAAGGTAAGATTTCCCTTTCTCTTTACCAGGGAACACAGTTCAAACAAGTCAGATCCCTGGGGGATGGTTGGAGAGCTTGCTTACTGCCTGTACTCAAAGCCCCCTAAATTCTGCTTTGTCTGCTGTAAGCTTGTGAGGTGGGACCAACCTGGACCCATGATTATTTAAGTACCTTGTCTCCTAAGCTCTTCTCCTGAGAGAGAAATATCAAAATCACCCCTCCACCACCACCACCAGTGCCTGATTCTCCATTTATGAGAGTCCTGTTTCCCTTCTACTGACCTACTACACTATCCCAGGCTTTGGGACATCTATAAATGGCTCCAGGGTATTTGCTGGCAATGCCTGCAGGCATATGTTCTTCCTCTCGGCAGATCTTTGTTCCAGTCTTCAGACCTGATTACATCTGGGTTTCATGTTGCAGGGTACTGGGGAGGAGGGACATGGAGGGGGGCAATCGGATACTGGTGTGGCCAGGAAGCTCTCCCTGATGGCCCTGGTGATCTCTGAGCCCACCCAAGTCACCACTTCTTTAGTCCCTTTTTGTCCTTCATTATGAAAGCTTTCCTGGAGAAGTCCAGCATTGATTCCTATACGGCTAGTGTCTACCTGGCTGGTAAAAATAGCACACTGAGTCTGGAGATGGTGAAGGGCCTTTTGTATTCACTCCTATCCCTTCAGTCACTCTGTTCTCCTGCCTAGTAACTTATTCTGTACAAAGAGCTTAGCAGCACTGGGCTCTGGAAGAGAGCAGGTAAATACGGTGATATAAAATGCTAGCGGGGCTTCCCTGGTGGCGCAGTTGTTGAGAGCCCGCCTGCCGATGCAGGGATACGGGTTCGTACCCGGGTTCGGGAAGATCCCACATGCCGCGGAGCGGCTGGGTCCGTGAGCCATGGCCGCTGAGCCTGCGCGTCCGGAGCCTGTGCTCCGCAACGGGAGAGGCCACAACAGTGAGAGGCCCTCGTAACGCATAAAAAAAAAAAAAAAAAAAAAAAAAAAAAATGCTAGCAGCAGATGGCAGGAAGAGTTTCCTTGAAATTCACACGAGCAGTTGCTTCTCCTGGTGGGTTTTTATTATTAAATTCATTTCCATCATTGGACTAGATAGGGTCTATCTTCATGTTCACTTAGCATGTGCTAAATCATCTTGCTTTTAATATCTGAAACAAGGAGCTGTTCATTATACCAGTTATAAATATAGCCAGATGGTCCCACGTGTAATTGTCAACTTAGTTACGTGGATGTAGCCTTTGTATTGGGGGGAAGTGAATGCTCACCTTCTCCTAGGGAAAATGGTATGTTTCTGAGCTTTTAGGCTCCTGCAAATCATTCTCTTAAGGATAAGGTGAACCTTTGGGGGGTCCGAAAATTATCAATCCTTTCATTGATTTCAAATACATTATCCTTATCTTAGGCCTAGAGGTTCTGGGTCTAATCCTTATTTTACAACTACTGAAACCCAACACCTTTATGTTAAGCCATCTCTGCTCCATCCCTCTGTGAATCTGTGAGTTTCATTTCCAACTTCCAATAAGAGGAAAGTTCATCAAATTCTTTGGAAATTGAACTCAGATGATTCTTATACCCTCTACCCACCCCCAACCAAAGTAGAAGTCTTCACAATCACTGTAAGCAGCAACTGTGTCCTCATGATCACCATCACCATCCTGCTGTATGGTTATTTTTTTTTAATTAATTAATTAATTAATTATTGGCTGCGTTGGGTCTTCATTGCTGCATGTGGGCTTTCTCTAGTTGCAGCGAGCAGGGGCTACTCTTCATTGCAGTGCGCGGGCTTCTCATTGCGGTGGCTTCTCTTGTTGTGGAGCACGGGCTCTAGGCGCGCAGACTTCAGTAGTTGTGGCACAGGGTCAGTAGTTGTCGCTCGCGGGCTCTAGAGCGCAGACTCAGTAGTTGTGGCGCACGGGCTTAGTTGCTCCGCGGCATGTGGGATCTTCCCGGGCCAGGGCTTGAACCTGTGTCCCCTGCATTGACAGGAGGATTCTTAACCACTGCGCCACCAGGGAAGTCCTGCTGTATGGTTATTAATCATCGATATTGATTAATTTCCTATATGGCAGAAATTGTATCACATCATATACTTTTCACTATGTCCAGTCTAGGAATCCTGGAATCATAGAATTCCAATGATGCCAGGGGACACAGGGATGTCATCTACTCCATCCTCTGCTTTTCAGAAAAGAAATGTTCAAACCGTACAGAAGGACTTTATTTTCGAGCAAAATATTTTGTGTGTGTGATGAGATGTCTAGTGAAAGGAAAATGGCCATCAACAGGAAGTTAAAATGAAATGTCTCCTCTTTTTTCATAGGATCTTTAGTTAGTAATAAAGGACCTTCAGTGCTGGGGGGAAAGACCATGATAGTTAGTTTTGTGCACTCAGTGATAACCTTTCCGTTGAAGACAGATGTGCAGTGAACCTGATTATTTCTCAAAGAACTGTCATTTTCTCAAGAGCTGGCATTTTCAGCCTCTTGAAGAACACCAACCACTGTTATCACAGCTCTAACTTGAGCAATCAATCAGGGGTTTGAAACATTAAACTCGAATATATAATTTCAAAGGAGGTAATTTTAACAAAATTCACCCCAAACTGAAACAACTTCAGTCAGACCTTCTTCAGCAAGAGGGTCACTGTTCTTCTTGGCACCGATAATTGCCTTCTTGCACTCACTCTGTTCTTCTCAGCCAGAGGAAATGTGGTTCTAGGCAATGGATTTATGCGATTCCCTGAAAAGAATACCCAGACACCTCCCCAAAGAGGCAAATACAGGCTACTTGGGAGAACTCCCAAGAGGAAGAATTGACTGCCTCTTCTTGCATAGCTATGCAAGCTGCAATCAGATTAGGGATAATACAGGTGAAAAAGGTGGTCTGAAACTTATCTCTGACCCTATCAGATATCATAAATAATACAAATTCTGCTCTGGAAACCCAACAAACCAGTTTAAATTTAAATTCATTGGCTACATTTTCTTGGCTAATCACATCACCCTTAATTTCTTCTTAGCTGGCCAAATTTATGTTGCAGCAAACACTTTCTGTTGCACCTAAATAGAAATCTATAATTAGGCTCCATTTGGATCTCAAGAGAACACTATTTGGAACTTGGGACATGTTTTCATTGCCTGGGTTTGGTAATCTAGGTCCCTGTCTTCAGGGTCTATTGTGTGAACTAAGTACCGTTTTTGTTTCTCTTTCTGGTAATTGTCTGTGTTGCAGTTGGCTGATGTATCCTGTCCAGAGTTATAAATGCTACTGCGCAGCCATTGTCTTGTCAGATGTTAAGCAACTTGTCCTGCCACAAAGGGAAATGCAGTGACAAACCCTAGTCCCACTACAGACTACATCCCCTTCAACCTCCTAATCAGCAAAAGCTCAGCAGTGGTGACAATGGGAATATCCTAGATGAATGTCCTGCAGCCCGACTTTATCTGTCCTTGACCAAAAGGGGTGACTGAGAAAAGAAAGCAGCTCCGACAGCAGGAACTCGCCTGGCACCATCAGGGAGGCTGTGGCGTTGCTGGGAGCGTCCTGTCCTTTATAGCTAAGCGGTGGTGTTCTCCTGCTTGACATAAACAAGTTCAAAGAACACCAGCATCAGGCAAGGCCACTCAGACAAGACACAAGCAAGATCATTCCATAATCATGTCTGAACACAGACAAAAAGATAAACAATGTCCCTACCACAAAAATGACCAAACATCGCTTACCCCGGATAATATAAGCCTGATTTGTCTTTATCAATCACAGCTTTATCAATCACTCCATCCTGATGGCCTTCTAGGTAAGAATTATGAAGTTACACAATCATAGAATCACCCCCGCTTCCCAACAGCACCCAAAGCAGAGCAAAGCCCCATTTCCTTGTATAATCCCCAAATGACCTAAGAGAAGCCCAAATTCTATAATATGTCCCTTCTAACACCCTCTCAGTGAGGCGCTCTGCAATTCCCTGTCGCGCATTCTCCCTTGTTAGTTAGCACACCCAACTTTGTTCAATTGCAGGTATGTTTCTGGGGGCTGGAGAGAATCCACATCCTCTTGTAGTATTTCGCATCTCAGTCAATGTCATCCTCGTCTCCTTCATTCTATTAAATATACAGGAATCAAGAAGACGTACTTGACATCCCCTTCTCAACCTCATACTGCATCAATCACAAAACCTGATGATTTTACCTCATCAACAGCTCTCTTAACCAGTTCCTTCTCTACGTTTTCAAAGCACCCTCTGTGGGCATCAGAACAAGCTGCTCTCATTTTGTCTTCTGCAACAATCTCTCAGCTAGGCTTCCTGCAGCTCCCTTGACTTTTCTCCAGTGTTTAGCACCCTGCAGCCAGAGTAATCCTTTCTAATTAGAAACCTTTAAAAGTCATTCTCATGTTGAAAGCATGTCAATGCTCTTAAATTCTCTTAAAATAAAGCCACACTTACTTAAAATGGCTGACAAGGTCATGAGAAATCTGACCAATTCTTGCCTCTGCAGCCTCCTCTCATGTTACTTCCCCTGTCTTTCTGGTCCAGACAGATTGGCCTTCTCTGATTTCCTTGATCATCACATGCTTCCTGTTACCACAGGGCCTTTGTACATGCCGTCTCTCTGGATGTTCCCTCTCCTCCTTCACTTCTCCTTTGCCTTTTAGCTGTCAGTCCAATTGTGTCTCCAGGTAGCCTCCTTTGACCACCTTGAGTAAGTTAGCTCATCTTATTTACATCTCATAGTACGTAATCTGTCTGTGGTGGCACTTATTATAGTCATAGTTTTATTTGTTTTGGTGTGACTTTTTGCCTAAAACCTGTCTCCTCCATAAGACTCCTTACACTTAGTAGGTGTTTAAAAAATAAATATTTGCACAATGAGTGATGGGTCCCTGCTCTGAGCCTGGTGAGCTGCCTCATTTTGACCATGTCATTTAACCATATTAACTAGTCTCCTTGGGCTGCCATAACAAAGTACTACTGGCTGGGGGGCTTAAACAACAGACATTTATTTTCTCACAGTTCTGGAGGCTGGATGTCTAAGATCAAGGTGCAATCAGGGTTGGTTTCTGATGAGGGCTCTCTTCCTGGCATGCAGATGACCACCTTCTTGCTGTGTCCTCATATGGCCTTTTCTTTGTGTGTATATATATATAGAGAGAGATCACTGGTGTCTTTTTCTCCTCTTATAAGGATACCAGTCCTTTTGGGTTAGGACCCCACCCTTATGACCTCATTTGACCTTCATTACCTCCCTAAAGGCCCTGTCTCCAAAAACAATCGCACTGAGGGTTAGGGCTTCAACATATGCTTTTGGCGGGGAGTGGGGGGTGGCACAATTCAGTCCGTAACCTTAACCCTTGGATTCCTCGCCTGTAACAGGAATAATCATGAGGGCCTATTCCCTGCGAGATGTTATGAAGGCAAAATGGGACATTGTATGTGAAAGCCCCTTAATACGAACAAAGTGCTAACCCGTGGAAGGTGGTAGGAGTCCCCTCTTTGATCAAAAAGGATTTTTGTTAATGCTCTCTCAGTGTAGAAATAGTTTATAGATAAGAAAGCTTATAACTTATCTATATAAGATGGGTGGGGGTGAGGATGGCTTTAGGTCAATATCAGAATCATAGTGGGTAGAGTTGAAGTGTTTGATGAAGGGTTAGGCTTTTTGGAAGTTGTGAATCCTCACTCTTGGGTAGCTTCTGCAGGACTTTCTACAGAGTGGGAAGCTGGACCAGGAGTCTTCCTAATTCTCTTTGAACTTCAAGCTTGTGCCTTGCACTGTGTTACATGTTGCCTTTACTGCATAAGGGATGGACCCTGAACTCATCTTCTCTGACCATGTATATTAGAGGTCGACAAATTTCTGGCAAGTGATAGATAGCAAATAAATATTTGGGGCTTTGCAGGCTATGTGGTCTCTTTTGCAATTACTCAGTTCTGTCACTGTAGCAAGAAAGCAGCCATAGACACTGTGTCAATGAATACTTGTGGCTATGTTCCAATAAAACTTTACTTACGGGTACTGATTCACATTTCATATGATTTTCATGTGTCATGACATAGTCTTCTTTCGATTATTTTTCTCCCCATCCATTTAAAAACGTAAAGCCCATTCTTCTCTGGTGAGCCTAAAAAACAGGCAATGGGCTGGATTTGGGCCGTGGGCCATAGTTTGCTGACCTCTGATGTACATCATTGACTCAAAACTTGAAATGCCATTAACTTCCTGGCTATCCTTAGACCACCAAAGTGCACTGATTTTCAGGCCTGGTTGGAAACATCTCCCCTTCTCTAAGTTAACTCACTGGCTAGGCAGAACATTGACATTATTGTTTCCATAAGTTTCATTTTACTGTTGGCTGTGAAAAAATTACTTATCCATTTGCCAGGTTACAGCAGCTGATGCTAAGGCTCTTAAGCCAAACCTGGCCTTTTCCACACTCTCTCTGCTTCTGGGCAGCCTTCCTCCTGCCATTGTCTCCAAGCCCCTCAGCTGCTGCCAGTGCCAAGCCCCCAACCCCTAAACCAGCCTCTTCCAATAAGTATTTACAGTCTCTAGATTTTAAAAATACCCCAATGCCATATTTAGATTCAATTACAAAGGACAGACATGCATGTAGAAGAAGAGGAGGGGAAAGAAAAAGTGACATGTTCCACCAGCAGCTGTTAGGCTACTTGGCAAGAATGTTCCACCTATTTAAGAACTGCAGGTAAATGACATGGTCACATTTCCCCCAGTATCCTCAAATTAGAGAGCACAAAGTCTTCTTCAAATGCCCAACCAGACATAATTCTTCCATGGATATTTTTAGTGCTGACGTATTATTTGGTGATCAAGAGATGTGTGGAATCTTAGGCTTCGAATTTCCTCTTGGCTACTAAATGGATTAGCTGTGCACCCAAGCCTTCCTCTGCTTAATAGATATGAGACCGGTTAGGGGGATGTGATAGGTGCCTAGCAGTGACCACTATGGCTCATGATGTATGCTTTGTTATGGAAAAAAGAGTAGAATTGCTTCTGGCTGGCCAAGGGTACATGGATTATTCTGACTGCAGAGCTTACTCTTTACAGTTTTAGTCCTGGGGCTCTTCTGTGAAAAACTATCAAGCTCATTTATTGATCAATATTTGTTGATAATTTCCCGTGTTCAGTGTCCTGCAAAACTCCCGATCAATCAGATGACTTCATGTCCACGTCCTTATGTTAAAGGTGCCAGTTTGTATTACGAACGTGTATGTGTGCCATCTAGGGTATGACACTTAACTCTTTTCCACTTACGTGTTCATGATTCATTCATTCCTGTGTTCATTCTATCCAGCTTTAATTCTGTCTTACACATTGTATTCAGTCTTGCCTGATTTTGCTCACGCACTAAGTACACGAGAAGTATTAGATAATGAAGATAAAAAAGACGAACAGACACAGGCCCTTTGAAAAAATAGCATGGACACTTAGTTGTGGGGAGTCAGACATTTTAAGAAATATGTCAGTTCAGTGTGAAAAATGGCATTGCAGGGGTGTGGACCAAGTGTCTCAGGGGTAGTGAGAAAAGAGATTAAAGTTTAGAGGCAAGGCAGGTTATGGAAAACTTCAAAGGTGGCTTATGAAGGATGAGTGGTCTATCAGGGAGCAAATAGGAAAGAACATTCCAGTAGAGTAGACAGTACAAGCCCCTTACTATCTCCCCTTCCTTTGTAAGCCTCTCCTAGCTAGGCTGGTATACAATGAACCTGAGTAACTGGGGGAAGGCAGGTGTTATAATATAGGGAGGGGCTTGAAAGCCAAGCCAACCGCTTTCAGCCTGTGGTCATAGGAAGGTTTCTAAGCAGAGAGGTAAGTTGAGGTGTATTGTAGACCACTTTGCATTGCCATGGTGTGCAACATGAACTGGAGGGAAGAGGCTGGGTGTTGAAATGTCACCTGGGAGACTTTGTTGGGGAGGTACTTTCTGCCCTACGGCAGAGTACAGGCCACCCACTGAGTGAGCAACGGGCCCAGTGTTGTGCCGTCCAGGCCCTGGTGGAGAGAGTGCGTCTGAAGACTCCACTGCAGATCCTATAGTGTCTGCGAACAAGGCAGAGCCTTGGAGGGGAGGCTTAACTTGCAGCTCACCCAGCCCTGCTGGGAAGAGCCTGGAATCACTTAGCAATCAGGGAAATTTGGCCAATGTGGCAGATGGGCAGGAGCAACGCTGTGCTTGGCCTCAGGTTGAAAATGAGGTAGAGGCTGCCTTTGTGCTGAGCAGGGACAGGAAAGCAGAGGCCCACGGGAAGGATGTAGTGAAAGTTGCCAAGCTGCGTGTCAAGCAGGACTCACAGAGTTCCAGAAGCCTGAGCCAAGAGAAGGAAGTGATAAGTAGATACAAGGTTCCCTGCAGAACGCTGGCAGGTAGAAGACTGTTATCAGGAAATACCCTTTTCTCACCATAGAAGGGAATTTGTTACTTGCCAGGTCCAGATATTTCAAAAGCTGCTTCCCTCGAAGGCATAATAAAAATTAAGATGTCAAGTGATGGCAACTGTGCAACACTGCCGTTGAACAGATAAATAGATTGTAAAATTGTTTTTAGATCCCTGGGAGACACGGTGGGGAAGTGGAGGTCAGCGGACCTGGCTCTAGCCCAGCTCATTCTCCCCAGATGGCCGTGACCTTGGGCAGGCCATTGGAACTGGCCAGACCTCAGTTTCCTAATGTATAAGAGGGAGAAGGGGGCCTCCCATCTCTAACATTATTTTCCTATTACAATTCAAAACATGATGGCTGTATGTGCATATTTTCAAGAAACTGTCAAATTTAAAAGGATGGTAAAATCCAAATCACTGTTAGTGGGAAAAAAAAATTAGCACAACTCATTTGGAAAGCAGTTTGCAATCTATGTCAAGAGCCTTGAAAATGTTCATACCCACGGACTCGATAATTTGCCTCCTAGAAAATTACTCTAAAAAGTGTTCTGAAATTCAGAAAGAATAAAAAAAAGATCTTCACTGTACTCTTATTTTTAATAGTGAAAAACTATCTAGGATTGGGCAGAATGTTTAATTGATAGTCTGTACTTCATACAATGGATTTTTTTTAGTCATTAAAAATGATTATTGAGCATATTAAATGATAATTTTAAGTCACTTAAATGGTAAATAGGGAAATTATTGAAATTACTGAAGTAAGCAGGGAAATGTTTATATTACAATATTAAGCTAAAAAAAATTAGAATCCCAAGTTATGTAAAGACTGTAATCTAAATTATGTAAAAAGGCGTAAACATATTGGAAGAAAATATTCATTTCAAATGTTTTGGGATTATTGATTTAATTTCTTTTCTCTGTTTTCTTCTAATATTCCATAATAAGCTTGCTTTACTCTCATTATAATAAAAACTGAAATAACTCAAGTTTAGGATTATTAGTTGGTGGTATATATTAAGGTGCTGTCAGAAAAAATGGAAACAACCACAATTATAGAACTTCAGTTGTTGTATAATATGAAATGATGTCCATGGAGCTCAGTGGTACATGGGTTAGTGGAAAGGTCCCTGAACTCACAGTAGAGCTCTAATTCAAATTGTGGTTCTTATATTTCCTGGCTATTTAGCCTCTCGTGAGAGAGTTCCATCTCTGAATCTCAGGATTGTTCTTTGTAAAATAGAAATTCAACAAATATTTATTTAATATCTACCTTGTGCTAGGTATTTGTGAAATGCAGTAGTGATACAGAGTTAAAATATGATTCACGCTAATAAAAGATTCAGAAATTAATGGGCATTGTCACTGAGTCTTTAAGCTCAAGCAATGAGTGAGAGTCAAATAAGACATTATAAACAGAAAGAACAAGAAACTCACTTTCAGGGACCAACTAAAGTGTTTCATGCAGGGAAGTGACTCGGCAACATGGCAAAACAGAAGGACCACAGTCTTGGTGTCATAGGTCTGTATTCAAATCCTGACTGTGTATCTTACTTGCTGTGTGGCATTAGGCAAGTTGCTCAACCTCTCTGTGCCTCAATTTTCTTCACCTTAAAATAGAGACGATAGTACTTACGTCTGATGAGTGCTGTGATATTTGGAGACAACTTTTGTAAAGTATGTGACAAAGCAGTGATCTGTCCCTTCAAAAAATATATATTGTCTGCCTGGTAGGTGCAACACATGGGGACAGATTCTGAGAATCAATAAGAAGCCAGATGGACACCTTCCCTTGTTCTTTCATCTAGAATAAATGATATTATTATTGCTATTATTAATATTAATAATATTGATATAATTGTTGGAGAGACGTTCTCAACCTTTTCTGTGTGCCACGTAGCCTCGTCAGTTTTCATTACTGCAGTGATTTTCAACCCATGGGCACATCAGATCATGCCATTAGACATGATATAGATTGTTGATCTGTTGGTGGAAAATGTCCCTTCAGGTACCCTGTGATGCTCCTCCATCCTTGATGCCCCAGTGAGTCTCCTGGTGGGAGAACAGATGTTGTGTGGATGAACCGCGGTGAGGAGGATGGGATACTACAGTGGCCCCTGGAAATGGGGTGCTCCCAACCCCCAGCTGTCCAGGGACGGCTGTCCCCCAGCCCAGAACGGGAGTGATGGAGGAAGCAAACGAGCCAAGGGCACACTCCTTCCTAGAGACGCGGGGAGTAATTATGGCAAATGTCTCAGCAACCACAGGGGAAGGAGGAGGCATAGAGGGGAGAGCCTAGAGTTAATTATGGAGCAGATGCCCGCCAGAATCTTGGGGTGAACGCATTAAGGTCGGGGAGCTGTCATCTCACTCACCCCCTAACACTTATTCATGGACCCCTGGGCACCCAGCTGGGGCTGCTTTAGTGTGGATTTTGGCTCAGCTGGAGAGATCTGCAAGTTCAAAGCCTTCTCCTTCTTTCCAAATGGGGTCTCCCTCCCGCCCTCTCTCCCTTCCTTCCCACCCCACCTGCCTCCCCATCAGGACTCTCAGCTCCCCACAGCGCCTCCTTGCCTGCAGGCAACTTGAATTGTTTTGCCTGAACTGGTTTAGAAAAAGGAGAGTTTCAGATCTTCAAGCACATGGGAAGAGGGGGCTTCCAGGCCTCCTCTGGTCCCCCAGCCTATTCCCCCTCCTCTCCTGGACCTGCCTAAGGCCAAGTGCGCCCAGCAGGCTGGCTTGCAGACAGTGCCCTGAGCGGGAGTCTTCAAAGCCCTGCTCTCGACCTGCTGTTCCTTGAGAAATGGGATCCGGCAGAAACCAACACAAAGAGCAGAGGCCCTTAGTGCTGTGTGCCGAGCGCTGCCATGTGCCAGCCTGATACTGTGCGGTTGGCACACTGGCCATGGTGGTTTGGGCCGGAAGCAGAATGTGCCAGAGCCACGTGGGGACAGAAGACAAGTCAGAGACCCGGGTTGTCCTGGTTACCCTCCCAGCCCCCTCATGGTCTTCCCCACACACGTCCCAGGCTGCCAAATGGAGGTAAAACCTGGGAACCCGAAGACGGGAATTGAACTTTCACCCTCTGTCCTCCTGCCCGCATTTTCTAATATGACTCACCTCACCAGGGGCCCGACTCCATCCATCTCTGCTATGAAAAAGAGTCGAACTCCCTGGCACCTCTCATCTCTTTTCCTGTGAATTTGTCCCTAAATTAGCTCTTGCTTTACCGCTAATGTGCAAAGATCCTTTCTCTCTCTGTCTGGACTGTCAGTTTCTAGAGAAACTATGCTCACTTCAGAGCCACCCTGAGTTAATCTGGTGAAACAGAGTAGAAATGGTGATCTTTTCATACAGCCTGTCTCATTCTGCACCTGCTCGCCCTGAAGGTAACATTTATGGCCAGTAAAGCAAAATGCCACTAGTTATTAGGCATGTCTATAATCTCCAGCACAAGCATCCAAAAAAATGGATGGAAAGATAAGCAGATGAGGCTTATATGTTACCCATAGTGTGTAATTCAGCGATAACTTTTCCTACCTAAATGAGATGATTGAATACTTTGAGTAATTTAAACCAGATAACGCAGATGAACTCACAGAAAATGAAGTATTTAATGCATCATTGCCTTCATCATTGTCATGCTGTTATTAGTCTCATAATTTCAAGATGGGGGCTGTCAATTAGATTCAGAAGCGACCTTTGAAGTCACCTAGTCCAAAGTCCTTCTCAAAAGATAGCTCTTCAGCTTAGCAAAAACGGTAAAAATGTTATGTCAGTTTATAAGGCAGAAACATATAAGGAATGTGAAATTGCTGTGAGGCATTTGCCATGCTGTAGAAGAAGCCCAGGGTCTGGTATAATGGGATCTGTCTGGCCCTGCGCTCTGAGATCTATAACCTTCCATGATACCATTTAAGGCCGAGGCTGCAAACTGGCTCCTCAAGAGTTGAATCCCACCTGCCGAGGTGTTTGGTTTGGCCGGTTTGGAATTTATTAGTTTTTTATATGAGTCAACATTTAAAAATCAGGACAGTTCCCCTAAAAAAAATCAGAATTGTTGCTTTACTTTAACAAGTGGAAGTTTTGGAAACAATGGCCTTGCAATTACACTTGGGAGCAGTTAGCTGGAGATCTGGGCAATCGCCTGTAGATCTGGGTGAGCTCTAGTTTACTGCAGTCCTCACTACTCCCTATTGCCTCCCTGTTCCTAAGGCCAGGTCCCAGCTGCCACTTACCCTCATGCTTATTTCTATTTTCTCCTTCTTTCCTTTCTTCCTTCCTTTCTTTTTTCTTTCTTTCCTTCTTCCTTTCTTCCTTCCTCCCTCCCTGCTTCCCTCCTTCCCTTCCTTTCAACTCCCTTCTTTTATTCTTTTTCTTCTGGTAAAAAAGTGACAAAAGATAGATTAATATTATTTATCATTCAAAATGCTGCCTATACATCTTGTGCTTCCCTTTCATAGCACTTGTACTCATATGACTTGTTTCATGCTTGCCTTGCCCTCTGGACTGTGAATTCCAAGCAGTCAGCAATTACCTGTCTTGCTCATGACTGACTATACCTAGCGCTGTGCCCAACAATGTCCACATTTAATATATGTTATTGGAATGTTATTAAATTTCTCTTATTCTTGTCTTACGAGTAGCGAGATACCTCCTCAGGCAGAATTGACTAAAACCTCAGCCATAACAAGATAAGTGGGCTGTAAAAATTCAGTGACATAAAATGCGGGTGACATCATTGGGAGGTAGTGAAAATAATATTTTTCAGTTGGTCAGCACCGTCACAAGGAGCTGAACAGGAGAAGAATAATGGTCACGAATCAATCACTTCCTCACTCTCTCTCCCGACCAGAACATAAGAAGCCAACCCACTCGCATTTGCAAATAAGGGCTGGCACAGTGTGGGAGCCAACCATCCTTCGAGATGTCCAAATACCCATTATCACGGCAACGCTTTCTCAGGACCCACATTCAGGGGGGTCTAGTGAGTACTGCAGCTCTTGCTGGTAGATGTGCAATAAAACTCTTGTGTCTTGACTGGCTAACCGAGGTGCTCATACAAGTAGCCCAGCTAAGACAATGCCACCCTCGGTGTCATTTTTTGGTGTCTCCTTCACTTACTTTTAAGGCTTAGGGGACAGTGCTTTGTCCCCAGCCCTGAGCAGAGTGCTGGCCCACAGCACGTGGCAGAAACCCTTGCTACCTGGTTCAGCGTGAGCTCTCCAGAGGATGGCTTCTCTGCCTGGCCCTGGTCGCCACCTCTGAGCCCTGGTGGGTCTGCCTTTGTCCGGGAGTCCCCAAACACCTCAAGCAGGGAGCTCAAGTAGGGAGGAGAGCCGTCAGCCTTCTCTTGGGGTCTGTGTCAAAACTCTGGTATATGGCAGGGAGTCCCACTGCTTCGTTAGGGGTTTGGGGGAATGTGACTCCTAGGAGGCTTATGTTAGCATCTACTACCATCTGCTATTCCTTGCTTGAAATAAACATCTGACCCTTGTACTTGTTCATGTTCTCCTCCCTTTCAGTTTTGCTGGACTCCTGGGAACGAGACCTGGCTGGATCATGTGAGGATCATCCCCAGATCCTCGTCTATCCCCACACCTGGCTGAGGCTGCTTGCTTACATGTAGACCCTTAGTGTCTACTCGACCCCCAGCCCTGTCTCCTTTGTCTGATCGCATGTGACTATTTAACACTAGACCCTCCAATATAGAAAACCAAAGGGAAAGTGACGTCATCTACTTGGGTCTCTGCTTTACTATTTTTTAAATTACTTTTTTCTTTTGCCTATTCTTTTTGCTCTTCTTACACAGCATCTGGGGGGCATTTAAGAAAGTCAGTGCTGAGGCAGAGGTAGCTGAACCCTCGTGGGGGCTGGAGGTGGGCTTGCGGGAAGCCACGGCAATGACTGACAGGGCAAATGCCTGTACTTAAGGAACGGTACTCGGCATTAGTGATTCTGATGATTCGACATACTTTTCTTGCACCAGAAGCAGGGATTGTGCATCCAGAGAGAGCAAATGGACCAATTTTGATAATCCAAGCTACCCAGCAGGCTTCATTTCTTCTACAAGCAGTCGGTAGAAATCCCACAGTGCTAGGCTGTTGGCAGGTTTTTCATAGGATTCAAAAGTCACCTCGGGGTCATCTATTATCTTTTCTGATATAGCAGATGCCTTCCACTCTCCCCCCTGTCTCCCCTCTCCCCCAGATCCTGCCTTGTCTAGAACTGCCTGTTTTCAATTGTGGGCTTTATCAGTCCTCACACTGATGCATTTAGTACCTTATTCTTGTCAAAACCTTTCACAAAACCACTGCCTCAGCTACCTTGAGTCTGTTCCCACTGAGCACATCCCTTTATTAAAGCCCCGTTTCTTTGATGGGATCCCCCCGCCCTGCTTTCTTCATCTGTTTAATTTGTTTTCTGTGCACTTTGAACCCTTCCCTTGGAAGACATGACATAACACCATCTCTTTCTATTTAAATTGTTATTCAGGGCATGTTTGAAATGTGCGTTATTCATGGGCATTACTGGAGATCAGTGTGAAAATCAGCTTTATTGGGAACCCCAGAGACTGCAGCAGAATCCTGGTTACTTATACATTGCACAGTATCATTTCCTGAAAAGCAGGCTTGCTCTGCCTTGTGGGGGGAAAAAGTTTCATGCAACTGCCAAGAACAATCATACTTTTGAAAGAGATCATGTGGCCATTTTATTTGCCATTTGATGCATGTATTTCAACCAGGCTGGTGAAGTCCTCAGCCAGGTTTGACTCATGGTTTTGAAAATTATTCAGACCCAGACTTGGGCCAGGACCTTTCAGAAGTCACGGGAGATTTGTGGCTATCAAAAAAAATCTTCCATCATTTTGCTTAGCAGGACATGGAAAGGCTATTGTAGAGAATATACTTGATGTGAGGATACCCACGAATAGCAAAAGGGACAGGCATGGTTGCGAAGGGAAGACAAGTATAACTTTGATGCCCTGCTTCCCTTTCTGAGTCTGTCCTCTCTGTGGAAAGCTCCCTTCATGCTCCAAGGTCCTCTTGTCCTGGAGAAAGTGATCCATGCCATGGGTTGTAGAAGTTGACTGTACTGCCTGTCCTAGGAATCCTTGGCTAATGTATCCAATTGGGATATTTCTGTTGATGGAGATCAAGGGTTTTGGCTCTCAGATGGGAAGACATTTGGGGGGTAAGATGGCTTTCCTAGAGTCTCTCCAAATCCTATTGCATATATGATTTGGATCCCTTCTAAGCTTTGAGAAGGCAACCCCTGCTCCAGGTATAACAGGCTCCGTGCCAAAGTGAACTAGACCCTGTGATTCCATTTTTTCTGCACTAGTAGCCCATGTGCGTCAATAGTCCACAGGGGTAAATTAGGGCTTTTGGAAAACACTCTGTGAGACTTCTGTACAGGTATATACTAGACAAACTACTTATGAGCAGGTTAGATTCTAAAGACTACTGAGGTTGATTTATTCCTAGAGACCTAAGTGACATCATAAGAGCAGCTGCTTATGCCACTGATTGGTGATGGGCAGAGTTCAGCCACCTTTGCCATGGGTTCTGGCTTTATTCTTATGTGGAAAGTTTTAACTGAAGGGCTTTAGTAGCGGGGGGAAATGAATGATTCCTTTAAAGATTTAAAGACGAAATATATTTTTGTATGCATTTAGCTCCTCAAGGGAACATCTCAAAATTGTCAGAGCCCACTAAACCTAAAACTTTTGGTTCATTCATTCATTCATGGAATAAAAAAGTGTGAATGTTTACTCGGTGCCAACACTGTTCTAGGCGCAGGGATGAAGCAACCTGTGTGTAAGTGTTTGTATACTCCTCCCCCACCAGACACAAATGCACACACGTGTTAAGAGGGCATTAGTCCAACAGTTATGGCTCAGTGGGAGGACGACTAGGATGCAAGGAAGGTGAGAGTGTTATGGGGTGAGGAGAATGAAAGCACCCAGCTCCATGCTGGAGGGGCACGGCTGGGGAGACGAGCCAAAGGAACTGATGCCTGTTCACTCCTGAGCCAAAGGATCTTGAAGGATGATGAAGATCTCTGTAGGGAGATGAAAGAGAGTGGTCAAAGCAGAAGAAGCATTTGTAAAAAGGCACAGAAGCAAGAGGGAACGAGCCTGCTTATGGAAACTGGGATGGGTTCTGCGGCTGGGAGGTCTGAAGCATACAGGGATTCTGGCAGGAGAAAAGGTTAGAGAAGAAAACTGGATGACACCAGGAGGTTCCAGACATGCCATATTGAGGAGTGGCGACCTTGTTCTTAAAGTGATGGGAAATTGCTGCAGATCTGAAGCCAGACCGTATGGGTTTGTAAAACCACCGTGACAGTAGTGGAGGCTGGAATAGGGGACTGGTTTTGATGCGGTGACAGCCGTCCAAGTGGGAAAGGCTCAGCAAAAATGGTGACAAAGGGGGGTGGAAAGGAAGGGATGAACCAGAGGGTCACTGAGGAGGGAAAACTGGGGGATGATTGAGATATTGGGTGGAGACAGGATGGTTCTCAGGCTTCAGATGTGGTGACTGGATGGTTAGTGGACCATCCCTGAGATGAGGAACTTGAGGAAGGTCTTCCTTTAGGGGAAAGAATATACATTCCTCAGGGAACTATTAAAAAACAGAATTAGCTTGTATTAAGAAAAGAAAATTTTTAAAGATATGAACAGTCAGCCCACAACGGTGAGTACAAATTCTAGGCTCAGTGGGGTAGCGCATTTTAGACATTGTCTCTCTCCCCGGGGCGCAAAGACCAGTGATATTTAGGGTGATGACCTTAAAGCTTGTGAGTCATTATCAAAGCTGAAAGATTCAATTACTTTCCTTAAAGCAGGAGAGTGAACTCAGGTATTGGAATCTATTCCAACTCTGCATGCTGCCGACTTTGAGACTGTTTACAGATTTGCACTGTTCAAGATAAGATGTTTCCAAGGAAAGCAGGAGGAATTGGAGCTTTTTAAGCACTGGAGTTGAGTGGACACCACCATTTGCTGATAAAATGTCACAAAACAAAAGTTTGGAGTTCTTTCTACTGAGGCCAGAAAAACTGAACTCATTCCTTTTTGATGATATAAAGCGTATCATTTTCTTCAATAAAACGTAAACAAGGTCCATTAAGCATTATTTCTAGTAAGGTAATACCAGTCTTGTCTTCATGCCCAAAGCCAGACAGTCATCCTTTAAACAGTCTCTAAGGGTCTCTCTTCCTTCAATTCCACTCCCAGATCTCCATCATTGTTTGCCTGGATCACGGTGGGGCTTCCTCGAGGCCTTGCCCCCATCACTCCCTGTCCACTTAGACCCATCTTATGTGTACCCCTGTTTGCTCACCTATGCATGAAAGACACCCTAACCTTCCCAGCCTTCAACCTCCCCATTGACTCATACGTTTAGTGCTCTGGCGTTAGATCAACATCACCACAAGGGCCATCTAAGAGGCATCATCACCCTAACACATCCAAAACCAAACTACTGCTCTTTGTACCCCAAACTTGCTCTTCCTGCAAACTTCCCATCTCAAGGAATGACAATGCCATCCTTCTGGTGGCTTATTTCGACAAATCTGTTAGCTCTACCTTCAAACTATGTCCAGCTCCTGACTACCTGTCACCACCTCTACCCTACCATTTTGGCAGAAGTCATTATCATTTATCACCTGGATTGTTAATAAAAGCCTCCTGCTTGGTCCTCTGCTTCCACGCCTGACTCGACAGAATGTTCACTGCCGAGGAGCCACGATAATCCTATTAATATCTAAGTGTGACTGAGTCAGTCTTCTGATCCTCTCCTGCAGTTTCCACCACGCTCACAGTAAATCTAATGTCCTTGCAGTGGCCTGGTGTCCCTCTTAATCTGGTCTCTGGTCACTTTCCTCCTTTCATTTAGTACCAGTCCCCCCTTACTAATTGTGTTCTAGCCACGCTAACTACCTTCTTTCCTTAGATTCCAAATCCCATATTGCCCCAAGCATGAGTTCCTGCCCTGTTCACTCCTGAGTCCTTTTCACTTGCCCAACTCTTCCTTACGTCAAAGCTCACTCCAAGCTCACTTCCTCCATGAACAAGCCCTTGACACTCCAGTGATCTTCCTTTTCTTCCAAACCCCGATGTTACTTTTTGACTATTGCGTCCATTGCTTCACTCATGACAAACAGCCTGGCATTCTTATTTGAGTGTGACATAGCTGGTTTGATGCTAGTCACTGAATGGGATAATAACTTCCCTGAGGACCGTTTTCTTTTGTTTCTATCTCCTGAAGATCCTCAGCATGGCGTGCCTGTAAATAAATGTCTTTAGGATTCTGTTAGACAGTTTGCATTACTCTCTGAAGCTAGGAGAGAAGGTGCAGGAGAACTGACAGGTATGTCCCTTAAAATAGTTCTTATGACTACTTGGCAGTGAAGAGGAGTGAAGTATTAATGCATGTAATAGCATGGATGGAGCGCAGCAGTTAAGTGAAAGAAGCCACCCCCCAAAGGATTCGTAATATATGATTCTATTAATACAATATTCTGGAAAAGGCACAATTAAAGGGGTGGAGAATAGACCAGTGGTTGCCAAAGAGTGAGAGTGAGGAAGGCATTACAACAAAGGGACAGCAGGAAGGAATTTTGGGGGTTGATGGATCTGTTCCGTATTGACTGTGATGGTGGATCCGTAAGCAGTGAATTCTGTTCATATGTGGAAACTAAATTTAGAAAATACATGAAAAACAGACCACTAAAACACATTTAACTGCTTAATAAATGTTTCTATTACTAAGGGGGGACAAAAGCCTGCTTTGTAGAAAATGAGGAATATACCAATGGCAAAAATATATTTACCTGTACTAGGCACTGACATTCGTGAGTTCTTATAATAATCCCATGAGGAAAGCAGTATTATCCCCATGTGATAGATGAAAACGATGAGACCCAGAGAGGTTAAGTGAACAAAGAAAATAGGGCTGGTTAGTGGCTGAGCCAGGATCCCACCCGGGTCTGTCTGACTTGGATGCTGCACTTGACATAAACACCTGCTCGTCTAGCTGTACAGATGGAGGGCAGCTGAGGGCAGCAGCTCACAGGAGCAGCTTTGTCAAGTCTGGCCTCTGCTGAGACCTCTGTCTGGCCCTGGGACCTGGAAACCCCAATGCTCCTGACCCATCAGTGGCCTCAGTTTGGTCAGTATGGTGAGGAAACTGTCCCTTTGCAAAGTCACTGAGGCAGGGCCAGGCTCTAAGTCCTATCTTGCTCAGCTCAAAAACAAACAACCTCTTAGGGGGCCGTTCTGTCAGGAAAAGCAATGCTGCCTTCCTGATTCCCTCAGCAAGGAGCTTGTCCAAAACGGCAGCTGCTAGATGGAAACACTTTGAAGATTGAACCCAGGAGTCCAGTGCCAGCCTTTCTGGCAGTCTTGCCGAGCAAGGCAAACTCGCACGGCAAATTTAAGTCCCTGTCACAGGCTAGGATAGAAAGTAAAATGCATGACTCATACACCTTTTCCAGGGAGATCCTTAGAAAGTTGCCAGGACTGAACACACTGGATTCCCCCTGCCTTAGTGGTACAGGCACCCACCCCAGTATTTACAAACTTCATTTACAATGAACTGCAAGGACAAGGGGAAATCCTGAAGGCAATGAAGTCATAAGAAGGGAGAGTGTAAAGTCTTCCCTTTTGCAGGCGATGGTGAAAGGTGTCATTTAGGATCGTATGTGCGTATGTACGGATGTTTATACTGTGCCAGCTAAAGGCATCACCCCATCCCTCTCAAGAACCCTTTACCTCGTGTCACTGCCTTACTCATAACAAGAATCCTCAGAGAGTGGGGCCTGGGGCAACTTCCCCCAGTTCCCCATGTGCTAGGGAAGTGGCATGAGATCTCCATGAGATGGGGGTGGGGACAGGAGCAGATGGTCACATCCAGTCTGCATTCCACCTGGCCTCTCACCTTGGAGGATCCTAGTGCGGTGGCAGATCTCTCCACCAGGTGGCACTCAGTGTTTAGCTTTATTTTTGTTTCTATCCCTGGAAAACGTTGCCCTAATGTGGAGGGGCACATGACTTACGCTTCACAATTCATGTACTGATTTCATGTATTGTCATGTTTTGTTTTCTGTACAATTATAATTTATTCATTCCCTCTGGGACCTTGGCAAAGGTCACTGTAAGGGGGTAGCTATTATAACCTGAGTGGGAAGGGTCATTTCATCATCACACACACACACACACACACGCACACACACACACACACACACACACACACATACACATACACACACCCCACAACTGCTCTAGGGATAAATCCTGCCATGTTTTTTTCTTTTCCAGTTTTCCTTATCTCCTGCCCCTCTGCCCCTCCCCATTCCTCACCACGGTCAGAATGGTGTGACCAGCTGCACACTTTGGTTTACAGAACCCCGCACAAGATTACCTTTTCAATATTCTTGTCCATTTCATGGTGGTTAAGGCTTGGATACAAAGCCTCCAATAAATGCTCACCCCTGAGTCTTAAAGATCAAAGGTCAGAGAGAAAAAGATGATGGTAGACTTGTCTTTGAGAAAGGACATTAGAATTGTATGTGTCTGAATGATATGACTGGATTTCATCCGGCCATTCTCTCTGGTGAAGCAGTCTCTAGGACTGCGCTAAGTTTCTTGGAAGCCTCTATTAATATTATTGGGCAAGATTCAGTTATTAGAGTTTAGGACAAAAGATGTAAGATATTGTCCCTGTCCTCAAAGGATCCAGTCTACCTAGGGAGATAAGAAATGTAGCCATTTCAATAGTATTATTGGAGTAAGATAATCTCTGCTAAGAGCTTCGTGTCAACAAATTTGCTGTAAGAATTCATAAAGCCCATCCCTGAGTCCTGGGAGGTTGGGGAAGTTTCAGGGAAGGATCAGCCTAGGTGGGCCTTGATAGGGTTAAGGTGATAGAGGAGGCGGGAGAGGGCATTACCTGGGAAACAGGAAGAATCTTGCAGAGATGCTCAGATGTAGACCTGTAAAGCCACAGAGAGCTAGATCTCAATTAGTTGGCACCTTCAATGATAAATGGTTCCTTTAAAAATTCTATTTTATGAAAAGACCAAAACACAGTAAATTCCCAATTCCTTACCACATGGAATGATGGCGTCCCCAAACTAGCAAAATTATTCGTCTTTAAAGCAGCATTTATTCCTATTCTTATTAAGTATTGAGGGTGATCTCATTCATTCAACACGTATTTGTGGAGTATTTTTATTGTGCGGGATGTTTTGTGGGAAACCAAGATATAACAGGCAGGATTGTTTTCTCTGGAGCCTTCCTGCTAGGAGGTAAGACAAGAAATGTGTATATAATAACTATAATGTCAGAAAGACAAAGTCTCAAAGGTAAGTATAGAAAAATGTTGTAGGAGTTAAGAATAAAATCAAAATGATTTTCAGCTGTGGGTTCAGTGGTGGGAGAAGTTCATGTAAAGATGAGAGAAGGGGAAGGGTAATTTTCATGAAGGAAGTGACATGCACAAAATAAAGAGGTTGGAAAGAAAGAACTAAATGGAGACACACATAGAGGATAGGGCCCTGCACCAGCCAGCCTTGCATGGCAGGTTAAAGAATATGAACTCAGCAGGAAGTTACTGTATATTTTTGAGAAGATGGATAAATTGATCTTTAAAAAGGCCTGTGTTTCAAAAGATTAGCACCTGACACCAACATATGAGATGAACTAGCCAGGGGAGAGGAGAGAAATGAAAGGCTTCTCAGCTATGGAAGGAATATGACTTCATAAGGTGGCATTTACTCTTATCATTCTGGAAATTATCAGTATGACAAAAGCAAAATTAAAGAAACAAAGCCCTGGAGATTATTTTTGGTAAAATTTGGAGGCATGTATGATTTACAGATCCCAAAATATGTGTTAAGGGTCACCAAAGTAGCTGAGAACAGAGAGAAATGATGCATGAAATGAAGAGACAAGGCATGGGGAAGGGTGAGATGACAGCTATGTCAGAAAACGCCAACACCTCAGGGGGAACGGATACATCCTGAGCACAGAAATTATATCCTTTGTTTACTACAGTGGCTGTGGGAACTGGGTAAATCAGAGATGTGAGCAGAGGCTCTCACAAAAAGGATTTGGTGGAGAGGATCAGAGGATGGGAGCTTCATAAAGAACTGAACCGGGAATTCCCTGGCGGTCCAGTGCTTAGGACTCTGTGCTTCCGCTGCAGGGGACCTGGGATCCCGCATGCCACATGGCACGGCCATAAAAAAACAAAAACAAAAAGACTGAACCAACAGTCATATTTGTAGGATGTGTCTTCTCTGTGGTGTCATAGATTGCATTGTGAATACCCACTAGCCCTCCCCATTACCATAAAGGGCATTCTTCCCTCCAGTAAAGGCACTTCCTACAAATAGCTGGTCCAGGGATTCACTGATGACTAAGGAAAAGATGAGCAAATACTAGATCAATACAAAGGTACTGTAAGAATAAAAAAAACAAAAGAGCATCAAAACTTACTAACAAATGACAAACATTTACCAGAAAAATATTTCCACAAAGTAGAAGAAAATTGTAACCAAATATTTTACTACAACTGAAAAAACGAAAAGGAAGCCACACAAAGCAATCACCTCTACAAACAAAAATTCAACAGAAGTGTGAGAACTTGGGAGAGAAATGACCACATAGTAAGAGAAGACAAAACATGAGGGGTCAGATCCCAGGAGAGAAGTAGGAAACAAACAGCCATCACAGAAATGAAGACAACATTGTAAGAAGCATGATGAAGAACATGCCCCATGGAGAACGTGATAATGGACACAGAGGAAGAAAGGAGAAAAATCACAAAAATGAATGCAACTCGAAAAAATAGATGCGGGTTTAGGCACAGCATTATAAATAGAGAGGAATGGCAAAAGGGAGTCAACATTTGCATAATTGCAGTCTCTGAGATGAAGGTAAAAAATGGAAAAATTATTTAAAGCGCGTAATTTAATAAAATTTTATTTAAATAAAAAAAGACAAACACCTAAGTCAAAAGTTTACAGCATGCAGTAAGAACCATTGACCTAGAATGGTCAATATTGAGACAGGGTCAATACATTTGTTAGATGTAAAGATTTCAAAACATTCTCTGAGCATCCAGGCAAAAAGATCAAAGCAATAAAAGGGAATAAAATTTAGGCAGGTCTCAAATTCGACTATAGCAAAATGCCATGTCAAAGTATAATGATGCAACACTTAAAAAAACCTCAAAGGAAGAAAGTATAAGTCAAGAATTTTCTATGCAGCCAAACTGTCCTTGAAGTATAAGGTTGTGTACAAAATTATAAATATGCAAAAACTAAGGGAGCATAATAATTATGAGCCCTTTTTGAAGAAACTTCTATAAGATAAACTTACCTTAGTTAAGAGATAACTAGGAAAATTACAACAAAAGGCAGGACACATTGAATATATTTCACTGTAGAATTAACACTAGTACACATTTGGAGACTAGCCCAATGAATCATAACGTGAGTCTCGTGTTCTGGCAACATAGAAGTGTTACAACTAACAATATTTAGAGGAAGTTTGAAAGAAGGTGGGCAGTGGAATAGTTTTGCTGATTGTCTTACTAAATAATAGTCAACAGTTATTATTAAAGCTGCCTATTAGAAAATTGGCATAATTAAGTGTACAAAGGTAAACAAAGGTAAGAAAGATAACATTATTAACTAAAATTACATGGTCAGGGAAGAGGAAATGTGCTAATTTTATCATTTCTCAGAATAAGGAATTAACATGTACTGTAAAGAAACAAGGACTATGGGGATTATACACAATTATAAATAAAATTTTTATATATCAGAATAAATAAGACCAAAAATCCAAGCAAAGAAAATATATCACATAGTTAAAGAGACAGACAGAGAGAGAGAGAGAGAGAGAGAGAGAGAGAGAGAGAGAGAGAGAGAGAGACAACACAAAATAAAATGGCAGATCTAAGGTAAAACATAGTTCTCATATTAATGTAAATGGGCTTAAATCACTTACCAAAAGAATTTTAAACTGGATCAGAAAAAAACAAACTGTATGGTGTATAGGAAACATACAAAAATGAATTAATTCAGTAAAGTTGAAAATAAGAGGTGAGCAGAGGTATAGTAAAGAAATGCAAAAAAACCCAAAAAGCAACCCTCCCACCCCATAACAAAAAACAAACCATCCAAAACCAAAAAAAAAAAGGAAGTAGGGATTCCCTGGTGTCAGTCTTTATTCTTGTCCTGCCCCTAGGTTCTTCAGAACCATTTAAATAAGATAAAGCCAGATTTATCCAATAGTGTTCAACTCATAAGTTTTTTTTCTTTTAACATCTTTACTGGAGTAAAATTGTTTTACAATGGTGTGTTAGTTTCTGCTTTATAACAAAGTCAATCAGCTATACATATACATATATCCCCATATCTCCTCCCTCTTGCGTCTCACTCCCATCCTACCTTTCCCACCCCTCTAGGTGGTCACAAAGCACTGAGTTGATCTCCCTGTTCTATGTGGCTGCTTCCCACTAGCTATCTATTTTACATTTGGTAGTGTGTATATGTCCATGCCACTATCTCACTTCATTCCAGCTTACCGTTCCCCTCCCTGTGTCCTCAAGTCCATTCTCTACATCTGAGTCTTTATTCCTGTCCTGCCCCTAGGTTCTTCAGAACATCCGTTCATCTGTCGATGGACACATAGGTTGCTTCCATGTCCTGGCTATTGTAAATACAGCTGCAATGAACATTGTGGTACATGACTCTTTTTGAATTATGGTTTTCTCAGGGTATATGCCCAGTACTGAGATTGCTGGGAACTATGGTATTTCTACTTTTAGTTTTTTAAGGAACCTGCATACTGTTCTCCATAGTGGCTGTATCAATTTACATTCCCACCAACAGTGCAAGAGGGTTCCCTTTTCTCCACACACTCCCCAGCATTTGTTGTTTGTAGATTTTCTGATGATGCCCATTCTAACTGGTGTGAGGTGATACCTCATTGTAGTTTTGATTTGCATTTCTCTAATAATTAGTGATGTTGAACAGCTTTTCATGTGCTTCT
>NC_041232.1:65496612-65557656 GCF_002837175.3 Physeter macrocephalus
ATTTCATTAGGTCCCATTTGTTTATTTTTGTTTTTATTTCCATTACTGTAGGAGGTGGGTCAAAAAGGATATTACTGTGATTTATGTCATAGAGTGTTCTGCCTATGTTTCCCTCTGAGAGTTTGATAGTTGCTGGCCTTACATTTAGGTCTTTAATCCATTTTGAGTTTGTTTTTGTGTATGATGTTAAGGAGTGTTCTAATTTCATTCTTTTACATGTACCTGTCCAGTTTTCCCACCACTTATTGAAGAGGCTGTCTTTTCTCCATTGTATATTCCTGCCTCCTTTATTAAAAATAAGGTGACCATATGTGCATGGGTTTATCTCTGGGCTTTCTATCCTGTTCCATTGATCTACATTTCTGTTTTTGTGCCAGTGCCGTACTGCCTTGATTACTGTAGCTTTGTAGTATAGTCGGAAGTCAGGGAACCTGATTCCTCCTGGTCTGTTTTTCTTTCTCAAGATTGCTTTAGCTATTCGGGATCTTTTGTGTTTCCATAAAAATTGTGATATTTTTTGTTCTAGTTCTGTGAAAAATGCCATTGGTAGTTTTATAGGGATTGCATTGAATCTGTAGATTGCTTTGGGTAATATAGTCATTTTCACAAGGTTAATTCTTCCAATCCAAGAACATGGTATATTTCTCCATCTGTTTGTATCATCTTTAATTTCTTTCATCCGTGTCTTATAGTTTTCTGCATACAGGTCTTTTGTCTCCATAGGTAAGTTTATTCCTAGATATTTTATTCTTTTTGTTGCAATGGTAAATGGGAGTGTTTTATGAATTTCACTTTCAGTTTTTTCATCATTAGTGTATAGGAATTCAAGAGATTTCTGTGCATTAATTTTGTATCCTGCTACTTTACCAAATTCATTGATTAGCTCTAGTAGTTTCACCCATTGGCTGTGGTTTTGTCATATATGGCCTTTATTACGTTGAGGTAAGTTCACTCTATGCCTACTTTCTAGAGGGCTTTTATCATAAATCGGTGTTGAATTTTGTCAAAAGCTTTTTCTGCATCTATTGAGATGACCATATGGTTTTTCTCCTTCAGTTTGTTAATATGGTGTATCACATTGATTGATTTGCATATATTGAAGAATTCTTGCATCCCTGGGATAATCTCCACTTGATCATGGTATATGATCCTTTTAATGTGCTGTTGGATTCTGTTTGCTAGTATTTTGTTGAGGATTTTTGCATCTATGTTCATCAGGGATATTTGCCTGTAGTTTTCTTTCTTTGTGACATATTCGTCTGGTTTTGGTATCGGGGTGATGGTGGCCTCGTAGAATGAGTATGGGAGTGTTCCTCCCTCTGCTACATTTTGGAAGAGTTTGAGAAGGATAGGTGTTAGCTCTTCTCTAAATGTTTGATAGAATTCGTCTGTGAAGCCATCTGGTCCTGGGCTTTTGTTTGTTGGAAGATTTTTAATCACAGTTTCAATTTCAGTGCTTGTGATTGTTCTGTTTATATTTCCTATTTCTTCCTGGTTCCATCTCAGAAGGTTGTGCTTTTCTAAGGATTTGTCCATTTCTTCCAGCTTGTCCATTTTATTTGCATATAGTTGCTTGTAGTAATCTCCCCTGATCCTTTGTATTTCTGCGATGTCAGTTGTTACTTCTCCTTTTTCATTTCTAATTCTGGTGATCTGAGTCTTCTCCCTTCTTTTCTTGATGAATCTGGCTAATGGTTTATCAATTTTGTTTATCTTCTCAAAGAACCAACTTTTAGTTTTATTGATCTTTGCTATTGTTTCCTTCATTTCTTTTTCATTTATTTCTGACCTGATCTTTATGATTTCTTTCCGTCTCCTAACTTTGAGGTTTTTTTGGTTCTTTTTTCTGTAATTGCTTTAGGTGTAAGGTTAGGTTGTTTGTTTGAGATGTTTGTTGTTTCTTGAGGTAGGATTATATTCCTGTATACTTCCCTGTTAGAACTGCTTTTGCTACATGCCATAGGTTTTGGGTCCTCATGTTTTCATTGTCATTCGTTTCTAGGTATTTTTTGATTTCCTCTCTGATGTCTTCAGTGATCTCTTGGTTATTTATTAGTGTATTGTTTAGCCTCCATGTGTTTGTATTTTTTTCCTGTAATTCATATCTACTCTCATAACGTTGTGGCCAGAAAAGATACTTGATACGATTTCAATTTTCTTAAATTTACTGAGGGTTGATTTGTGACCCAATATATGATCTATCCTGATGAATTTTCAATGAGCACTTGAGAAGAAAGTGTATTCTGTTGGTTTTGAATGGAATGTCCTTTAAATATCAATTAAGTCCATTTTGTTTAATGTATCACTTAAAGCTTGTGTTTCCTTATTTATTATCATTTTGGATGATCTGTCCATTGGTGAAAGTGGTTTTATAGAGTCCCACACTGATATTGTTTTACTGGCTTTTTCCTTTTTTGGCTGTTAACATTGCCTTATGTATTGAGGTGCTTCTATGTTGGGTGCATAAATATTTACAATTGTTATATCTTCTTCTTGGATTGATCCCTTGATCATTATGGGAGCATTTAATCCATTTACATTTAAGGTAATTATTGATATGTATGTTGTTATTACCATTTTCTTAATTGTTTTGTGTTTGTTATTGTAGGTCTTTTCTTTCTCTTGTGTTTGCTGCCTAGAGAAGTTCCTTTAGCATTTGTTGTAAAGCTGGTTTGGCAGTGCTGAGTTCTCTTAGCTTTTGCTTGTCTTTAAAGATTTTACCCCCAACTCATGAGTTTTTAACAATTATGCTTATCTACACATCAAATGTCATGGCATTGAAATTTATAAAGCAGAAATTACAAGAGTTAACAAGAAAAGGAGAAACATGAATAGTAAGGGAACTTTGCTCACCTCTTTCCCTGTCTGATAGAGGAAGTGAACAAAAACATTGAGAAAAACAAAATGGTATGATTCACAGGTTGATGAGATGGATGTAGTTCATACTCTATACCCTGAAAATAAAGAATATGTGTTTTTTTCATATTCCTAGAAAATAGTCACAAAAATTGGCTCTAAACTAAGTCTTACAGAAAAATCTCTATACTTTCAAGGAAGTAATACAGACACATTCCTTCCATCTTATTGATTTCTTATCTGCTAGAACCACCCTGTTCATCTGCCCCCCCAACTTGCAGAAAGGGAAAGAGCGTGGCAAAGACACACCTTTCCTAAATGCCCTGGCCTGGAAGTAACACAACAAATTGGTTCACCTTCACATTACCACACCTAGATAAAATGGTGGCTGGAAACTGTACTCCTTAACTAGGCAACCACTTTTCAGGAGCAACCCTTGAACTATTTTGGTGAACAGCTAGCCATCTTTGACACACTCATATCCTTGAATAGGCGGGCTATACATTATAAAAACATGAATTCTCCCTTGTTCATTTTTAAATTTAACGTAATCCACATTCCAAATGGTTTTTGAAACAAGGTGTTTTAAATCTCATATGGGAAACTGAAGACCAAGTATAGCCAGAAAAACTCTGAAGAAAGAAGATAAATGAAGTGTAAATAGTTTTGCCATGTATTAAAACATTTTAGAGTCCCAATGATTAAAATAATAGGTTATCAGTGCATGAATTGTTGAATGGGCCAGAGGAAAATAATTGAAAACCGAGGAAAATAATTGAAATCCTAGAAAAAGCTTAAAATGAATAGGAGGAAACAGAGGATACAACATGTCAGGGAAATGACAGAATACTAAGATAAACTCCAACGGGATCAAAAATTTAAGGATATGAGATAAAATCATAAAAATAAAATGTTGGAACATTTAAAATCTTATCTTGGGGAAGATCTTTCTAATCATAATCCAATATTCATGAGATCCTAAAAAAGTTTGATTAATTGGACCAGATAAAAATTAAAGGGGGCTTCCCTCGTGGCGCAGTGGTTAAGAATCTGCCTGCCAATGCAGGGGACATGGGTTCGAGCCCTGGTCTGGGTAGGTTCCACATGCCACGGGGCAAAAAAGCCCATGTGCCACAACTACTGAGCCTGCTCTCTAGAGCCAGCGAGCCACAACTACTGGAGCCCACACGCCTAGAGCCCATGATCCGTAACAAGAGAAGCCACTGTAATGAGAAGCCTGTGCACCGCAACAAAGAGTAGCCCCTGCTCACTGCAACTAGAGAAAGCCCGCGTGCAGCAATGAAGACCCAGAGCAGCCAAAAATAAATAAATTAATTAAATAAAATAAATTTTTAAAAAATTAAAGGAAAAAGTTCTGCATGGCGTTTTGGGTCTCCTGCTACAATGCCCTTTGTTTCAGGCCTAAACAAATTATTTAATTTAATTGAAGTAATAATAGTAGAACATCTATGACCAAGTTCAGGAATGACTGGGCAATGGCACCTACATTACCACTTCCACCTGGTTGACAGTTTTACCATTAATTGTAAGATCAGAGATGTAAATCATTTTTGAAATACAGGTATCAATATCTGTGACATATGGTATAATATAAACACTTACATTATTGAAAGTAACACAAGCATCCTATGTACTAGTTCAAATACAAGATGCATAGCTGTCTAATAGTTGATCATTGACAACATACTTAATGGTCTCAAAAGATTGCCGTAATGATTTGTGTATCATTCATTGAAAGATTAATTATATTAGTTATCTAAAAAGATTATATCAGTAATAAGCTTAGCTCTAGATTAAAATTTTCAGAACATTTGTCCTACTCATTTGCCAAACACTACATGCTATTATTTGGTGTTTAGTAAAAAAGAATGAGTGGAGTTACATTTTATTGACTATTTACACTTACACACGTACACACCCACACACCCACTCACATGCATGTACTCAACACTCGTTCTCAATCTGTTTCAGGCTGAAAACGACTATAATGTCCACAGCAAGGAAGAATAATAAGAGCATATTCATGAATCCAATTTCTGTTTTTAGTTGTATTGTGAAGGATAATTGTTTGTTACCATAAATAACAGCGTATGCCTTGGTTGCAGTTTTCAGTGTGGACACATATTAACTGTTTCTACCCCTTCTGTGAAAAGCAAGCTCTCCTGATTTAATTTTGAGTAAATCTAACACAGTATTAATTAATATCAGGTACTATTTAAATGGACAGAGAAGACTTTATTTCGCCCAAATAAACAGCAAACACAGTGGCCCAAACCACTGGTTCTGTCACCGGGAACATTATCTGGCACAATTAGAAAAGATTAGCCCATTCGAAAAGTCCCTGTCACCATTTCTTTTCAAGATGACTGATTGACCCCCAAATCAAATTGCAGAGTTTTGTTTTTGTTTTTTATGCCCTTCAGGGTTACAAATTTGGTCCAAATCCGACAATTCTTTTGACATTTATTTTGGAGTAAACAACCTGTTACGGGCAGAATACCAAGAAGTGGTATTCTGTAGTATAAGTGTTCAAGAAGTGGCTTAGAAATATTGATTTTAAAATGGAAGCCATCAGAAAGCATATAAAAATCTTCTAAACGCATAGAAGAATTTTGTAAATTTGAGGACTCAAAGAAATCTACACTGAGGGTGGCTGACATCCTCATTGCCTTTGTTTGGGTGCTGGTGGCCTCCTGGTCTGTTGACATGGCCTGCTGCTAAAGAGTTAAACCTACTGGCATGTTTGTTATAGCCCTGCCTAACAGTTCCTTCAGCAAGCCACAAATCTTCGTTGCTCTGGATTATAGTTAATGAACTGTAAAAGTCTTGCCCCAGTATTTCTACTTCATCTGCCAGCTTGAAGAAGGTAAGTTTGTTTTTCACCCTCAAAAAGAACCAATTGTATTTCTTAGGCAGACCAGGATGATTTGCTTGCATGGACCTCCTTTTAGTTGGGAGGACATCTTTTGAGCTTGGGAATTTGATTCGGAAAATCACAAGCTTCTAATTATTCTTAGGATGTTTTATGTGCCTGGATGTGTTTTATTAGCCTAACTATGTTGCAAGCTCCTCTAACTGACTCTATGACCTTGAGTAAGTTTCTTAAGCTCTCTGGGCCGATTTCCTCTTCTGTAAGATGAGAATCATCACAAAATTTCCTTAAGAGATCAAATGAGATAGTGACTATTATGTTTTGTAAAGAGCACTTAAAGTTACCTGATTAAACATTATATTAATCACCAAAATGTTTAAATCATGTTAGTCATGATATGCATATATCTGTGCATATACATTTAGATATGAGTGTATGTATATTGTATAAATACGTATTTCTAAACCCTCTGAGCAGGTTCTACAAGGTGTATCTGGTTTTGAAGATTAAGAAAATGAAACATAATTTGACATGAGAAAGCAACTGTTTAGAAGCAAGGGTAATAATACATTTCAAGAAGCATCTTTTGCATATTCTGGAATAATTGTTATATGTATGCCCATAGTGAAATTATACTCTGCCTTAAATTTTGACTGGAGTCACCTCACGAATTCTAACATCCTTCTAAATTGTTCTTTCAGTTGAGCTCTGTTTAGTATTTACCAAAATGGTACCTTTCGAAATGCTGGTATTTATTCCATTTCTAATTTACCCTTGTGAGATTTTCGAAAGAATTCTGGTCCTTTCAGTTGCTCCTCCATTTCTCAGCTTGGCATCATCTCTTGCCTTACTCAGCTGGGGTTGGGCTGTGCAATAGTCTTAAACCAGGTGTTCAAGGTGGTTTCCGATGCATTTTTTTAGCCGCTAATCTTTCTCAGGGTCCTACTAATTTTATTATGAAAATTATCCCCCCGAATTCCTGAGTCTTCTTTACAGCAGATTTAGCTCTACTTTCTGGCTGGAGAATTTGCTCAACATGGATTTTTCAGGTCTTACTGCCAGTCCAAATCGTATCTTTCAGCTGAGGTAGAACACGGTCCACCACCAGATAGAATTCTGTGCATCTGTTGTGGAATCTGAAAGATTCTTGTCTGGCAGGATTGTCCCCTCCAATTGTTGTGTGTGTGTCTTTAAAATGCTCATATCAATAAGGCTTTTGTCACTGTCTGTCTCCTCTTCCAAAATTTCTTCATCCACTTTTTAAAAAATTAACTGAAGTCTGTACTTTATTAAGATTTGCCTAGCTTTTTACCAATGTTCTTTTTCTGATCCAGGATCTTGTTCAGGATACCATGTTACATTTAAGTGTCATGTCTCCTAAGGCACCTATAGACAGACTATGACAGCTTCTCAGGTTTTCCTTGGTTTTGATGACCTTGACGGTTTTGAGGAGTACTGGTTAGGTATTTTGTAAAACATCCCTGAATTTGGATTTGTCTGTGATGTTTCTCTCATGATTCGAATGGGGTTATGGGTTTTCCAGAGGAAGAGCACAGAGGTAACAGACATTCTCATCACATCGTATCAGGCTCATACTATCAATTTGACTTATTATTGTTTGTTGACCTTGATCATGTGGCTGAGATAGTATTTGTCAGGTTTTTCCACTATGAAGTTACTCTCTCTCTTCTCTTCATTCCATACAGTACTCTTTGGAAGGAAGTCCCTAAGCTTAATTCCTTTATACCTCACGATCTATTTGCTTCATCTTTCCGATAAGGAAACTGATACATAAAGCAAGTTAGACAACTTGCCTGAAGTCACACAGTAAGTGGTAGAGCTGGGATTGGAGCCCAGGCTGCTTTCTCTAACTCCTAGTCATTGCAAGGGCTAGAGGGACAACTCTAGGCTGATTCCCAGAGTAATGCTTGGAAACACCCTGCAGAAGTGGCCTGGTAAGTGAGCTGCTGCTGCCACTGATCCCAGAACCACACTGCCCCACCACGATGGGAAAGTGGCCTCTTTCAATTGCAGAAACATGTGGCTTCTGCCACCACTCCAGGCTGCAAAATGGAAGTTCCATTCCTGCCTGTTTCCTCGCTTCCAAATCAAAGGCTCTGCAGGTAGGTCTGGTTGGAGGAACTTACATCACCTTTTGGAACTTTAGAATACCAGCAAGTATATGAGATTTGTATTTATTGTGTTAGGGCCATCTTATTGTTAGTGCTGTTCAAAGGGGGTAATTATCTTTGCAATCAACCAAGCAACAAGAATATAAAACATAATGTGGTTTTAAAAATTACGACTTTTTTTCTTAAGAATAGTTTAATGTTCACAGCGAAATTGAGGGGAAAGTACAGAGATTTCCCATATACTCCCAGGCCTCACACATGTGTAGCCTCTCCCATTATTAACATCCCCACCAGATTGGCACATTTGTTACAAGTGATGAACCTACCTTGACACATCATAATCACCCAAAGTCCATAGTTTACATTATAGTTAACTCTTGTATATTTTATGAGTTTGGATAAATATTTAATGACGTTTCTATCATTATGGCACCATACAGAGCATTTTAACTGCCGTAAAAATGTTCTGTGTTCTACCTATTTACCTTCTCCCACCCAAACCCCTAGCAACCACTGATCTTTTTACTATCTCCATAGTTTTGCCTTTTCTAGAATGTCATATAGATGGAATCATACAGTATGTAGCCTGTTCAGATTGGCTTCATTCACTTAATAATATGCATTTAGAGTTCCTCCATGTCTTTTCGTGGTTTGATAGCTCATTTCGTTTTAGTTTTGAATAATATTCCACTTTCTAGATGTACCGCAGTTTTTCGTCCATTCACCTACTGAAAGACATCTCTGTTGCTTCCAAGTTTTGGCAATTATGAATAAAACTGCTATAAATATCAGTGCAATTTTTTGTGAACCTAAGTTTTCAACTCCTTTGGGTAAATACCAAGGAGCATAATTGCTGGATTGTATGGTAAGAAGATGTTTAGTTTTGTAAGAAATCACCAAATTGTCTTCCAAAGTGGCTGTACCAATTTTTATTGCTACAAGCAATTTAAGAAAGTTCCTATTGTTCCACATCCTTGTCAGATTTGATGTTGTCGGTTTTCTGGATTTTGGCTTTTTGAAAAGGTGCATAGTAGTATCTCATTGCTGTTTTAATTTGAATTTCCTTGATGGCATATCATATGAAGCATCTTTTCATATGTTTATTTGCCATCTGTATTTCTTCTTTGGTGAGGAATCTGTAGGTCTCTGGCCATTTTTTAATTGGATTGTTTGTTTTCATATTGTTGAGTTTTAAGAATTCTTTTAACATTTTGAGTAACAGTCCTTTATCATATGTGTCTTTTGCAAATATTTTTTCCCAGTCTGTGCTTGTCCTCCCATTCCCTTGACATGTCTTTTGCAGAACAGAAGTTTTTAATTTTAATGAAGTCCATCTTATCAATTATTTCTTTCACCGATTGTGCCTTTGGTGTATCTAAAAAGGCCTCACTGTATAAGGCTTTTCCATCTAGGTTTTCTCTTATGTTATCTTCTAGGAGTTTGTTTTTTTTTTTAATTGGAGTATAATTGCTTTACAATGTTGTGTTAGTTTCTACTGTACAACGAAGTGAATCAGCTATATGTATGCATATATACTCTCCCTTTTGGACTAGGAGTTTTAAGGTTTTGCATTTTACATTTAGATCTGTGATGTGTTTTGAGTTAATTTTTGTGAAGGGTATAAAGTTGGTGTCCAGATTAATTTTTTGGCAGGTGGATGTCCAGTTGTTCAAGCACCACATGTCAAAAGACTATCTTTGCTCCACTGTATTGCCTTTGCTTCTTTACTAAAGATTAGTTGACTCTATGTGTGTCTATTTCTGGGGTCTCTATTCTGTTCCATTGATCTATCTGTCCATTCTTTCACCAATACTACTGTATCTTGATAACTGTAGCTTTATAGTACGTCTTAAACTTGGGTAGTGCCAATCCACCAACTTTGTTCTTCTCCTTCAATATTGTGTTGATCATTCTGGGTCTTTTGCCTTTCTACATAAACTTTAGAATCAGTTTGTCAATATTCACAAAATAACTTGTTGGGATTTTAACTGGGATTGCATTGAATCTATAGATCAAGTAGGGAAAAACTGACATCTTGACAACATCTAGTCTTCCTATCCATGTACATGGAATATCTCTCCATTTATTTTGTTCTTCTTTGATTTTATTCATCAGTTCTGTAGCTTTCCTCATATTGAACTTGTACATATTTTGTTAAGTTTATATCTAAATATTACATTTTGGGTGTGTGCTAATATAAATTGTACTTTTTTTTTTAAGAAAACTGTTTTTAATTCTAGTAAAAACAATTCTAGATGAGGTTCTAGATGAGCTAGTTCTAAATGAGGAAACTGAGTCACAGAAGGAGGTAAGATAACTTTTCCAGTGTCACACAGCTACTAAGTGGAGAAGCCAGATTTTAAACCTACATGGTCTGTTGTAAGAATTTAAGCTCTTAACCCCCAGCAATCCTGCCTCTCTGAAACTATATGCTTCTGTGTTTTCTAGGTAGTGGGTAATGCAAAATAATGTCTGGAGAGGAGAATCAGTGTTTTTCTGTTAGATTTATTCCTAATAGCTTAGCTATTTCAGCTAAGTCCTATCTCCCAAACTTGTAAGCCAGCACTAGCTCCCAGACTCAGCCCTGCCCCTGGCCTGGATGCTGTACCTTCTAAGCTCAAAAGAATGACCAAGATCCCTGAGGACAGATAGAGATCATGGAGGGGCACCTTTTTGGCCACAGTGACTTCTGTTTCTACAGTTCTGACTACCTTCTATGAAGCATTTTAAAACTTTCAAAGTGCTTTAAAATTGCAGAATTTTTCATCACTAGCAATAATTTGGGTGGAGGGCAGAGATGGTGTCTCCTTATTACTTTTAGCTCCCCCTGGTAGTATCTGCACATTTGCAACCAGTAGGTCCTCAATCACTCCTTAATACATGAGTGAATAAAACAAGTTGAATTCATGAAGTGGGGCTGTAATTTGCCTGAGTCCTCTCCTGGTCAGTCTTGAGTTTGATTCCTGGGAGGCATAGATAAAGCTACTACAGAATCATATATGGAGAAGGAGGTGGATGGTCTCATGAGATTTTCTGTCCCTTAGTCCCTGTGCGAGACTTAGAAGTCAGCTGGGAGTAAGAAGTTACTCAATTGTCTACTGGTCCACAGATTCACTAATTTAGCTGGTTTCTACCTAGTGGTCCTTTGACTGCCTTCTTCCCATCAGCTGCTGTATGTCTAGGGAATACTAATAATTCTTCATATTGATCTCAGGGAAGTGCAATCAAGAAGGAACTTTGCTGGCTGCAAAACTTATAAAAGTCATAAAGCAGCCAAGTAGAAATGAATTTTGGATTATCCTGTTTTGGATTATCTGTGGTACTGCACACCTCAATCCCACTCTGCATGAATAACCTGCAAGATAGCTAAACACTGTGCAGGGGTGTCCTCTTTAGTGGACCCTGATGCAAAGCACATTTTATAGGGCTGCCCTCATCCATCTGACTCTGCTCTCTCCTCCCTGTGCACTTCTCAACTCCCTCCCAACTCCAGGGGAGGATTCTTCAGAGTGTGGCAAAGGTGATATACTCTCACTTCAAGGACAGAGCCAGATTACAACTTTTATAGACCATGGACATTAAAACATACTCCATGGTTGATTGTATTATTGTCCCCAAGTATTTGCTCCCTCCTTCCCTATAAAAAAAATGTACATACCCACCCATGGTCACATGACTTGTAGTTTTCCTGTGGGAGCAATTTACTCCCCTCCCCTGCTTAGTCATGTGACATACTTTGGCCAATGGGATGTGGGCAGGGTGCCATATGCCTGTGTGAACAGAAGTTCTATAAGAGGCACTATAGATTCTACTAGTTTTCTTGATCTTTTCCTTCTTCCATAAGTATGGCAAGTCCCAAGTAGGGACTACTTCTTCAGCCTGGGTCCCAGAAAGAGAAGACATGGAGAGCGGGGCTGGGTAGAACCAGAGCAAGTGACCTATAGCTGCCAACAATTAGTATGAGCAAAAAATAAATGCTTGTTATTGTAACCCACTGGAATTTTACAGTTCTTACTGCAGTAAAACTGAATTGATACTTCCATGTGTAACTCGAAATAAGAACTATACAAAGGGTTAGGGAGAGCCAACAAATTGTGATTTCCCTCCCCCAGGATGATTACTTGGATGGTTTATTGGGAGTCATCTAAGATCAGTTTATTTCCAAAATTTGTTTCTTCAGTTTGTTATGGTCCTTCTGTGTGGGATACTGCAAGCATAAGCTCTTGAAGTAATCGTGAAAAATCTGGAAGAAATCATGTTTAAGTGGACACCTTCACCTCCCTGAGAAGTGAGGCTACTCATGGCTTATGTGTTAATCAGCTCTGTGTGATTTGGGGAAACTAATGAAACCTGTTACTCAGATGCTTTCTCTTCAATAGAAGTAGCTTATACCAAGTAACTTAAGATTTGATTCAGCTATAAAATGTATAAGGTTTGGGGGGAACCAATAAATAATGCCCCATTTCCCTACCCATGACTGTTGTAACACAGCCACACTCTGAAATTCTAGATGATGGGGGTTTTATTGTGATCAAAGTCTGCTGGAGGACACCACTCAGTGTGCAGCTAAGAGACCTGCTAACCCTCCTCTGAATTCAATTTCCCTACCCCCTCCCCAAACTATGGACCTCCTGTTGCCACGTGGCCACAGGAGAGGATAATGGGCTCCCTGGAGACTCAGCAGCTGCCCACCACGAGGAGCACGGAAGGGACTGAGCCCAGGGCAGTCATCCACTGCTCCTAAACTTTCCAATCAGTTCAGTCACCTTCCCACCTTCTGTCGGGGACAGAGAGTTTCTGATGACAGAGGCAGGAGTGCTACTGTGGTGGTGGTATCTCTTCACATGGCAACATGTATCCCTGGGAAAGGAGGTTCCTCCCAAGAGAAGTCTGTGAGTCTGTGATTCTAAAGCAGGTACAGAGCAGTGGAAAGAACACATGGCAAGAAGACAGGTGCTTTCAACCTGGATCCATCACTGCCTTCTGTCATCCCAGGCAGATCTGTTCACCTCTCTCGGCCTCAGTTTCCCCCCTTTGAAAAATGTGCATAACCAAACCTGCACAGCTCACCAGACAGGGTTGTTCTGTGAATCCAATGAGGCAAAGTATGTGAAAATGTTTTGAAAATCACAAAGCACTATGGTTATAAAGTAAGATAAGGTTGAAGTGGAAAGCATATACTATTGAATCATGGAAATTACGGATTGTATAGTACTTCTAGCCCCAGTTTTATTTTTACTAATAAGAAAACTCAATCCGAGAGTCAAGGCAGTTTTCGGAATGTCACACTCAGGTTTCTGGACCCTCAATCCAGGGCTCTGTCCACTTCACCATCATGTAAATGGTTCCCAAGTCATAACCATTCCTGGAAACCAAGAACTCAAGTTTCAAGAAAAATTGTACCTTGTTTAGATCAGCCTGAGACTGAGTCTACTACCATCCACTGAGCCATATAGTCTTTTCCCCCTTGGACAGGGACATGAGTGTCCCTTTTGGGTGCTCTCTTCTTTCTCAGTGATGTGAGTGGGGGTAACTTTGGCTGGAGTCTCTGCCAGGGAAACGTCAGCAGCAGGACAGGCATCAAGCCCTCCTCGGCTCTGTCTTCACCCAGCTCCCCACGCTGTTCCTGGAATCGCCGTCAGTTTAGTGTTTTTAAAAGTGCATCCCTTAGATCGTCAGTTTTTATTTTATTTTTCAAAATTTTTATTGGAGTATAGTTGATTTACAATGTTGTGTTAGTTTCTGCTGTACAGCAAAGTGAATCAGTTATACATATATCCACTCTGTTTTAGGTTCTTTTCCCATTGAGTAGAGTTCCCTGTGCTATACAGTAGGTCCTTATTAGTTATGTATTTTATATATTGTCAGCTTTTCAAGATAGTCCACACTCAGAAAGTGTCTGTGCTTATAGTAGTTTGGAAAACCCTGATGTGCAATGTCCATTATCATAGCCAAGGCCTTAAAACCCCATAGCAAACAGAGGCTGTTTATTAGTGACTGTTATTTAACCCAGGATTCCCAAAACCTATTTAGCATTGACATACTTTTTTATTTTTTCAAGGAACAGCTACCAGTCCCGGTTACTTGTGGTGAATGAATCTCACCTTCAAACCTCACCCCCATACTGGAGGTCTGAGGAGTCTTCTCAATCTTGGCTCTGCGTGGAAAGCTTTTACTCCAGATACCTAAGCGGCCCCCAAACCAATTAAATCCACGTCTCTGGGAGTGGGTACCAGGCATCAGTACTTTGCAAAGCTTCCCACCCAAGTGGCTCCAATGCAGAGCCAAGGCTGAGACCCGCTGGGTTAGAGGAAATCCCTTTGGCAATGACATTCATTGCCACAGCCTGCCAAGGTCAGATGAGTTAGCCTTTTACATAATAAGGCCAGGCTTATGATTTCACAAGAAATAGAAAGAATGTAAAATGTTCATGTTGACTAAGTGGAAATGTCCACAGAAGGAAACTATTGGATGCAAAACTTCTATGGCACATCGTGCACATTCCAGACACTTTTTAACATTTAATTCGTATAAACACTTATCACATTTAATTCTCTAGACAACTTTATGGTTAAACATTTTTAATCACCATTTTAGACGAGGAAACTCAAGCATGGGGGTGGGGTTTAAGCTATTTTATGAAGAACCCACCCACCAATTAAGTGGGAACGCTGGGATGGTATCGCTCTCCAATCCCCAACTAAAGCTATGCTCTCCTCCATGACCCTGTGGGTAGCCAGATGAGACCGGTCACAGAAACTTTAGGAAAACATCAGTAGCAGCTCAGATGGGGAGCCCCAGCTTACGTCCCCCCACCCTGCTGCTTGTCTTCATCTCCATCCACTGGCCAGAACTCAGGCTCAGTCCTCACACATGAAGCCAGCAAGCGCAGAGACCAGAGCACAGCCTTCTTGTCCTGGGGGATCTGCAGAACACTTGACAGGACAGCAAAGCCCCTGATATTTAGCACCTGCCTGGGGCTGAAGTATCTGTAAGATACCTGGAATCAGGGAGTGTGGGAGGACTTGATTAATCTGAGAAGCGGGGAAGGGAGTGTGCAGCATATTTAATCTGTAAGGACGGAGAGGGGACTCCAGGAGGAAGAAGCAGTGGGAAGAATCGCAAGCGACACAGGGGGGACGTGTCAGAACAATTTGGCACAGTTACTGAACCTTTCTTCGGTAAAGGGTTCAACTCTGCCCTGGGGGAGAGGCAGATGAAGTATTTTCTAGAACAGTGAGGGCATCGGTGGGTTCCCCAGTCTAATGACTTCAAAGAACCAAGTCTTGGGCTGTGAGGTGGAGCTCCCTATAAGAGAAACGGTACCTAAGTCGACCCCCCAACTCCCCTCTGCCTAGAGAGATAACAAGAGTATCAAAATCACCCGGAATGCTCGTGACACAGCAAATCACAGCGTCCCACCCCCAGAGTCTCTGATTCCGCCCGTCTGGGTAGAGCCAGAGATTTTGCATTGCCAATAAGCTCCCTGGTGATGCCCAGACTGGCAAGAGAACCATCAAGCTGGAGATGTCCCTGTGGGGTGGGGTGGAGATGAGCGGTCTACCATGAGATAAACTTTGGAAAAAGCCTCTCTAGTTCAGTCCTGCTTCGACTCCTCTTCTGACTTTGCTTGGGGGGGTAGTCTCTCTCTTACTCTCTGTCACCAGCCAGCCCTCCTGCTTGTTACCCCAGCCCTAAACTCACAGGTCTCCAAGTCATCCTGTGCATTAGGAGTCTTGCCAGTAAAAATGTTTCTTTATTTTACCGAAACTCTTTCCATTCCCTGAAATGTACAGGATGACTCTGCATCACAGGCTCCTTGTCCGTCCTGCGAGCCACTGGATTGCAGGCTATCACCAGCTCAGAGAGTCACAGCCCAGGAGCCAGCACCTCTTTCCTAGGGGAATTTTATCCTGAATGTAGGGACTGGGGTTTAGTCACAGTCCCGCCCCCTGAAATTCAGAGGGATTATGCAAATGAGCCTGGCCCCGCCCCGCCCCCCCCGCCCCCCCCCCGCAGCCTGCCTTGAGCATCTCAGAGTTCCCCCAGGCAAGTATGTAAATGAGACCAAAATAGTGACCCGGCTTACAAAAATAAAGTCAGAAGCAACTTTATTTATTCTGTGCTGCTTTTCTCCTCCTGCCTTCTTACCTCAGTCTCCCTGCCTGGAAAAGACATGTGCCTGGTTTTCAGCACCAGGCATCTATAATGACGCTCACTGGGGCAGCTGCTAGTTAAGAGTCATGCTGTTACTGTTCCCTATACTGTACTATACACAAAAAAACATATGTCAGTGGACTTTGAAAGCAGGCAGGAGGCCCGAAGCATCTAGCTTCAAATGGGAGAGGCGGAATGGAAAATTTGCACCCTCACTCATCTTAGAATTCCTAATGTGTGGTTTATCACTCAGGATGCTCTGCCTTTCAGATGCGATTCAAAGCAGACAACCTGAAATTAAAACGAAATAAACGACTGAAGGGCGTGTCCTTTGCCTTTCCCATGTGGAATTGGAGAGTTGGACCAGTGTCCCATAAGCTTCCAAGATGAAAGAGAGGTAAGGAGCTGGGTGATGCTGGGCTGATTTACATATCTGCAGCCATCACTACAATTCAAGTACTATACACGTAGGAGCAGGTGTCTGCTTCCATAAGTATTCTTGGTCCTTTGTACATACAGGGACACGAATCAGTACATACGAAGGGCCCAACTATTCCACAGGCACTCTGTGAGGCTCTGTGCATGCATCACTTATTCAGTCTTTGAAATAACATCAAGGAAAGTTTTATTAGCTCCATTTTCCAGCAGAAGAAACAGAACCTTAGAGAGCTTGAGTAATTTTCTCAGGATCACAGCTCCTGAGCTGCAGAACCTGGTCTTGAGGTCCTATAGACCTTGAGGGCCTATAGACCACAGGCCATTTGCTGCTGCCCCTGTGCTAAGCTGCCTTGGGTTGTTGCCTGGTTCCGTGATGTCTTTTCATCTTCCCAGTTGCCTTCTTGTTCCTTAAGCTGTCCTGGCCTCTCCCAGAATTCCTCAGATCTGCTTTCCTGCCCACTGCCTATTCTTCTTCCTCTCTTGGGGCTCTCCTTATGAATTGCAATTTGGGGTGCTTGTGCCTGCCCCATGGGGGGTTTCAGTACTGGGGACCAGTAGTAGCATAAAGAATGACCTGTGGAATAAGGTTTTAGCGGGGTCGAGACAGGAAGGAATGCAGAGCCTAGAATCCCCTTGGGCCAAGAATCTTGTCCTCCTCTGAGAGGAGGGAGGAGAAAAGTTGGAACAAAAGGAGAAAACATTGCTGGGAAAGGTGAGGAAAGAAGTTGGGGAAGTTCAACACCTCATGGCCTCTATTTTCTTCCGGTAGTTAGAGGCGCTATTTCGTGTGGTATCTCTTTTTAGGTCTCATTTCATTTGAATGTCTGCTTTTAGTCTGGACCAGTGCTTTGAGCAAGACAGTCTTTTGAGGACTCATTGCCACACTTCATGGAACCCTGGCTGCAAGTTCTGAGTTCTCAAACTACACTGTCTGAGAGGAGGAGGCCAGTCAGCTTCCCTAAGGGAATTTATAAAGAGACTTAGAGAAGCTGTATTTTAAAAGATCACACTAAACTCCAACAAGTATACCTCACACTACCGGGAAGGGAGACAGTGTGTCCCGATGATTAACGATCGTCTATTAAGAACCAACTTAAAAAAAAATCAACCGTTTTGCAGAAAATATTTCTATATTAGAAATATTTCTAAACTAGGGCAGACAAAGAGAAATATTGTATGATATAATTTATATGTGGAATCTAAAAAAACAAACAAAAAACCCCTTGAACTCATGGATACAGAGAACAGATTGATGGTTGCCAGAGGTGGGAGAGTGGGAAAAATGGGTGAAGGGGGTCAAAAGATACAAATTTCCAGTTATAAAATAAATAAGTCATGGGAATGTAAGGTACAGCATGGTGACTGTAGTTAATAATACTGTATTTTGTATTTGAAAGCTGCTAAGAGAATAGATCTTAAAAGTTCTCATCACAAAAAGAAGTTTTTGTAACTATACATGGTGACGAATGTTAACTAGACTTATTGTGGTGATTACTTCACAATATATACAAATATCTAATCATTACATTGTATACCTGAAACTAACATAATGCTATATGTTAATTATACTTCAATAAAAATAATATACTGAAAGAATATACATGAATACGCGGTAATGTGAAGTGGAAAAAGCAGACAAATCTGTATGTGTAATTTGATGCCAATCTGGTTTTTTAATAATTATAAAGGGAAAAAAGTGAAGATAATCTAACTGTATATCAGTAGAATGAGTAAATAAATGAGGGCTTAGTGATGCAATGGAAAAAATATTTCTAAGCTGCATTGAACACTTCACTTTCTCCTGAAAGGAGCACAGTAAACATAAATGAACATTTTTCTTGTCCATTTATAGGCCAAAATTTTCCTTACATCCATTAAAATCCCACTTTGCTGTGAGGTTGGAAGGATCTCTGGGGTATTAAACTTTCAGGGCTGCTGGTCTTCCATTAAATGGCTCAGGGATATGCAGTAGTATTTGGCCCTGTGTCAGCTTTTTGTAGTTTTTCTATCTTCTCCCCATGGTCATGCTCTGTGCTGTGTGTAGATATGTGTATCTGTGTGCACAGATAGAGAAATCTATATAATGCATGTCGCTATGAATTTTAATGGCATATTATTTTTATTATGAGTATTGTGTTTCTCAAAATTGTACATGCGCTTCATGGCCTCCTTTTCTCACCTTTCTTTAAGCATATACAGTCATAGATACAAAAACCTGAAAGATTGTTTATAGACTACTTGGTGAATGTGCAGCTTTTTTATTGCTTTTCTTTTGGTACCAACAAGTGGAGGCTGCCATTTTTCTTTGAATAATACCAGGGCTTCATGTCAGTAATTGATTTTGTAATCACTCCTTCTGGTAGCACTTAATTAATGTTCTCACATATGGATTTAACTGGAATTTAATAAGACAGCACAAAGTAAGTAAAAATCACATGATGATAAAAACATATTTACTGAAGATTAACCACCATGGAGATACAAATCTATTATGTAGAAGCCCCCATAAATATTTTTAGAATGTTAAATCATATGTACACATTGTGTATTGCTTCAAGTAAGTCTAGATCTTTAGCTTTGTTTGTTATTCTCTCTTTTAAGTAAATATAGCTGTTTACTACTGTTTAATTCATTTTCATCTTCTACAATTGGTTCAGCAAAATTCAGAGTCAGGGAAAAAATGTCCTCAACCTTAATGTAAAGCAGACGTTTTCATTCAGTAAGTCTGAAGTGGGACCTGAGAATTTGCATTTCTAACAAGTTTTGGGGTGATGCTACTGGTCTGGGGACCACACACTGAGAAGCACTGATGTCAAGCTTTGTCTTATTTTAAGATTAAGGGAAGACATTGGTTTCCTCTGCCCTAATTTAATGTCTGGTCTAAGCCAAAATCTTCAGTGACATTTTAAAGATGGCCACACAATCTTTGTTGCTGTCCCCATTGAGAGGTGGGTTGTTTCTCCTTCCCTTCAATCTGGACTAGTTCTTTGATTGCTTAATCAACAGAATGCAGAGGAAGTGATGCTTTAACATGAGGGGCAACTTCTATTTCCTCCCTCTTGGGCCCTGCTACATCATCTGCGAGTTAGCCCAAGCGGTGACCTCCACATGGGCAAGAGTCAATGCCACTAGCCAACAGCTTTGGCTGAGCTCCCAGGCTACAGTGAGAACCAACTTGCCAGCCATGTTAGGGAGCCATCCTGGAAGTGGGGCTGCCTCAGTTTACACATCATGGAGCAGAGGCAAACCATCGCTTCTGAGCCCTGCCCAAATTGCAAAGCCAGAGTAAATAAATTGTTGTTGGTGATGGCTTATTTTACAGCCGTAGATAACCAAAAATCTACCTGCCTATAAGCTGATAGGGGCCCAGCAGGCTTTCAAAATAAGTTAGGCATCGATTTTGACTTTCCCCTTCAGAGTATGTGTCGTAACATCTGAAGAACAATGTCAACCAAATGAATCGTGAATGGGCAAATGTCCATTTCAGAATTTTACTTTTCCATTTTGCCAGTCCTCTTAGACAGAGTTTGACTTTCTGCGGGGGCAAAATAAGTAACTGTCAATGAGGACATCATTTCAGGGTGTGGGGAAAGTCCTTCCATCCCTTAGCATGTGACCCATGGGGTCACTGACGCCGGTATTTCCATAATTATGACTCAATTCCTTTGCCTTAAACAAATGAGGCTTTACTATTAAAATGCAAAAAACAATGGATGATTTAACTCTGTAGGGCTTAGTGGCCATTTACAGCTTAAAATCAGTGATCGATTCGTCATGCCTAAGAGTGGGCATATCCAGTTTCTTCACAGTGGGCAGGCGTGGTCCCCATTACCACAGTCAGGAGCCTTGTGCGTATTTGTGTAAGTTTCCTTTTTAAGTATAGAAGCAAAGTCACAATTCTCATACCTGTAGCAGATTCCATTCTTAGAAGAAGCAATGAAGTTGAAAACAGATTTACTCATGGATTAAAGGTCATACTTGGAAGATTTATGTTATTGATCAAGAAACTTATATCTAACTTTTAAAATGTATGTCCATACACACTATTCTTAGCAATGATTACTTTTGTAGGTACAGTCTAGAGTTTATTCAATGTCAATAATTTGTTCAAATAGACAATGGAGTATCAGTTTCAGTGTGATCTTTCCATCAGGAAAATAATAAATTGTGCTTTGGAATACGTTCCTACTATACTTTTATTTTAACCACCAGAAAGCAAAGCAGTATTCTTATAATAAGGGATTCAACTCAGTTCAACAAATTATTGCCCAGAATACCCATTGTGTGTTAGACACTGCTGTGCACTGCAGGGATTTGAGTGATCTCAGTGATTTCAATGAAGTCTATTTGGAGTAATAAAAACAGAATAAAAATGGCTTCAATCCTAGGCAGACTGCTGGCAGATCAGAAAAGAAGTGCAAAGTTTTCAAAGGAATAACTGCTAAAATCTAGCTGGGGAGACAGAGAACACTTCTTAAAGGCTCAGGGTAAGTGTAACAATAAAAACAAGACTCCCTTCTACTAATATAGCAATTTATACCTTATAAAACAGTTTTACAGGTAATTATCTTATTTGATTCTTGCAATTTGTAGGGCAGTAATTCTCAAAGTATGTTCCCCTGACTAACAAACAGCATGAATATCTCCTGGGAGCTTGTTAGAAATGCAAATTCTCAGGTCCCACTTAAGACCTACTCAATCAGAAATTTGGGGGATGGGACCCACTCAGCCATCTGTGTTTTCACAGGCCCTCCTCCTGATTCTAATGCCTGCTAAAGTTTGAGAACAAGTGATGTAGGGCTCTTTTAACTTCACTAGGTCCTTTTGATTTCACATGTGATAGGATTAAGAATTACCGAAGTTGGATTTTGCCAAGTTTCTAGAACTATACCAGGAAATGCAATCCCAAAGTTATTTCAGGTTGAATGTTTGTCTTTCTTTTGAATTCTATCTTGAAGAATGGGTAGGATTTTCACAGGTGAATATGGTTGAATATTAGGGGCATGGAGGAAGCTGGGGTTATTTTGACTGGATGGAAAATTATCTTTGAGATCTTGAAAGACATATTTTAGGAAACTTTGACTTTTAGGTTGTTTTCCCCAAGAAATACGTCTGTGGATGTTTATTTTGTTCTGAATTTCTTATATAAATACAGAGTTTAAAAAATCATATCTTAATTCTTTCTATTGCTTTTGGGCTGGAATTCATTTCCTCCACATGTGTTTGAGTGTTTGCAGGCCTTATGCTTCTTCTTTTTCTTTTTCTTTAAGAACCTGGGACTAATCCTATTTCTTCCTTTACTTCAAAGGAGGACACATTTTTTTATTTGTAAATTACTCATAATAAGGAATCAGAAGCTCTTGATAAGCTCCATCACATGCAAGGATTTTATGCCCTTGGTCTTCAATTAGTAGAAATTAGACTGGGCCAATTATAAGCTGATGGCAGCAGGCATCACTGATACCCACTGGAGATATTCCACTGTTCCTTACTGCATCTCGAACACTGAGGCTCTTCTGGGATATCCTGAGGATTGACCCACCTCCTCAACTTGAGGTTTTGATCATTCAAAGATTCTTTAAGGTAGAGACTTAAAAAAGGAAATTAACCTTTGGTCACTTTACTGGAGCACTATTAATATGGGATAAAATGTGTCCTGATTTAAATTTTCAACTTGACAATTGCACGTTGATTTTGACCTTTATCAATCATTTAAATGAATTTTTAATTTTTGCTTTATTTTATTCATGTTTTTTAAACATATAGTAAAATTAACTCCTTGTGGTATACAGTCATGAATTTTGACAAATGTGTATAGTTGTGTAACCACCTCCACCATCATAATATAGAACATCTCCATCACCTCAAATGTTCCCTCACTCTGTCCCTTTGTAATCAACCCCTTGCACCATTCCCAACCCCTGGGAACGAGGATTTTTTTCTTTTTTCTCAGAGGACTCTCTTTTCCTATATTAATGGATGCTACACTGCATTTGTGTAGTACTTTTACTTTGTGTAAGTATAATTCAACACAACTAATTGTCATGTTACAAAGCTCTGGCCACTGTAGTAGCCCTGACTCAGTGTTGCAAGAAAAAGAATACAGAGCAACAATCAAAAATGCTTTTAATATAACCCAAATTCTTAACTTGCAACTCTTGAACACTTGAAAGGAGACTAGATCCTAGAAAAACTTCTCTACAGTCTTTCTACTCCTCCCTCACACACTATAGCTCTTCCAGCTGTTTATAAACTGTTTCTCACTCAACATTGCATATGGATCTGGAACTACTCATTCATCATGTCCCCTTCTGAAATGAAATTTATAGAGCGAACACTGAGTGGCGAGGTACCACATGCCTTAGGATTTGGGGTCTTTTTATGTCTTTTTTAAAAATAAAATTATTTATGTATTATTATTATTTTTTTGCCTAAGTGGGTTTTTTTTTTTATTGAAGTATAGTTAATTTACAATATTGTGTTAGTTTCAGGTATACAACAAAGTGATTCGGTTACATTTTTTGATTCTGTTACATTATAGTTTATTACAGTATATGTACCACATCTTCTTTATCCATTTATCTGTTGATGGACACTTTTTGTTCCTATAATTTTTCCTATTCCAGATGGTTTTATAAGTGGAATCGTGTAGAATGTAGCCTTTTGATTTTGGCTTCTTTCACTAACATAACGCATTTGAAATTCATCTCTGTTGCTATATGATCAATAGCTTATTTCTTTTTTGTTGCCAAGTAATAGTCCATTGTATGGATGTAGCACAGCTTGTTTATCTGTTCATGAATTTTTGGATGTTTGGTCATTTCAGTTTTTGACAATCATACTTTTTTGCGTGTGTGTACAGTTTTTATGTGAACATAAATTTTCGTTATTCTTAGGTAAGTACCTGAGAGTGAGATTACTGGGTCATATGGTAAGCGTATACTTAACTCTATAAAAAACTGCCAATCTTCCAGGGATGTACCATTTTGCATTCCCACTAGCAATATATGAGAGTTCCTAATGCCCTACATCCTTGTCAGCATTTGGTGTTGTCATTAATATTAAAAAAATAGATATGCTAAAAAAGGCATGGTGGTATTTTATTGTGTTTTTAAAAAATTGAAGTATAGTTGATTTACAATATTGTGTTAGTTTCAGGTGTACATTATAGTGATTCAATATTTTTGCACATCATACTTCAATATAGGTTATTACAAGATAATGGGTATAATTCCCTGTGCTATACAGTGAATATTTGTTGCTTACCTATTTTATATGTAGTAGTTTATATCTGTTACTCCCATGCTCCTAATTTGTCCCTCTCCCCTTTGGTAACCACAAGTTTGTTTTCTTTACCTGTTAAGTCTGTTTCTCTTTTGTATATAAATTCCACATATAAATGATATCATATAGTATTTGTCTTTCTCTGACTTACATCACTAAGCGTAATATTCTCTAGGTCCATCCACATTGCTGTAAATGGCAGTATTTCATTCTTTTTTATGGCCAAGTAATATTCCATTATATGTATGTATATATATATATATATACACACACACACATATATATACATATATATGTATATATATGCACATCTTCTTAATCCAATTGACAGTTGATGGGCACTTGGGTTCCTTCCATATCTTGGCTCTTGTAAATAGTGCTGCTATGAATATTGGGGTGCATGTATCTTTTCAAATTGGTGTTTTCATTTTTTCTGGATATATACCCAGGAATGGAATTGCTGGGCCATATAGTAGTTCCATTTTTAGTTTTTTAAGGAATCTCCATACTGTTTTTCATAGTGGCTACAGCAATGTACATTCCCACTAACAGTGTACGAGGTTGCCCTTTTCTCCACATCCTCTCAACACTTGTTATTTGTAGACTTTTTGATGATATAGCCATTCTGACGAGTGTGATGTAACTTGCACTTCTCTAATAATTAGCGACGTTGAGCATCTTTTCATGTGCCTATTGACCATCTGTATGCCTTCTTTGGAAAAATGTTTATTCAAGTCTTCTGCCCAGCTTTTGATTGGATTGTTTGTTTTTTTGACATTGACTTGTATGAACTTGTATATTTTGGATATTAACTCCTTGTAGGTCACACCATTTGCAAATATTTTCTCTCATTCCATAGGTTGTCTTTTCATTTTGTTGATGGTTTCCTTTGCTGTACAAAAGCTTTTAAGTTCAATTAGGTCCCATTTTAAAAAATTTATTTATTTTATGTATTTATTTTTGGTTGCATTGGGTCTTCGTTGCTGCGTGTAGGCTTTCTCTAGTTGCGGCGAGTGGGGGCTACTCTTCGTTGCGGTGCGCGGGCTTCTCACTGCGGTGGCTTCTCTTGTTGCGGAGCACAGGCTCTAGGTGTGTGGGCTTCAGTAGTTGTAGCACACGGGCTCGGTAGCTGTGGCTCTTGGGCTCTAGAGCTCAGGCTCAGTAGTTGTGGTGCACGGGCTTAGTTGCTCTGCGGCATGTGGGATCTTCCCGGACCAGGGCTCGCACCCGTGTCCCCTTCATTGGCAGGCAGATTCTTAACCACTATGCCACCAGGGAAGCCCTAATTAGGTCCCATTTTTAAATTTTTGCTTTTATTTCTTTTGCCTTGGGAGACTGATCCAAGAAAATATTGCTACAATTTATGTCAAAGAGTGTTTTGCCTAAGTTCTCTTCTAGGAGTTTTATGGTTTCTGGTCGTACATTTAGGTCTTTAAACCATTTTAAGTTTATTCATTATGGTTTTGATTTGCATTTCTCTAATAACTAATGATGTTGAGCATCTTTTATGTACATATTTGCCATTTGTATTTCTTCTTTGGTGATCTAACTGTTCAAATCCTTTGCCCAATTTTGTTTTTGTATTATTGAGTTTTGAGAGGGCTTTATATATTCTGGACACATGCATGCCCTTTTTAGAGATGTGTTTTGCAAATAATTTTGGCAGATATTTGAAGACTTAATACTTTACTTTCTCTTTGCTCTGTGATATGATACAAACCTCATTGTCTAGTCCTGAGTTGCAGTACTGTTGTGTCACCTGGTGTCTGCATCATGAGATGATGTCCAAGAAGCCAGTTCTCTCCCTGTGATCCTGTAGGGAGGAATTTGCATTCAGGTTGAAGCCAGGAATACAAGCTTCCAGAAATGTTATGCCAAGTGGTTGCAGTTAGACTGGGGAAATAGAAAGTCTGGAACTAAGGGGAAACTCCTGAGCATATTAAGAAGTTGTTTGACATCATCCATTTGTGGGCCACTTCTTATATGTTATCAATTGGTAGGATTTCTAGAATTTCTCATTTGGGGTTCTATATAATGATACAACAATAATTATATTTGTATATATACCAGTGACTATATTAACCTCCCCAAACTGTCATTGCATAGACAGTATTGGTCTAGTGTCTTATCTTCAATCACTGTAATTTAGAATGTTAGATTTTAATAATCTTATGGCCTGAATCTCACAATATTTATTCATATGTAAAGATACTGATGATGATGTGGAATAAGACTGAACAATGAACAGTGGCTTCCTTGTGAACACTAAACTCTTCATTTTTTTTATAGGACAATTTATATAACTGCCTCCCTGGGCCATACCTCTACTTGAATAGTGTTCAATCCGATCTGGCCTTGGATATAACTGGAGTAAGGCTGCAAAGTGTTGCTATCAATAGCTGCAGTAAAAAACAAGCCTCAATGCTCGAAAGGTTTTATTGGTTCTAACCCGGCTAATCCCAGTTGTACTGGTGCTTTTAACCCAGTCCAATAGCCAACTCTCACTGAGGCTGGCACTAAAAGAGCGATGGGTATGGCGCCACCTGCTGGTCATTTCTGCCCTATGCCTGGGTGTGCTCCCTGGGCATCTTCAGGTTCCTTCAACTCAGTCTTTAACCCAATCTTTGTCATGTTTATATGACTGGACTTCTTGGTGTGTGTGTTTCTTGGACTAGCGTCTTGCCCTCAAATGAAGCTAGGTGGAGACTGAACATGCTGTGTAGCTCTTATCAGCCCCCTCTCCCATGGCTAGTTCTTGCACCTCATGCCTTCTGTTACTGGCTTGGATTTTGCCATTCGATCTCCACTCTGGGGGCTGCAGAAGGGTCTTTATTCAGAGCATAGAGCCCTCCCTTCATCTAAGGTCTGCCACACTTGGAAGTTAGTATCTATACATTAGTGTTTGACCAATGTCTTCCTCCTCCATGGATCAAAGGCGTTGATATTTTCCTCTCTGAAGCATTGCCAAGAGCAAATCACTTACCACTTAAACAAGAGGATATTTATTACATTTAACCAAAGGATAAAATGTTTCTACAGGGATATTTTATGCATCAGCAAAAGTGCTGTCCCAACTGTGGCTGAGTCAGCAGCTATCATTACCTCCCAGGCCATCCCTTCTTCTCTCACGGCTCTACAGTGACGGGAGGCGAGGGGGCCCAGAACATGACCACGAAAGGGCAGTCAGATGCCACATGCCTCTGCTGAGCTGACCTCTTGCAAGTCCAGACAATTTCCTCACGCAGACCAGTTTTATGGTTTCTGCTGCCACTCAAACTGACCCTTGGTCATTTAGTTATTGGTCATTCTTAGCATATGACCCACATATTGCTCAAATCATTAGAAAGCAAAGAGGGAGTAATAAGGTCAGATATTGGTTGTATTTCAGACACCAAGTAAAATCTGGGATTATTGCAGGCATGGAGTTCCAGAACAAGTATGATTATTGGTGTCATCCAAAGATCTGGGCATTTTATTCCTTTTTAAAAAACCTTTTATTGACAGTCTTCCACAATATCTGCCTCTTTTGAGAGCCAGATTCATTTTTCTGTTTTCAAAATCCTACTTAGTACCCTAAAGGATATAGTGGATATATCCAGTTAGGTATGCAGCATGGAAGAACGTATGTATGTGCATGTGCATATGTGTGTTACTGTGAGAAAGAACCCTTGAAATCTGTTACAGGATCTTAAGGCATAGTCTTGTTACTGTCTAGGGAATCATGTTACCCTGCAGTCTTCTTCCAGGTCCTCACTGGATACAGCTATTGGCTGAGTTTGAGTGCAGATGGCCAGACTGGTCTGCATACCCTGCTGTGGACCACTCACTGAGCACGCCCATGACAGTGAGCTAGAGCTGGATTGGTGGTCCCAGTCCTGCCCTTCCTGCGTTCTCTTCTTTCTCTATAAGCCTGTGTTGCAAAGGTACTGGTAGGCCTCACAACTGGAGATAGAACCAATCAAATAATTATTTAGCATCACGAAGGCGTCATGCCTATAATCCACTTAACTGTCATCCATTTGATTGTCTATTATGACATTCCTGAGATCACGGGTAACAAAGGTTATTTTGAAGCCTGTTTTGAGTTCCATTTCCTTTCCTTCATACCTTCCTCCTTATCCCTTTCTTCTGGGGATGGTAGATAGATAGATAGATAGATGATAGATAGATAGATAGACAAAGTAGCACTAGAGCCAAAAAAACTGAAAATGCTTGCAAAGCACATTTTTTTTTCTCATTTAAAATGAAAGATTTAATGAAGCCCCTGGACAAATTTAGAGATTCACTACTTTATTCAATAGAAGAATAACAATGAGCAAAATGGCTCTGCTCTTTAGGTGCTAAAATATATGGGAATATTTGTGAAATAGGAAGACAGACAGAGTCTTTCTACTTTTCATTCTGAAATTAGATGAAAGCCAGGTAAGACAGTGGCGACTTAGGGTGGCTGTTACTCATCATGGTTCTACATCAATGTCACCTGAGTTGCTAGTTAAACATTCAATTTCTCTGGCTTCTCCTCTAAAGATTTGGGGCTGAAAATAAAAAATCTGTTTGTTTTTTCTTTTAAACCAGTGCCCCAAGATGATTCTTAGGGTCTGTCAAATTTAGGGAAACACTGTCCTAAAGGAATCAGGCCTGAATCTTCCAGAGTCGTGGTTTGTCAGGGTGGAAGGATGATGGGTGTCATCACTTCCTTCATTTTTCAGACACAGATGCTGGGATACAGGGAACACCTGGGCCTAACTCAGATCATCCTGCATATTGGCTGGATGAATCTGGATTATCAGACTCCTGGTGAGGTGTTGGGTATTGTTCCTGCCTGACCACTTTTCCTACCTGAAGACCACCTGGATAGGCCCACATGCTCTGTACTTTCGTGGAGACTGGAGGAGGACCAACAGTGATGTTTTACTCTGAGATACCTTTCCTTGGCAGTAATATCCAACAGGCAGATTGGGAATGTTCTGCACCTAACCAGTACAATCCCACCTTGAGGGCTGTGCATGCCTGCACCCAGAGAGAGGTGGTGCTGGTAATGTTCAGTCCTGTCCACATCTTTCTATCAAGGGCCTCTCTCCTTTACGTTTACATTGAGACTATTAGTTCAATTCAGATTGTGAGTCTATTGGGCAAAAACTATAGCTGATTTTATGCTCTGTACACAGCCAAGGATGGGTTCTCAGGATATGGAGAAAATGATACAAAATTAGCTTTTTCTTTTCTTTTGACATGTTAACAGTGGCTTTAACAGAGTTAAAACAAAAAGTTAAGAGTTAACAGAATAAAGTTAAAAAAGTGTTTTCTGACAGAGTTTCTGGTATCTGCAAATTATTGCAGGGATATCCAGTAATGAAGTAGCTCATATAACTTAAGTGTGTGTATAAAAATAAGGGAAAAGATAATTTACTGTTTGTGGAAAAATCTATTTATGTTTTTTGAATACACATATGTATTACACACATGGTATAAGTATCAAGTAATGAGGCTATTCATTCATTTATTTTTAACAAATGAACCTAAGTTTCCATCCCCTTCAAAGGTGTATTCTTGGAAGGTAACTTGTAGGTCATACTTAAAAAAACAAAAAACAACAACAACAAAAAACCTACCTCATTTTTAATTCCAAACTCTGTAATCCTACATGACCATTCATTTTGCTCCTCAAAATCGAGGTGACTTTTGAAAGGGTTCCAAGAATTAGATTTGTCTCAGAACATGCAGGTTTAAAACACTAAAATACATATGTCACATATATTGGGGAAATAATATTCTCTCAGTCAGCTCAGGCTTTCATAAAAAGACAGGGTGGCTTACACAACAGAAGTTTATTTCTGACAGTTCTGAAGGCTGAGTAGTTAAGATGAAGGCACTTACAAATCTGGTGTCTGGTGAGGGCACTCTTCCTGGTTTGCAGATGGCTGTCTTCTCATATCCTCATGCGGTGAAGAGAAAGAGCATCTCTCTCATGTCTTTTCTTGTAAGAGCACTAAGCCCATTCATAAAAACCCTACCCTCATGACCTAATCACCTCCCAAAGGCCTTACCTCCTAATACCATCACACTGGGCATTAGAGGGCGGACATAAACATTCAGTCCTCAGCAAATACAATCCTGCCAACAGAAGACCCCTCTGTAACAATGTAAGACAGAAACTTCCCAAGTAAGCATTATCAGATGTGCATGCATGTAAGGCAGCACAGAAGTGACTATGAAGTCTGGACAGACATGCTCACACATTTATACAGTAATTAGAAAAAAGAATAATTAAAACATCTCAACTCTATGAGAGGCAAACAAATGCACCTTGCGATCATCTCCTATGCACCTCATGAGAGACCTTGTTAATTTTGGAGGTATGTGCTTACAGTTTTGAGAGTCAGAAGACCTGTAACCTTGTTTTGTAAAATCATAAGTTCTGTGCCCTCTTAGGTTTTAAGGAGAGACCCTAAAGAGGTGAGGGCAGGAAGATAGCCATATCCCTCCTCAAAAAAAATTCCACTGTACACTCACACCGACCCCAGCCAATCCCCTAAGTAATGTTCTAGCTGTAATTTGAGCAATGATTAGAAAATTGGGAGAAGTACGCTAACTGCTAGGGTGATTATTTTCAAAAACACTAATTTGATGAAAAAGTATTGGTATGTTTACTTAAAAAAAATTAATCCCAGTCACAATTTGCATGGGGATTGAATCGCCAACTATGAAAGCTCAGTTAAAAAGTCATTTTGCTGGGACTTCCCTGGTGGCGCAGCAGTTAAGACTCCACGCTCCCAATGCAGGGGGCCTGGGTTCGTTCCCTGGCCAGGGAACTAGATCCCACATGCATGCCACAACTAAGAGTTCGCATGCCACACCTAAGGAGCCCGCCTGCCACAACTAAGGAGCCAGTGAGCCTCAACCAAGGAGCCTGCCTGCCGCAACCAAGACCCAGCACAACTAACTAAATAAATAAAAACATCTTTCCAGCAATCAATCAAAAAAAAAAAAAGTCATTTTGCTGAGTCACTTATCCTGTGAAAACCTGAAGGAGGAGGTAATTAAGAAGTAGGGGTTGGAGACCCTGAGAGCAGATGACTTGATTTGCTCACAGAAAGGAGACCCAAGTGAGGAGGAGCCATGGAGGCCCTGAGCTACAGAGCTGCCTGAGTGCCATCTGGGTTGTCTTAGAGACAAGGAGGAGGGGGACACATCTCCAACACTGAGGAAGCGGTCCTCCAGTTTTGCAATGCTGTGACTTTGATTACTGAACAGCTGAATGTAAGCTGTAAGGTAAAGTACCAAAGCCAAAGAAAACAGAGGCGGTAGAGAATTAGCCAACGGATAGTGAAGACTAAATTTCTGTCCTAGGTAAAAAGTGATTTAGGAGGCAGACTTGTTGCATGAATTATTGTTCTTTAATCTATCCAGCTTTTTAGACCAGCTCTATCCAGTAGAATTTCCTGCAAAGCTGGAGACGTTTTATATCTGTGCTGTCCAATATGGTGACCACTAGCCACATGTAGTTCTTGAGTTCCCCAAATGTGTTACTGAGACTAAGGAATTGAAGTTTTAATTTTAATTAATTTTAATTTAAACAGCCACAGGGGCTCAGGGACTACCATACTGAATAGTACTTTAGTAAAGGACTCCTTACTTCTATAGCACTTGGAAAGCACACGTTTTTTTTTCTTAAAAGTGAACTTTGCTACTTTGTTTTCTTCTTTTACACAGCAAAGTTGTGTAATTGACATATAACACTGTGTTAGTTCCAGGTATACAACATAGTGATTCAGTATTTCTATGCATTACAAAATGATCACCATGATAAATCTAGTTACCATCTGTCTCCAGAGTTATTACCATATTATTGACTATATTCCCCAGGCTGTACATTTTATCCCCATGACTTATTTTATAACTGGAAGTTTGTACCTCTTAATCTCCCTCACCTACTTCATTTATCCTCCTTCTTCCCTCCCCTCTGGCAACCTTGTTTGTTCCCTGTATCTATGAGTCTGTTTTCATTTGTTTTGTTTTTTAGATTCCACATATAAGTGAAATCATACGGTATTTGTCTTTCACTGTATGAATTTTCATTTAGGATAATACCCTCTAGGTGCATCCATGTTGTTACACATGGCAAGTGTTCCATTTGTTTTATGGCTGAGTAATATTTCATTGTGTGTATGTGTGTGTGTATATATATTATATATATTACATACATATATATAATATATATATCTCACATCTTCTTTATCCATTTGTAACAGGGAAGAGCCAAATCTGACTACATGTTGGATCTGTTTCTTTTACTTTAACCTTTGCTTCCCATTGCTTTGGTTCACTGAAAGGATACTGTCTATACATAATGGACTGCCTCGGGGAACCCTGCCCCTCTGCCTGAATGTTAAACCAAGGTGCCTTTGTTCAGGGAAACATCCGACCCTGTTCCACCCGTGGATGGCTGCAAGAAAGAAGAAATTAACGCATCCCCTCCCTGAGGCTGGCCATTTCAGGGGATATTTGCAACACTTAGGGCCTTTTTACTTTACTTCCTCATCTCCTCCTGCTCTCTATGCTATAAAAGAAACTGGCATACAAACCCCGTTGAGATGGTTATTTTGAGACTGTAGTCTGCCATCTTCTCGGTCTGCCAGCTTTCTGAATAAAGTCGTGTTCCTTGCCTCAACACCTCGTCTCGGATTTATTGGCCTGTCTTGTGGCGAGCAGAGGGAGCTTGCACTCGGTAACACATTCATCTATTGATGGACATTTAGCTTGTTTCTGTATCTTGGCTTTTGTAAGTAATGCTGCAGTGAACATAGGGGTACATAGATCTTTTTGACTGTTTTTTCTTCATTAAAACGCCCAGAAGTGGAGTCGCTGGATCGTATGGTAGTTCTATTTTTAGTTTTTCAAGGAACCTCCATACTGGTTTCCATAGTGGCTGTACCAGTTTACATTCCCAGCAACAGTACTCACAGCCATATTTCTTACTGAGAACATAGAAAGTATGAGTGTTTTAACTTTTCTTTTTGTTTGTTCCCTGTGTTTGCAGCATTAATTTCAGGCTGTAAAGTAAGTCTCATCCTCCAGGAGGGTATTTAGCCCAACTGCCCAGTGGTCCCAGGTGGTGCCACTTCAGGACTCGATGGTCCCCACCCTGACCAAGCGCTGTGAGAGCAGACACATCATACCTGACAAAGAAATCCACAGGTCTCCTTTGTGCCGGTCCCTGCCTCTTGTGTTCTCTCTCCCTTTTCTGGGAAGACACTGGGTGAGGGAGAAATCACACCGTTCCCTGTGGTGTCTGGCACAGAATTTTCATTGTTGAAACCAGCGCGTGTGCTGTGGGAGCTGCCTTTCAAGGAACTGCACCTGGGCCAAGGCTGGAGGAAGACTTAACCTTTTCTGATACAATTCTTTACCCCTCCACAAAAATGCTGGCTCTTTTCTCCTAATTTGTTTTTGAGAGTTAACATCTCTATCAAATCAGGGCCATGTGTTCAGCTTACAAAGGTGAAATGCAGGAGCAAAATATAATTGCTTTCATTTCAAATCTTGCTGGCTTTTTATTTATATTCCTTAAACCAACTCGAAGGACAATCTAGGATGCTGTAACACAGCGTCTTCATTTTCCAAATAACTGTGCCCGAGACCTGGGGGGAAAGAGTGCCTTTTTCAGGGTCAGGGTTGGATGGCTGACCCCTGCAAAGCCTGGACTGACTTGATTAATTCTCGAGATGGATTTGTATCTGATTATATTTGCTTAATCATTAAAAATGTGATCTATTCGACTGAGGGATAGAATGTTAATAATAACCATTCTGACCTCCTCCAGAAATTGGAAAATGTTCTCAGGTTGCCACCTGTAGTAGGAACAGTTTGCTGGGGCTGTAACGCCACTTTGTGCCGTTACTTTTTTTTTTTTAATTTAATTTTTATTTTTGGCTGTGTGGGGTCTTCATTGCTGCATGTGGGCTTTCTCTAGTTGCATTGAGCGGGGGCTACTCTTCGTTGCGGTGCGTGGGCTTCCCATTGCGGTGGCTTCTCCTGTCGCGGAGCACGGGCTCTAGATGTGCAGGCTTCAGTAGTTGTGGCTCGTGGGCTCTAGAGCGCAGGCTCAGTAGTCATGGCGCACGGGCTTAGCTGCTCCGCGGCATGTGGGATCTTCCCGGACCAGGGCTCGAACCCATGTCCCCTGCATTGGCAGGCGAATTCTTAACCACTGCGCCACCAGGGAAGCCCTGTACCATTACTTTAATTGGCATCAGAGTCTTGGTCAGAATCCCCCGTGCTAGGACTCCGGGCCCAGTGTCAGGAAATAAATTTAGTAAATGTGACTTCAGTCACCCAGAGAGTGCATGCACTTCATAGGTGACTTTTGCACTCAGTGAAACTCCTGAACCAGAGGGCAAGCCTCTGGCCTGCTGAAAATTGGCCCCCTCCGATGACTGTTACTTGTTAGGCCTGGGAGGAGCTTCTCGGGGATTGCACAGCATTCTGCGAAAAAGAGGCATGAGCAGGGACAACTACTTTGTGGGGAATGAGCCTTCTGAACACTGCTCTAATCTCAGCAGAGCTGCACTCTGCCCACTGCTTCTTTGAGTTTATGATCAACCTGAGCCTGACTTCTGTTAGTGGATTTATCCTCTACATCTATTCCACCTTAGTTCCTATTTTCTTTTACTTTCCTGCCTTGTTCTTGGCCATGTCTCTTGGTTCATGCCCCAGCCTAGCCCTGTGCTCCCGACAAATCCATCTTACATCCTGACCCCATATAGGGTCACCTTGTTTCCACGTCTTTCTCTGGCCTCCAGCCTGCCTCTCTGCGGCCACCCTAGCCACTCTATCTCTGCCACAGAAAGCAGATTCTGCTAGCCTGTCCTCAATTCCAGTCCCCATAAATAGTTTTCTAATACTTTTCTGGCTGAAGAGGAGAGATGACTGCCCTGTGATTTGGCCCCTCTGTTTTCCCTGTCCCACACTGCTGTCTGGAAGAGAGAAGGCCAGGCTCGGGGTGGGGGGCAGTGGGGGAACTTCCGCACAGGCTCCTAGGGTCCTGGGATCATGACATAATACACTTTTTTCGAGTAAATGGTAATGAGGATTCTTATTTGCATCCGTTCCCATACGTTTTTCCCCCGAGCACTTTCCTATGCACACTTCTATTTGCCCCTCTCAACCTGAAACAAAGAAGTCACTAGATCACAATGCAAGATAGGAGACAAACAGAAACAACCCAGGTGTTTGCACTCACTGAGTTTAGCGGTTTCACACTGGGCTTTTTCATACTGTATTTCTGAAAACTTGTACTTCTACTGCTTCCCTTGTTTCAGTTAACATCATCACAGTCTACCACGTTTCCCTACTTAGAAACCTCTGACTCCTAGTCCTCCCTCTCTCTGCCCACTCAACACCATCAGTCCTCGAGTCTTATTGATTTTATCCTCTAAATATTTTTCCAGCCCTCTCTAACTCTACTTCTCTGAAGTGGGTAATTCTGGTCTTTTCTGCATATTTCTCGGACAATTCAAATTGTCTTTGAACTGAGTCTTCCGCCACCATCCTTAGCAAACAAATTTAATACTTGCATTTTTAAAAATTAATTCATATTGGAGTATAGTTGCTTTACAATGTTGTGTTAGTTTCTGCTGTACAGCAAAATGAATCAGCTATGCGTATACATATATCCCCTCTTTTTTGGATTTCCTTCCCATTTAGGACACCACGGTGCATTAAGTTCCCTGTGCTATACAGTATGTTCTCGTTAGTTATCTATTTTTTATACATAGTATCAGTAGTATATATATGTCAATCCCAATCTCCTAATTCCTGCTACCCCTCTCCTTCCCCCTTGGTATCCATACATTTGTTCTCTACGTCTTTGTCTCTATTTCTGCTTGCATTTGCTACACTGCTTTCAGAGTAGCCAAGATTGTCTTCTAAAACATATTTTCAAAATTTCCCTTCCCTTGATAATGCCAATATAGCCAACAGGATAACGTCCCAACTCCTTGGCAAGCTTCTCTCAGACCTTCTTTACAACTCCTCTCTATCACGCAGCCTAGACTGCATCAAAGGATCTTTTTAGAGATGTTCCAGGCCTTCCTGAGCTTTTGTGTAAGCTTTTTTTTTTTTAAATAAACCAAAAGGCCCACCTTTTTTGCCCAAGGGACTCTTCTTAAGTCTTCAAGATGAAACTATTTCCCTTCTGTGTATCTGTCCTTATTCCCCCTACCAGACACTGGTGGCGCTTACCCCTGTGTTCAACAGGGGTAATTGCCTATTCCATGCCTTTTTCAATAGTTGCCTATTGGTTACTGGGGACACATTTTGAACCCCTTTCATTTTGAACTGTTTTCAGTAGTTTCCTATTCCATGCCTTTTTCTCTTATCACCAGGTGCTACGTATACTTACTGTTCTGTTTGTCTAACTCCCAGCCATTGGATGGGGTGAGGACTAGTTCTTCATCTTGTAACTCTTATACTTCATTTGCCATTTTTCTTGCTATCACATCAGTCTTCAGAAGTTGTTGGCACAGTATCTAACAAATATACAATGTGCATTAAATATTAATTTTCTTGTCTATTCCAAAAGAAGTAAAAGTGACTGTCATCTATGTAGGGATTACTATGTTTTAGTCACTGTGTTTTATGTACCTTATTGAGTTTTGGTGTTATTACCTCTATATTCTTTACGAGAATACTGAAGCTTCTTCTCTATTTGCCTTTTCTTCCATGATATTACAAAACAATTCAACAGTCAATCTAACAAATTAACCTGCCACAAATTATTTATGGATTCTTTTGGTTGATTGTGTTGCCCTTTTTCAGGCATGCTATAGTCTCTTCATTAGGGACCTTCCAATCTTTTCCCTCAAACAGTGACACTAATGATGAGGGTGGGTCAGTGGTGTGCCGAAGTCAGATTGTACTGGTTCCTGAGAGTCAACTGTTAGATTTTCATGACTTTTATTAGCTGGTTGTTAAACTCAGTCTTTATTAAAAATTAAATTATATAAACTTATAAAACAAATTTTATCTTATTTTATTTTTTAATTTTTATTTTATATTGGAGTATAGTTGATTCACAATGTTCTGTTAGTTTCAGGTGTACAGCAAAGTGAATGAGTTATACGTATACATGTAACTATTCTTTTTCAGGTTCTTTTCCCATATAGGTTATTACAGAGTATTGAGTCGAGTTCCCTGTGCTATACAGTAGGTCCTTGTTGATTAACTGTTTTATATATAGTAGTGTGTGTATATGTTAATCCCAAACTCCTAATTTATAAAACAAATTGTATTTTAAAAAGTTGCTAAAAACTCACGTCCTAATTATTTTACTACATTTTACTAGTATTCATACTCTTGAGGTTATACACTTAGTGTATCTGTATGATATAAATACTATAAAACCATGTGTTACTGTACATCTCTTCCCAACTCCATATTTAATGACATCACATTGGTAGCTTAAAATTGTCCATAGTGAGAGTATTTACACCATAGGAATTGGCAAACACTACAACTCGGGGTTTCTATTCCTGCCTCTCCCCTGGTTATTAAACATTGAGATGAGAGCATATTCAAAGATGGAATACCACCTTTGCTAGTGCACACAAATATGGCCATAATGACTGATAAATTATAAGAATACCTCTATACTGGTTGGCAATAAAACCTGCTGCTCCAAGATCCTCAAGGACCCCCCAGCTACCTAGGCCATCCAGTCTCTTCAGTGGGACATCTGGGACCTGCCCATGAGCTAGCAATTGAAGGATCATTGCCTGGCCCATTAGGGGCCTCCCAGACTCTGATCCTGCACCAGCCCTGCAGCTCTCTACTATTTCAGGCACAGCAAAGGGACAGAGGAGGGCCCATTTTAGATGGCGGTATCCTTCATTGGTTGTCAAATTATACCAAGTAGGCAATCACTTATGCAACCAACATATAGCACCAGCCTGAAAGCATCGATCTGCATCCTTCTCTGATGGGAAGGGTCCATAGTGTCATGGAGCAGACTATTCTGCACATTACACATCATAGTGGGTCATCATTTTCATCTAACAGTTTGATTCCCTGTCTTGGCTGCATATTTGAGTCTACTGAGGAACTCTTAGGAAAAATATTAAATCTCAGGCCCCAGTTAAACCAGAATCTATTGGGGGATGGTGGTGAGAGATGGGTGCCCTGACATGATTATTTTTAAAAAACTCACTGAGTAATTCCAATCATCAGCCACTGATCCAACATATAGGATGAGGCCAGAGATGAAGAGTCCACACATCTTTGTTGGAGCTCTACCATTCTATAGCTATGTAATAATGGGCAAGTCAGCCTTGACTTGCATATCTGTGCAATGGGAAGATTAATAACCTTCCTCACAGAATGCTCTAGAAATTACATGAAAGTATAAGGGAGAGCAATTTCTGAATGGCAAAATGCTAAACAATGCAAGTGACTTTGGCTGCTACCATATCCTTTCTTTGTCCGATACATAATCTTATAGCCAAGTTGCATACATCCGTGTTAGAGTGCTTTCTCTCTTTTTTTTTTTTTGAGTGCTTTCTTAACACTAGCCAGAAGTCCTCTGCCCATGTCTGGGGAGATGGATAGTGCTAATATTTAATAATATAATAAGCACACCTGGTATAATTGTGGGATCTGGTTTAAATGTATATCACCTTCCAACACTATTTTTGAAAGCCAGCTAAGATACTGGCCTTGGTAGCATTCCAGGGCAGAGAGCTCCAAAGGTTAATTACAATTGGATGCTCCTATACCATTTCTAATGCTGTGCTGTTACATGTCACCCAGTGTCACCTTGTTCTTTTCATGGGGCAGGAAACTCAACCACCCCATGACCTTTGATTCTCTTCCCTTTATTTTAGAAGCAAATGCACTTTGGCTTTCATGATTAGACAAGTAGAAAATTGTGAAAATAATGTTCTAATTCCTTTGTTTGCAGAAGTATGCAAGATCCTGGCTAGATGCTTATATGCCTGAGAGTAACAGATGAGAAGGCTCATTATTTAACTTCAAGACCAGCCTGGCTAGAAACTGGGCCCTAAACTGCTTCTCTCAGGTTCTAAAGCTTTAGGCGGGTAGAAGAAACACAGTGGCCTGACTCAAAAACCCAAGAATGCCACAGCTGATATTCAAGAACAAGCTGTTTTGTGTAGGAGCACCAGATGTCCTGACATCAGAAAGTGGATGTCACAGATTTGAGAGGAACTGTGCAGGAAAGAGCCAACTGGCAAGATTTTTTTTTCTTTTTTCTAATTAATTCTGATTAATGAATGCTTATAGTAAAAAAAAAATCAACATGGAAAAGGATAATACATTTAAAGTATCCGTAATTATACCTAACAGATCATCATTTTACATTTTGGAGAATATTCTTTGAAAATTTTTTTTTTTTTTTTGCAGAATTTCTTCCCATCACATGATTTTCATGTTTTTTTTCAAATAATAAAATCTTATGAATAGCTTTATAATGTAAGACCAAACATGTTAATATCATCCTCTTTCTCTCTCTTTGTACGTGCATGCACACACACACGTACAGTTTGCTAGGCACTGTGCTATGTGCTCATTTTTAATTAGAACCATTTTGAAAATGGGCATTTGTTCTCCGTGTTGTCACAGACTTCCTGGGCTGGCAGGGATAGCCAGAGTTCATCTAAAAGCTCTTCTGTGCCAGGCACGTTTCAAGTTTGCATCCACAATAATCACATAACGTATACCTTGCAGTATTTGCATCACCCTCTGCTTCTTATTTTGGAAAACCAAACAAGGTTAAAAGTTTCTTCACTCCAAATGATATTAGCTAGAAAGCAGATCTACCAGTAGCTCTGCCCGCGCTGCTTGGTCCTAGCCAGCTGTGAAAGGGGTTAGTGAGCAGGAGTGGGGAGAGGACTCCTGGGATGTGTGGTCAGGGCCGCCGATGTCCATCCATTAGCAGATTTTCATCTACTGGTTGGAGGAAGGTCAACTGCCCTTGCAGCTACTTTTAGCAGCCACAGGAAAGGGCCTACCTTATCAGCCAGACTGGCCAGAACTAGAATAAACACACTGGGAGAGTCAAGGCAGCGTATCAACTAGGTCAGCTTCTGCCTGGCCATATGGGATAGAGGAGACTCTTCAATTTGAGAAATTGTTAGGGTTACAGAGTCCAATGGTCCTTCCCTCAAGTCTGTATCAGCCTGCCCACATTCTCCAGTGTGGAATCCCACCTCTATCCCAATCCCAGTTCTCACTAATTTCTCCCTATATGGCAACCTTGAGGATACCTGATGCTCCTGCCTTCCCAGATTCCTCTCTTGGTTCCCATGCTGTCAAAATGTGTCCCCAGTAACCAATGGACATTTCTTAGGAGGACTGAAAGTTATTGATTTTCTTTTAGGCTTGATGCCTTATCCACATATAGTCACTAGCCCATGGATGTTTGTTTATTTATCATGTATTTAATCACCCGTTTAAAGAGAGTTAGAGAACATCCATTAAATACTTTGAGGGACACAGAGAACTATAGGACCTGGTCTTCACCCTAAAGAAGCTTCTATTCTAGAGGCACAAAACTGACACCTATGAAACATTTCAGAGTTGCTGAGGCAGAATATGATGCGAGATAGGTTTACATCGTATGTACGAAAACAGGCCAGAACAGAGGAGAACTGATGAAAACCAAAGGGGTATATAGGGGCTTCCTCCCAGAAGTGGGGCTCTATCTCAGCCATGATGAATGTAGGAAAAAGGTTTGGATGGACTGGGGTAGAGGGACAGGAGAGATGTATATTCCTCACGCAGCAATGAGTAATGAACAGGCTGAATTCACAAGACAATGAAGACACTGGACAAATCCGTAGCCGAAAGTTATGTTGGTTGCCCTCTATACATGGCATAGACTGGATTCAAATTCTGAAGGAGGGGAAGACACTCTGAGGAAATGGGAAGCTGCATTGAAAGGGGTTCAAAAGTGAGTAAGGCTGAATGCCTCCAGTTTCCCTTGGGTGTCATTACGTTATCAGACGCTACTCCGAAGTTAAATAGTTCTCTTCTGCATGGCTTGACCTTATTCCTCCTGAAATCTTGTTTCGTTATAGGTCAGTGATTCCAAATCAGTGATGACAATGGTGACGACTGATGAAAGCTCGTATAGCTATTTGGTACGGTTTGGGATAATTTGTAGGGTGGTGAAGACACTTACTGTTAATTTAATTTTACAATAATAGTCCTGGTTTGCATGGAATCAGCCCACTTTCTCTCCCTTTGAACAACTGTATGTATTTTAAACGTGGCTGGCCATGGGCTTGAATAGGCTCACCTGGATTTTTACCTAGAGCCTTTGCCCCTTCAGCACAGTGTGCCCACCATCAGTTCAGTGCACTAGAACAGAGAGAGGTAAGCTTAAGAGAATGTTAGTGATTTAGTCCTCATGCAGATTGATCATTTAAAACACACCGTAGTCCCTTTGCTTCCCCACTCCCCCTCAAATCCCCTCTTCAGGCCACTGAGAGGCAGAGAAACTAAACTCTAATGATGTCTCTGTTATGAATCTTAAGACGTTTTTGCTGATGGTTACCATTCAAGGGTTGAGTCTCTCTTGGTATTTAAATATCATGGTACCATTCTAAGTGTCGTGGGCCTGAAATGGACTAGAATAGGCTTTGAGAATATCTAGTTAATCCCTTTCATGCTTCATATGAGGGAACTGAGGACCTGAGAAAGAAAGTGACTTTTTATGTTTCATTAAGGAATGGTAGAGTTGGCCCAAGCCCCAACTGCCTGTTTCTGATTTACTGTATGATTTCTGCCTTCAGTCACCCCACCCCCACCCCGGCTGCCCAATTGAATCATGACCACTTATCATAGAAGTGTATAAAATAAAAATATTTAAATTATAAAATAAAATCGCCAATAATCCCCCCATAATAATATGCCTATGGTTAAGATTTTGATCTATATCTCTTCAAAATTTGTCTGTGTATTGTGTGTCTTTATGGGGTACATCACATATATATTTTATTCAAATGGAACCACAGTTATATTTTTTCTGTAGCCTATTTTTCTTACCTACATTTATCATGAGCATCTTTTCATGTCACCAAATATAGACTAGCATCTGTATTTTTAAAGACTGCATTGCAGTCTATTTTATGGATGAGCTATAATATTTGGATACAATATCCTACTGCTATATGTTTAAATAATTATTGAATAATTTTAGCAGATGTCTGTTTATTTCCTTAGGACGAATTCCAACAAGTCACTAGGTCAACTTGTGCATTCTTTTAGACTTTTGTTACATATTACCAAATGCCGTCTGGCTGGGACAATTCACAATTTCACCAGCTGTACAGGAGAACATTCTTTCTCCCACCTTCATAAACAGCAGACACTAACATTTTCACTCTTCTTTTACAATCTGATAGGTAAACCATTTTTTGCTCTTTTTTAAAATTTGTATTCTTTGATAACTGGTGAAGTCAAACATTTTTTTTCATAAGTTCATTGACCGTTTGTAGATAGAAATATTTTCTTGAGGCTAATAGGCTCAAAACACACTGACCTTCATGGATCCAATTAAAAGGGCACTGAAAGGATGAACTGGTTTACTAGATCCAATACAGACAAGCTGGAGATTATGTACTGCATTGCCCTTCAAGATTTTCCAGGACTAAAAACGAAGCAGACACAAATGAACCCACATAGACAGCAAAGTGCTTTTATATTCTTAAAGCTGTACAGACATTGATTTACACCCAGAAGTTAGCAGCATAGTAGACTGATACTTTTTTGGTTGTTGTTTTACTATTGATTGATAATTAACAACTTTGTCTTAAAACTTGACCAAATCCTATGGAAGCCCTTCTGATACAGTGTTTTTTAATTTTGGTTTTGTTTTGTTTTTTTCTTTAACACCTGGGTTGGTGACTTTTTCTGGTTACCCTACATCTATAATCACTTGAATGTTACCCACTTTGCCAACTATAGCCAATAGCAGCAGATCAGCAGTTCCCTAAACACTCTAAATTATGTGCATGCGAAATAGTAGCAACCCAACTTTGTCCAAGTAGATTTTTCTTACTTAGCCTGGATATCATTCTCTGTCACATAGTCACTTTGGAGATGTATATGTGTAAATATGCGTATGTATCTATCTATGCCTGCAGGCTTATTCCAATGATACGAATTCTCACAAAAGCTTTTGTAACTTTTTGTTGGAACATGATTCCTTTTCTCTCCAGAAACCGGGCCCCTCCTCTTTCGGTTTCTAGCACCTTTATCTCTAGCCTGGAAACAATTTCTCTAGTATAGTTCTAAGATTGTCTTATGCTTTATTTCATAGGGACCTGTCTCCCTCATTAAGTTATGGGCATCTTGAGAAAAAGGGATTTTATTTCTTTTTACAACACCTGACACTTAGTAGCTGATTAATAAATATTACTTGAAAAATTCAATTGGATTTTCAATGGCAGCTGCATAAGAGGTAAGAGCAGGTCTTCAGAGGAACTAGAGGCAAGTCCAAAGTAGTCTGAAAGAGTAAGGTTTCTGGAAAGAGAGTGACATGGTCAAACTTTATCTACTCTGCAATTTTGTCTTAAATTAGTCCTATGGGCTATTGGTCCCTAAGCTCTTGGATCCCACATATTAATAAAATTTCAAAAAGTGATACTTGAACAAATAACAAAAAGCAACAAACTTTTATCATCATTTTCTATAAGGAATTTTGATACCCCAAAAGGAAGAGAAAAAAAAAAGAAAAAAAAAAGGAAGAGAAATGAGAATAAAGGATTTTTTAAAAATTGAACACATTTAGCTCATAAAGAACTCTCTGCATTGTCTTTATTGTTCCATTTTCCTGTTGAATTTGTGAGGACTTCATTACACGGTAGCACCAGTGTGGAATCTAAAAAAAAAAAAAAAATGTTACAAAGGAAATTATTTTCAGAAAAGAGAGTCACAGACATAGAAAACAAACTTATGGTTTGTTAGGAGTTTGGGATTAAAATATACACACTACTATATATAAAATAGATAACCAACAAGGACCTACTGTATAGCACAGGGAACTCTACTCAATACCTTGTAATAACCTATAATGGAAAAGAATCTAAAAAAGAATGTATATATTCTTTTTTCAGATTTGGACTCTCAGATTCCAAATCTGAGAGTCAAATGCAGGCAAGTGTCCAATGCTAAGCCCAGGGCTTCCTTCACTATGACATGAATCTGATTGTTTTAACCAGGTGAATGTCATGATTTTATTTCTGACTCTTCATTAATTAGATGTGTAGCCTGAAATGAGTAATTGCTAACCTCTCAGTCACATTTTGCTAATTTGTGAATGGGAATAATAGTATTTGTAATTTATATTTCACATATGTGGAAGGGATTTATTTTCTGCCATACATTTTTTTCTCCTGGAGCTCAATACAAATCAAGCTAAGTTAAACATACACAAACAAACAAATAAATAAATACCCCCTCTCCCCAAAACAGACACTCTTTAATCATGACATGGTATAAGAACTGCCCGTAAGATTGTCCTTCTGGCTTCTGTGCAGGCCCATTGCTTGTGGATTCCTCACCCTGTGGCAGAGCCCAGGAAATGCCACTCCCCTTGCCTCCCATGACCCAGCCCATGAGCCTCCACCCAGCAGGGTCCAGCAGCCACTGACATGCCTACTGGTAGCTTAGGGAAAGATACCCTGGCAGTGGGGAGTAAAAGGCAGTAAGAAGATCCAGACACTCTTGGGGAGGGGGGGAAATACATAATCCTGAGAGAACAGTGTTCTCACTCTGAAAACCAAGCAGGACTCTGTGGGGCTCCTGGGCACAAAAGCCTTTCTCTATCCCCAATTTCTTGTTTGCAGGAAATAGGCTTCATTCAGCCTCCATGACCTTCCCTGACTTTCCAAGGTCAAGTTCAAACAGTTGCTAATCAGGGAAGGGAGGGGATGCAGAGACAAGGGAGGAGCAGTCAAGAAACAATAGTGCAGCCTTGGGGCAGGGTTCTGGTTCCTCCTCAAGGGATACACACAACAATATCTTTGAGCTGTTTTGCAGAGACTGAAACCCCCCACCAGGTAGGAGAAGTTAACTGCATTGAGACCCCAGATGGGTTGGAACCAGAAGGTTGATGATGCTGACTCCCAGTTGCCTCACCACCAACCAATCAGGAGAATGTCCACGGGCTGATCCCGCCCTCTTTGAACCATTGCTATAAAACTCCTCACTGACCCCTCCAGGTCGGGGGACGCAGAGCTTTGAGGGCATTAGCCTGCTGTGGCCCCCTTTGCCTGGCAAAGCAACATAGCTATTCTTTTCTACTTCACCCAAAACTCTGTCTCTGAGGTTCAATTTTGTACTGGGGTACAGAGGCTGAATTTTGGCTACAACTGTGACATGATAGCTAAAGGAGCCTTCACCAGGAGGGATAACTCAGGACACAGAGACAAGGAGCTCAACGGGGCGTCAGCCCCTCCCCTGACCCTGAAGTGATTCCAGACCCCGAGGAGCCCTTGCCCTGTTAACGGTGAGGCTGCTTGGGGGCGCGCATGGCTTATGCTGTCTTCCTACTTCCGTGGCAGCAGGCCTATGGACCTTGAGTTAGCCTTTTCCTTTCTTTTTGCAAGAGGAGAGAAGTTTGATTCTGAAATGGAATAAAAATTCCTTGAGTCCCAGATTGCAAGGCTTTGGAGGATTTTGCCTCTAATTACTGCACCTACCACTTACCTCTTTTTGGTTAGGTTTGTTGATGTATAACTTATATATAATAAAATTCATCCACATTATCACTGTTTTATGAATTCTGACGAATGCATACAGTCATGTGTACATGTGTACCCATGGCCACAATCAAGACAGGGAGAGTTCCGTCACCCCAAAAGTTTCCTTGTGACCCTTTTGTAGCTAACCCCTCTTCCTGCCCTTAGCGCATGGCAAACATGAACTGCTTTCTGTTCCTATAGTTTTACATTTTCCAGAATGTCATAAAGTGGAATCATCTGGTATGTAGCCATTTGGATCTGGCTTCTTTCACTCAGCGTGATGGATGTGAGATTTATCTAGTTTGTTGCTTCTATCCATAGTTCATTCCCCTTTATTGCTGAGTGGTTGTTTATTGTTGTATGGATGTACTGTAGTTTGTTCATACATTTAGGGGAGGAAGAAATTTTCCTCTTCTAGGTTTCTCTGGCTGGTCTAAGAATTAAATTGACATGAGACAGATTCACAGGAGAAAACTGAACAAAATTTTAATAACATGAGTACATGGAGAGACCCAGGAAAACCAAGTAACTCACCAAAATGGCTGAAACCCTCACCTTAAATACCATCTTCAGCTAAAGACAAAAGAGCATGTTGGGGGTTGTGGTTTGGGACTTCAAGGGGGAGGAAGGCAGTTCATATGGAGCTGGAAAAGCAAATGTTTTGTAAACGAGTGTTTGCTGGGCAATGCAGAGGCAATGGGATACAGAATGGACTGTGATCTCTAAGAGTTCCCCCCACCATATCTAGCCCATATTCTTTGCACCTCTCTCTGGTGAAAGCTTTATTTCTGAAACAGGAATATTCCTCTATCTAAATTATTCTTCAGGCAGTTAGGGGGAAGGTCAAAGTTTCCTCCTGAGTCTTCTGTTTCTTGATTGTTTTTCGCTTGAAATAATCTGCATGCCAAAAAGGCATTTTGGGGTGACAAATTTTGCTCCCCTTAGGGCTATACTCTTAAAAAAATGAAATGATAGAGGTCAAGGCTTTGGAACTATTAAGTCTATACAAATTAAGGTGGGTGGCTTATCTGCTTGTTTTGAGGGGCCGCTCCAGGGAAAGTACCAACCTTTCATAAGAAACGTTGTCTTTCTAGAAGACTCATTCTTGGACAGTTAAGAAAAGAAGAGGCCAGTGGCACCATAGGAGAATGTTTGACTTAAGTTTGACCCGAAATCCTAAAGGCAACAGTCCCATGAGGAGCACACACTGAGGATGGTTATGTCAGCTCCAAGTGTTTTTGACCGTCGTGTTGTCTACCTGGGTTAGTGTTTTCATACCCCCATTCTGCCTAGATTACGGGGGTATGATCAAAGGTTCCTCTTCACTGAGTCACTTGCTTCAGGGCATCACTTATGGCTCTGTCCCCCCAAACCTGTCCCCCCCATCTTGTCATCACCCACTGACAGCTGTCACATACACTTTACTTTAGATTCAGTTTTGCTTTGCTCCCACCTCCATGGGTAGGTTGTTGGTTTAGACTCTCTCTAGGTCCCCAAATGGCCAAGTTGTATTAACCATTTACTTCTGTGTCCCCTGCTACAAGTTAGCTCTGCCCACTCTTCTTACTGGGCTAGAACACAATGCCTCCAGCACTTATTAAACAAATATTTATTAATAGAAATTATGGGCCAGATACAAGAGTAGTTTCTGAAGTCACAATGGTGAAACAGCCCAGTGATAATGCAGTGTGATAAGGGCTACATCGGAGGAGGTTAGTGTGTGATGAGAACAGACCAGAGGAGGCCCTATTTTGGTCTTAAACGGGTGGGAAGGGAAGGATTTCTAAGGGGAAGCAACAACAGAGCAGAGAGCTGTAAGATAGGGTCCATAAACAGGCTTTTACCAGGTGGAAGGGATGGGGAAGAGAGAGGAGCAATCTACTTAAGGGGCTAGTCAACTAAGGGCCCAGAAGTGTGAGCCCAGAAGTGTGAGAGCTGAATGGAGGGAGGTGACGCTACAAAGGGAAGCAGAGAACACATCACCACACATCTTACGTCAGGTTTGTGACTCGTCCTCTGGCCTGAGATTCCTGGAACCTGTTGAATTATTTTGTGGAGATGGTGGATGAGCAGTGACATGAATAGACTTACATGTTTGGAAGATTACTCTGGCTACTGTGTAGAGACTGGGGTGGAGTGAGCAGAGAATGGAGACAGAAGACTGTTTTTTTGCTCGGAGGTTTTCATTTTTGTTTTTCAAGCAGATGATGGTGGCCTACAATAAAGTAATAGGAGGGAAACTAGAAAGACATGCTCTGAATTCAAGATATATTTAGAAGAGAGAGAAATATGATCAGTAAATTTCCGTATTGGTTACAGGAATGAAACTGACTCACACACAGAGCTTTTGCTTCACTGAAGGAATCAGGAAGTTGAGAAAGAAACACCTGTGAAGTTTTGGCAATGCTAGAGTGGCCCTAGGACTAGGGAAGGGCCTGCTCTCTTGTCCTTCTGAGATATTTGCTCCTGATTTTGGGTGTTTCCTTATCAAAGGCTGTGATTGTTTAACAAGAGACACTTGCGACTTTGTGAAATGCCATATATTAGACGCAATAAGTCGTGGTCTAAAAACCTGGATATTTATCTGTTTTTAAGTCTTTTGTAGACAACTGTGTTTGACGTAATTTGTGATTGAGAGCAAGCTGTAAAAAGATTGATCGACCAGGGTCAACAGAGGAATAACTCTCTGCACATTTCATGTATGTTTCCATAATTAGAAAACAAAAATAATGAAGGGAGCAGACGTTTGATGCCTTAGGGGTCAAAGATGATTGATACATGGAAATATTTTTATAATTTTGAAAATTTCTCTTTTGAAAAAAAAAAAATCCCACCTTCCTTGTATTGGAGTATAATCTGAGTAGAGGCAAAATGCCATGGTGATAGTTCTGGGTTATCTCTTAGTCATGAATTTAGGGATTCGCACACAGTGAGTGTATAACAGATATTTTGCAAATCAATGAAATGATACCTCATTTATTCTATAATTGTTTCTTCACATTTTATGGTATTCTCTAGTTCTAATATTCTACTCTTTCTTGAACCTATTGGATCATAAAAGCCCAAGCTATAATTTCTATTTTTATGTCCTTGCTATTAACCCTTTTTAGTCTTAATTTTTCCCCCAAACTAAGAAATTCTAGCTCTTCTAGCATGTTAGTTGCCTATCTCTGCCCTGATTGTATGTTTCTTGATGCAGTGTGATATGTACCATCTTATTTACAAGTTCTATTCTGTTTCTACTTCTCCACCTGAGGATACAGTGTGCTAGATTGAGTTACTGTTCCCAGTTATTCTGTGCCCTCCTTATAACTTGTCATCTAATGTTCATTGCTTTCTCGTGGAGGGAGAATACTTCCTCACCCCATTGCCATCAAAGGTGGCCCTGTGACCTGATTTGGCCAGCAGCATGTGAGCAGACATGACATAGCCATGTCCAATTAGAACCTCTAAAAGCCATCCCAGGGTTTCCCATCGATGTTTTCCCTGAGCACAGGATGGGGGCTACTTCTTCAGTTTAGATCATTCACTCTCAACGGGGGTGATAGCACCCCAAAGTGGGGTAAAATTGATTTTGGGGAGGCAAAAAAATCTTACTCTTTTTACATATAGGGCACAGATATACATACAGTACAGAGATTTAGGAAAGGTCAAGAAATACTGGACTTGATCCTCAGGATGGGGAAGATGAATGGAGCAAAACCATGGAGCCATTGTTAACCCACAGCTGAGGTGTAACCTGAGTGAGAAATAAACCCTTGTAGTTGTAATGCATTCGGGGTTTCGGACGGTTACTATGGCATAGCCTAGAGAAAGCACTGCCACAACAAGCAATCAGTTGGCTTTTATGGCCCTAACAGCACTCTGAGCAATTTTTATGGGCTCTAACTCTTGGAAGTTTGGCTCAGGTCTTGGTGCAGGGTCTGGTAATACCTAGTTTTGGAAAGGTCTCCTGGTCATTCTGGTGAACATTTATGTGTAGGGCCAGCGTTGTTGGAAAGCTCAAAGTTCTGTAATTCACTGGTGGAATTCAGCCATCTAAGTAAATCTGTCTCAGATGTAACACTTGGTGCTCTGAGCTATTTCAAAATTATCATCTGAGAGATACAGCAAACACTAAGTGACAAAAAGTTATCACCAGCTAAGAAGTACTATGGGAAACCCACCTGACGCTGCTGTACCATTTTTCCAGCCAATATACCTCAAGCCTGTAGTTTTCTTGTTGCTCTTTTTTTTTTGGTTGGGGGGAGGTGTGGAGCTGGCTTGGGAACCTAATTGCAGAGTCTTTGGCGCTTGATTTCTACCCCAGCCTCAGCCTTTCACCCTCTAGTTTGCATGCTCCTACGAAGACCATGACCTGGGAACGAATGGGAGCCTTGCCTCAGTTCTTGGTTCCCTACTCAACATCTTGCTTTTTTTTTTTTTTTTTTTTTTTTTACTAATTAGGAGCCTGATTTGGTTCTATTGCCTTGCCTCTGGACCCATAACACTAGTTGCTCCAGGTACAACTCAATAGGCCATGGCTGGCCTAACCCTTTCACAGCAATCATGACTGCTAGTTCCCTTTGCCAGTGACTGGTTCAAGAGCTGAACATAGCAGCAGTTCTGGCTGCTGAACAGATGTGAAGGGACATCTCCTCCTTTCTTAGAAGAAGAAGTTTCTTTTTTTCCCACTAACTTTTAGATGCCCATGGACGAGAATGTGATGGTCAGAGCAGCAGCAGCCACCTGGTGATACTATATTTTATAATACTGACATTTTGAAGAAGGAAGAGAGGAAAAGACAGAAAGCATTTCGGGTCCTTGATGACACCCTTAAGCTGCTGTTTCAGTGCTGGAATTTCCTAACTTCAAACTTAATATGTGAAAGATTAAATGTTTTCACTGTTGAAGGACCCTATTAGTTAGGCATTCTAAGATTTCAGGCAAAAAAAAAAAATCTCTAACTGATAGAAACTTCCTTCTTCAGAAAAACTTTTCCAGTGTCTCCGGCCCACATTTTCTTTCTTTCAGGTTCCATATTGTCTCTACTACGTGTTTGGTTCTTGTGTCTTGCCAACCACTTCACATATATACATCTTGTCTCTCTAAAGGTTTTGTAAGCTTCTCGTAGACAGGAACCAGATTGTCTATTTGTTACTTTAAATGTTCCACACAATGACTTTGTCAGGATGAAATGATAAAATTCCTGTTGACTGCCTGGATGATGTTTATCCTACAAAGTTAAGCATCTCAAGCCCCAAGTATTAAAGTCTATCACTTGCCTATGTTGATGGTGTCCAAAACCAGGTGAAATCAGCCTTCTTTTTTTTTTAAAATTTATTTTATATTGGAATATAGTTGATTTACAATGTTGTGTTAGTTTCAAGTGTACAGCAAAGTGATTCAGTTATACATATACATATATCTATTCCTTATCAGATTCTTTTCCCATATAAATTATTACAGAATATGGAATAGAGTTCCCTGTGCTATACAGGTCCTTGTTGATTATTTCATATATAGTAGTGTATATATGTTAATCCCAAACTCATAATTTATCCCCTCCCCCACCTTTCCCCTTTGGTAACCATAAATTTGTCTAGGTCTGTGAGGCTGTTTCTGTTTGGTAAATAAGTTCATTTATAACTTTTTTTAGATTCCACATACAAGTGATATCATATGATATTTGTCTTTCTCTGACTTAATTCACTTAGTATGATCTCTACATCCATCCATGCTGCTGCAGATGGCGTTATTTCATTCTTTTTTGTGGCTGAGTAATATTCCATTGTATGTATGTACCATATCTTTATCCATTCATCTGTTGATGGACTTTTAGGTTGCTTCCACGTCTTGGCTATTGTAAATAGTGCTGCAATGAACATTGGGGTGCATGTATCTTTTCGAATTATGATTTTCTGTGGATATATGCCCAGGAGTGGGACTGCAGGATCATATGGTAGCTCTATTTTTTGTTTTTTAAGGAACCTCCATACTGTTCTCCATAGTGGCTGTATCAATTTACATTCCCACTAACAGGAGGATTCCTTCTTCTCCACACCCTCTTCAGCATTTCTTGTTTGTAGATAAAATCAGCCTCTTGTCATTATGATGCTCTGTGAATGAACAGAACTGGGCACAGAGTTACAGGACAAAGTTTCTATGAAGGGGAGACATGCATCTTTGGGTAAAAGTCCATTTCATGTGTGTGTCCCTTTTAACCTCTTAGTTGTATGTTTTTAATGACTTTCTTGGTCTGTGGATGTTTGCAACATTAACATAATTATCTGTGTTAACATATTGTATTTACCACCTGCTGGGGGTGAAACATTGAAACTATCACTAGTAACTCATTAACAATAACACTAGTCACTCATTAACAGTGTTAACCCAATTACATGTTGTGTATCTCAGAGACAAATAATGGTAATTGCAACTCAAAAGTGATTTCATAAACACAAAGATTCTTTTTTCTTGAAGTGCAAAGTGGCAGGCATTTGAATTTCCCACATAAATACAGGTTTCAATGAAAGAGAATCATTCAACCAAATAAAATAAAAATTCAATCTAAAGAGAGGCCATTTGGAATCAATTGGTACAGTGCACATTCTGCTTTGAAGGATCAAAACACTTTCATTGCTGGGTGCAGAAATTAAACAAGTTAGTGACAATGAAAGCCAGACATCTGGTAAGTGACATCTACCCTGGCTATCAGCAGGTAGTGATTTTCTTTTGGAACCATTCAGGGTATTGTCTGTTGCCTGGACAATGGAAGTGTGATGAAGCATTGATATAATCTGCCTGGAGGTTTTAAAGAAGAGATGGCAAGCCAGGGAGATTTGTGTGGGAAAAAAAAAAATCCATTATATATACATATATATGTAGATGTAAATAACTATGCCTCTACCCCTTATGTGGAAGAGGTCTGTATAAACAGAAGCAGATGTAATGTGATACATTTGAAGAGCAAGGAATGATCTTTTACCGTGACAATTACTACGATACAAAATCAGGCAAAGATAGCCCAAAGAAACCTGCAAGAGACAGCTCTTCGAAAGAAAATCTGTGCTAAAGTCAAGATGTTAAGAGCTGAGACATTTCTTTAATGCAAGCAGTCTCCTCTATAGCCTTTTTCCTGTTAAGGGAAAAATACTGCCAGAGGAATGGGGCTGAGGGCTAGAGAGGAAGAAAAACAGGCGGAGGGGAGGGTGCATTTGAAACTTACTGCCCAGATAACCAACTTCCAAGATTTCTTAGAAAGTCTCAGTTCAAAAAATGTTTAGTGCAGTGGTGGTGGTGCCTCCTTTTGTTCTTTAACAAGGTAGTGTGGTTGATAAAATGCTGTCTTTACCACTTAAAGCATTAAACTAACCAACCACTCAATACTGAGTGTCGGAAACCTCCCAGGCACTGTTGTGAATGCTGGAGGAGATTTCCAGAGGTGAACATGACTGTCTCTCAGGAGACCATCTCTCTCGTGCATTAATATGAAACACCAATTAGAAGATAGGCTTTCACAATTTTATTTGCCAGTTATGCCTCAATAAAGCTGAAAATTAAAAAAAAAATAAGATAACTTTGGTAAATACTATAACCAAGGAACAAATAAAGTCCTACGACCTCCCTTCTGGGCTAAAAGAACATGAGAAATACACTTAGAGAATCTAAGTTCTGACTGGGACACTTACAAGCTGAATGATGTCTGGTAAAATACTCTGAGTCTCCTTTTACTTGTTTTAAGTCCTGTTATCCTCCCTACAAGCATCATATGGTGCAAGATTGGTAACCAGTGCCTGTAGGATGGCAGTACACACAAGGGAAGTGTTAACACCATCTTGGGAAGAATGGGAAAAGTGGAAGTTGATTCTGGCAGAAGGCACGCCCTGGGAGCCCCATGAAACTCTGCGGCAAGACTGGGGTGTTTGTCTAGAATGTGTTGAGTTTGGGAGTTAATTGGATCCAGTGAATCAATTGTAATTGACTTATGTCACACGGATTTTGCCAATTCTGTGGGAGTCTTTGACGGAAAGTCATTGGGACATTATGTAGTTTCTTAACACGTACAATCTTAAGGAAAATATTTCTTTGCTGGCTTTCTAAAAAACGAGCCCCCTTCAGCCTCTTTTCTTCCACACTGCAGATGTATCTTTAATATATTTGTAGAAAAGCACATCAATTGACCTGCCTCCCATCTTAGCCTACTGCAGTCTTGAACATGTGTCATTTATTAGCTTATTTCAGTTTAACAACAAACCTCAGGTACAGTGTTTTGTCCTTTTAACCGAGGAAGCCAAGGAAGCCCAGACATAGTTGCCAAGCGACTCAATGCTTAACCAGGTAAAGAGTAAACAGAGAAGTGGAAGTTTTTCTACTTTTCACTATTTTCATAACACTGTTCTTTCTTCCATGAACTCAACGTAAGTCTGGACATTTTCAGACCCAGAAAGAAGTGCAGAGTCAAATAGAAAGGTGTCATCTGACTCATCCCCTCTGTCATACACACCATCACTGTGTTGCATTACACCTCCCGCTGTCCTGAAATGAGGTTTATTTTCATTTTGGCTTCTGATAAAAGAAATTTTCACATGTTGAGATATGGAGAAGTCATTCTGGCTTACATAGGAGTTAACTTTAAGTTTGTGCTAACTGAAACAGCCTGTTTGTGGCTATGAAACATACATTGTACTTCTGCTTTAATAATTAAAGAAAAGGGCACACTGTCCAGAAGTAAAGAATGTCCATGCTAAAAATAAAGATTAAATGCCTCCCTTCCTGGGACGTCAGTGCTGGTACTCCTTTGATCATAAGGTTCTCTTCGAGGTGCCAAGGCCATACTGACTCGCTGTGTATGTGCTGATCTGTTTGTTTCTTTTTTGTTTGAAACTTTGAAGGACTGCATCCCTGATTTGTTTGATGTTCTTTGCTCTGACAAGATATAAATCTATACTGAAAACCATGCTTCTCTGGAGAAGTTCCTCAGAGTTATCTAAGAGGCTGTCTTCAGGGTTGTAGACCTCACTTTGGCTCAAATAAAACTCCCTTCTATTCCTATTATAGATTGTTTATTGATTATTTTCACCGACACTGCCCAGAGTTGAAAATTTGGTTAGATAGCTATCTATGCTTTCTATAAAATCAAGGTAAAAGGTAAGACAAAGACATTATCTATAAGGTTATTTACATACTCTTCTAATAGCATGACAATGGCAAGCATGTATTTCTTGATTTTCAGACTTTGGTTAACTTCTCTCTCTGTCTCTCTCTCTCTCTGTCTCTCTCTCTCTCTCTCTCTCTCTCTCTCTCTCTCTTTCTCTTACATACACACACCACCCCTAAACTCACCTGCTGAGTGTGAAGTGATTCCTGGCTTCTTGATTTGACTATGAAGGTTTTTTTTTCCCAGGGGTAAGGAGACCACAGCACCAACCTTGGGATTTTAATGGATCACGGCTCCCTAGGTGTGGGATAAAAGGAGGCTTCTTGGGGCTTCCCTGGTGGCGTAGTGGTTGAGAGTCCACCTGCCGATGCAGGAGACGCGGGTTCGTGCCCTGGTCCGGGAGGATCCCGCGTGCCGCGGAGCGGCTGGGGCCGTGAGCCATGGCCGCTGAGCCTGCACGTCCGGAGCCTGTGCTCCGCAACAGGAGAGGCCACAACAGTGAGAGGCCCACGTACCGGAAAAACAAAAAAAAAAAAAGGAGGCTTCTTGAATTCAGGGTCAGGATCTCTTGACTTCATGCCTTGCAGTGTTTTCAAAACAATACTGTATAGCAGGGGCTCTTCACTACAGGGACAAGCAGTTTCACCTTTTCTGAATATATTGGAAGAGCAGTTAAAAGAAAATGTGGAAAACAGAGTCATGTCAGTGTAGAGTTCTAATCATTGCTTTTCCCTCCCCGCTTCTCCTCACTCCTCCCCCAGCCCCAACTCCACTCAAATCAATCTCAAGTTCAATCCATAGGGTCTTGTTTCAACCATGGAAAAAGTCTGACTTAACAGTTTGAAGCACAAGAACAAGTTTTGCAGGATAAACAAAAACTCCCACCAATTTTAATTCACCGAATGAAGTTCTCTTGGCAGAGTTCTGATCATCTGCAGTAGGAGAAGCTGGCCACACTATACCTCTGTACAGCAAGAAATATTATACCAAACCAAAATGCCAGAATGAAACATCTTTTTACACCTGGCAAGGGTGAGAATCAAGATAATACGCGTATGCTGTATATGCGGTGCATATATATATGAAGTTTGAGGTGTCAGCAATCTTTTGCTACTGTTTTACAGCTCTGTGACCACACATTATTTTGCAGGATCTATCATTTGATCTTCCCGTTAACACTGTCAGGAAAACCCAGCCAGTAAAGTGGCATGCAAATACCAAGTCAGATGATAATGGTCTTGATGATTATGAAAAGTAGCTGCAAGGTTTGTTTTACCCACCATCCCTAACCTCATCTTTGGAAACAGCATCCTAAGTTCTCACTGTCTCCTTTCTCCAGCTCTGAGTCTGTGTGATTAAAGAGTTGCCAACCAGGTAACGGTGACTCGGGTTTTGCCAATGAGAACGTATCAAGGGATTTAAAAAATACAATTATCTGGAAAAGGGTACATTCACCTTTTTGGATTTCAGGCACCGAGAAGAGAGCAAGCTTAGGGCCGTCCACCATCATTTTGATCAGTGTCACTACACGGGCAGACTTTCTGTACATGAAGCCATCAGAGAGGCAGACTGCATCCCACACTGTGGCCTTTGCCTGCCTAAGTGGAGATGTTTGATAATTAGAGAAAACTGTCTTCTTTAGATAAGAGCCGAGCTTGGCAAATAAACACCGCTGGAGGAGGTCGTGGGGAGAATGTGACCGCTGGTTGACCCGTGAGCTGGACTCAGGAAATAGGCTGCTCCCTGCCTCCTCCCGTCCTTGGAACGCATGTTCTGCCCATGGTTCCCCACAGTGTGAGCCAGTTCCGAGGATGCAGCCTTGAGAGAGCACTGTTGCTGAGACCATCTGGACTGAATATGTGACTGAACCCTGTTAAGGCCTCTATACAAACTTTTAAGATTCTGGTGGGCAGATGCAGAGATCTACTCGTTTTGCAGCCACCCAAGACAAGCCTCATATGTAAGTTCCCTTGCTTGTTAAAACTGGCACTTATCAATCGGGAGTGATGTGCCTCTTTCTTCTGCTTTCCTTGCCCTCCGTGTTTGGGGGCCGGTTTCAGATTTCACCCAGGGAATTCCACCTTTGTGCGAAGGAAAACAGGCCTCTCTCTCCGGGTAGATGTAGCTCATGCCAGAGGGCATGATTTTGAGAGTAGGGGCTGGGCTGGTTACACATGTGCACACACTGAATAATTGCATGTAGTGGCCCAACCTTCTGCCATTTCTTGCATCCTTGGATCCAGCCATTCCTGCAGCCATCATATCCCTGGACTTGGCCATTACATGAGTCAATAATTTCCCTTTCTGCTCAACGAAGTGAGAAGTCACTTGTAGTCAAATGAGTCATGCGTTTGGCAAATGGACATGGAGAGCTGCAAGTGTCAAATCTCAGAATGTGAAATTGGTTGAGTCAGATAAGGTATGGGCTGGAAATTTGTCTCTGTTAAGTTGTAGCTAAGTAAATGGTTAAAATATGGCTTATTGAATCTCGGGACTCAGAGAATGGTTTCTATTGAGGCTTGAGTTTTAGGGTTTAGGTAAAATTAGTCTGTGGTTTTAATTTTGCTTTGCTTTCTAACATTTTTATGCAAAGGTTATGTCTTATTTGCAAAATGAATTGCGAAGAATTTCATTCGAAATGGAATCGTCTCACCTTTAAATATATGATCAGACTTACTGAGGCAACTATCTGGGACTAATCTTTATTGAAATAATTCATTGGAAACTATTTCTTCCATAGTTTTTCCTCTACTCAAGAGCTCTACCTTTTATTAAGTAAATTTTGCTTGCTTATATGTTTCTAGAGAATTTTCACCATTCCTGATGTTATGTATTTAGACTTTCACTTACTTCTTGATTAATCTCTGGCAGGAGGTGTATGTTATACGTATATATTTCACAGACAAAGGCTCAGGAAAAAAGATGTGATTTTATTCATTGCCAGACAGGTACTTGTGAAACATTTAAATAACCTTTTAGACTTTTATGGCCTGGTGTTTTTCTGTGTGTGCTTGTGTACTTCATAAGTGAACACACATAGTACTGTCCACTTGGTAGAAGATGAATAAAAACTCTATATGATGTATATGCCTCATTAGGCTGCTTCATACTGCCACTTTTTTTGTTTTTTTAATGTCAGTTCATTGGTTTGTTTATTTATTTATTTTTTTGGCTACGTTGGGTCTCCGATTCTGCGCGAGGGCTTTCTCCAGTTGCGGCCAGCGGGGGCCACTCTTCATCGCGGTGCGCGGGCCTCTCACTATCGCGGCCTCTCTTGTTGCGGAGCACAGGCTCCAGACGCGCGGGCTCAGTAGTTGTGGTTCAAGGGCCTAGTTGCTCCGCGGCACGTGGGATCTTCCCAGACCGGCGCTCGAACCCTTGTCCCCTGCATCGGCAGGCAGATTCTCAACCACTGCGCCACCAGGGAAGCCCCATACTGCCACTTTTTGATAACTTGAAATATCACTAGAGGTTGAAAACAGGAAAACCTGTTACATTTCTGGTCTTAAAAAAAAAAATTGAGGTGAAACTGATATAGAACACTGCGTAAATTTCAGGTGTACAACATTATAATTTGAGATCTGTATATACACTACAAAGTGATCACCACCAAAGGCCTAGTTACCATCCATCACTGTTATATATTTTAAAGACCCAATATCTTGTATTTTAAAAAAGAATTTATGCTGTTTATCCCATGAATATTCTATTGTTTTGTTCTTTTATCATTATAATTTCCTCATTTCTATTTTTCTTAGATAAATTTTGTTGCAATTTTTCTAGTTTCTCAAGTTGATTTTATTCCTTCGTTATAATAAATGAAAGCGTTTAGGCTGTGGATTTTCTTTTTCCCCAGTACAGCTTTTGCCATATCACTGAAGTTTTGGTAAGTTGCATTCTCAATATCATTAGTTTTTAAATAGTCTGCGGTTTTAGTTTATATTCTTTCTTTGAAGCAGAAGTAATTTAGGAGTTTGCATTTGCTGTGTGTGTGTGTGTTTATTTCCATGTCACTGAATTTGTTTTTGTTAATCTTTTCTTATTATATAATTTAACTACATTGTACTCATGACACATAAGGGTCCCAATATGTAAAAAGAAATTAGAGAAGAGTTTGGTCACATAATATTAGGGGGTTTTCCTGACTTCAAGATGTTCTGAGAAAGTATGGACTGACTCTACCTGATTTCAAGACCTACTAAAAAAGACGATTTCGCCAGGTTTTATAGATGAATCCCAATATTTCCACTTTTTTTCTATTCTCCTCCTAATCTCCATCCCTGACACTCATCATCATAAATCCCTAAAATGCACACACACACACACACACACACACACACACACACACACACACAAACTGGAATCACTAATAAATAAAGACCTAGGGGAGACTTCTGAAGTTTGCTTTTGGAGGGTTTGCTCTCTTATTTTGGTTGCCCATGCCCTATACCACCACTAATTAGATGATTTCAAACATTTTTGAGCCTCCAGATAATTCAGTTCCATGTGGATCTTCCCTAAATCCATCACCTAAACATAAAACTATCCAAAGTTATGGGTATTTATACCTCAAGTAAAGAATGAGTTGCTTAAGATGATTTTGTCTGGAAGTTTAAAAAAAGGTGATTGAATGATAACAAAAATGTGTTATCTTTTAAATCCAAAAATATGGCTGTTTTAGGGGTTGGTAAGTTTATGGTTCAACATCATCAAGGACCCAGATTTTCCTTATCTTTCTGCTCTACCTAATCTTCACGTCATCACCTACACACTTCTCCCCCATCATGTTTGCCAGAGTGCTCTGGATGCAACATATCTTACACAGTATTATTCAAGGGGAAGAAAACCTTCGTTTACAAAGAAACACTTTCCCAGAATGTCCCTAGCAGATTTCCCCTCGTGTCTCTTTGTTCAGAATTGTGTCACTTGTCCTTTTCTAAAGCAGTCACTGGTAAAGGGACAAGGTTACATTTATTGGCTTAGAAAAATCAGGGTTCCTTTCCTTAGGTGAGTGGGGGAGGGGAAGCTGGCCTCCCCTGAGGTTGATATTTTAACAAAATCAGGGTGGATTTTCAAGGAAAAAGGAAGAATGGTTGTTGCTTAAGGAGCCAAGTGTGTCTGCCATGAGGAACATTCATTTCCGATCAGGAGGACTAGAGTGAACAATGGATAAGGGATAGACTGTTCTTAAACTGGGATGACTCTGGGAATGAAGGTTTCTATATACGAAAAAAAAAAAGAGGACAATGAAAGAGATTTTAAAATACCTTACTCTTCAGTAAAGTTCGTTCCATTTCTACTTGAATTGGGCCTCTATAATGATAAACAACAGATAGCTAGGTTTTCACATGGCCCAGTTTGAGAATTTTTGTCTTTAGTGGGAGAATTGAACCAATTTTGATATAGTGGGATCACTGGTATATTTGTCTTACTCTTTATTTTTTTTTAATTTAATTTTTGCTCTGCTTTTGGTACAAATTTTCTATACTGTCCTTTTTTTTTCTTTTATCTTTTTATTGTCTTTATGTTTTACCAAAGCTTTCTTTATTCCTCCAAATGTTAAAATCGTAAGGGAAATACGAATATGTGAGAAGTTTAACACAATTTTACTTCATCTCTCCCCACCAAATATGTTAACACTGGGGGGAATTTTTTTTGATTAAAATTTTCTTTTTATAACTTTGTCATCTTTTTTTTCCCCAATAACAGCTTTATTGAAACATAATTCACATAGTTCAGTCTTTTAAAGCATATATTTCCATGGTTTTTAACATATTCACAACACTGTGTATTGATCACTTCTAATTCCCCAAAGAAACCCCATATCCATTAGAGTCACACCATCTGTCCCTTTTTCTCCTGCCCCTGACAACCACTAATCTACTTTCTCTATAGATTAGCCTATTCTGGACACTTCATGTAAATGCAATCATACAACATGTGGTCTTTCGTGGCTTCTTTTACTAGCATGTTACCAAGAGTTATCTGTGTTGTAACATATATCAGAGCATCATTCCTTTCTGTGGTTGAGTAATATTCCATTGTATGGGTATACATCCTGTTTATCCATTCATTAGTTGACAGAGATTTGTTTTTTTACCACTTTTTGTTTATTGTGAATAATGCTGTCATGAACATTGGAATCCAAGTTTTTGTGTGGACATATGTGTTCATTTCTCTTGGCTATATACCTAGGAGTGAAATAGCTAGATCTCATGGTAACTTGATGCTTAACATTTTGAATAAATGCCAAACCATTTTCCAAAGCAGCTGCTCCCTTTAAAATTTCCACCAGCGGGCTTCCCTGGTGGCGCGGTGGTTGGGGGCCCGCCTGCCGATGCAGGGGACGCGGGTTCGTGCCCCGGTCCGGGAGGATCCTGC
>NC_041232.1:65558044-65559680 GCF_002837175.3 Physeter macrocephalus
CACAGGCTCAGCGGCCACGGCTCACGGGCCCAGCCGCTCCGCGGCATGTGGGATCTTCCCGGACCGGGGCACGAACCCGTGTCCCCTGCATCGGCAGGCCGACTCTCAACCACTGCACCACCAGGGAAGCCCAAGCCAATGTTTTTTCCACTCTGTGGGTTGTCTTTTCACTCTCTTGATAGAGTCCTTTGAAGCCCAATGTTTTTAATGTTGAATAAGTCCAATTTATTTTTTCTTGGATTGCTTGTATATTTGGTGTCATATCTAAGAAATCATTGCCAAATTCAAAGGTATAAAGATTAACACATATTTTCATCTAAAAGTTTTATAGTTTGGGACTTCCCTGGTGGTCCAGTGGTTAAGACTCTGCGCTTCCAATGCAGCTTTTAAAGCATATATTTCCATGGTTTTTAACATATTCACAACACTGTGTATTGATCACTTCTAATTCCCCAAAGAAACCCCATATCCATTAGAGTCACACCATCTGTCCCTTTTTCTCCTGCCCCTGACAACCACTAATCTACTTTCTCTATAGATTAGCCTATTCTGGACACTTCATGTAAATGCAATCATACAACATGTGGTCTTTCGTGGCTTCTTTTACTAGCATGTTACCAAGAGTTATCTGTGTTGTAACATATATCAGAGCATCATTCCTTTCTGTGGTTGAGTAATATTCCATTGTATGGGTATACATCCTGTTTATCCATTCATTAGTTGACAGAGATTTGTTTTTTTACCACTTTTTGTTTATTGTGAATAATGCTGTCATGAACATTGGAATCCAAGTTTTTGTGTGGACATATGTGTTCATTTCTCTTGGCTATATACCTAGGAGTGAAATAGCTAGATCTCATGGTAACTTGATGCTTAACATTTTGAATAAATGCCAAACCATTTTCCAAAGCAGCTGCTCCCTTTAAAATTTCCACCAGCGGGCTTCCCTGGTGGCGCGGTGGTTGGGGGCCCGCCTGCCGATGCAGGGGACGCGGGTTCGTGCCCCGGTCCGGGAGGATCCTGCGTGCCGCGGAGCGGCTGGGCCCGTGAGCCATGGCCGCTGGGCCTGCGCGTCCGGAGCCTGTGCTCCGCAACGGTAGAGGCCACAACAGTGAGAGGCCCGCGTACAGCAAAAAAAAAAAAAAAAAAAAATTTCCACCAGCAATGGTGAGGGCTCCAATTTCTCCACATTCTCACTAAAACTTGTCTCTTTTTTATTATAGCCATGCTAGTGGACATCTCACTGTGGTTTTGATGAGCATTTCTAATGACTAACGATGTTGAGCATCTTTTCATGTGTTTATTGCCATTTGAAGAAATGTCTGTTCAAACCCTTTGCCCATTTAAAAACTGGGCTACTATCATTTTATTGTTTAATTGTAATAGTTCTTTATATATTCTTCATACTAGGTTTTTACCAGCTAGATGATAAGCCAATGTTTTTTTGTTTTTGTTTTTGTTTTTTTGTGGTACGCGGGCCTCTCACTGCTGTGGCCTCTCCCGTTGCAGAGCACAGGCTCCGGACGCACAGGCTCAGCGGCCACGGCTCACGGGCCCAGCCGCTCCGCGGCATGTGGGATCTTCCCGGACCGGGGCACGAACCCGTGTCCCCTGCATCGGCAGGCCGACTCTCAAC
>NC_041232.1:65561163-65568312 GCF_002837175.3 Physeter macrocephalus
CATATGTTCCCATATCTCTTCCCTCTTGCGCCTCCCTCCCTCCCACCCTCCCTATCGCACCCCTCTAGGTGGTCACAAAGCACCGAGCTGATCTCCCAGTGCTATGCGGCTGCTTCCCACTAGCTATCTATTCTACGTTTGGTAGTGTATACAAGTCAGTGCTACTCTCTCACTTTGTCCCAGCTTACCTTTCCCCATCCCCATGTCCTCAAGTCCATTCTCTACATCTGCATCTTTATTCTTGTCCTGCCCCTAGGTTCTTTATAACCTTTTTTTTTTGATTCCATATATATGTGGTAGCATACGGTATTTGTTTTTTTCTCTTTCTGACTTACTTCATTCTGTATGACAGTCTCTAGGTCCATCCAGCTCACTACACATAACTCAATTTCATTTCTTTTTATGGCTGAGTAATATTCCTTTGTATATATGGGCCATATCTTCTTTATCCATTCATCTGTCGATGGACATTTAGGTTGCTTCCATATCCTGGCTACTGTAAATAGAGCTGCAATGAACATTGTGGTACATGACTCTTTGAATTATGGTTTTCTCAGGGTATATGCCCAGTGGTGGAATTGCTGGGTCATATGGTAGTTCTATTTTTAGTTTTTTAAGGAACCTCCATACTGTTCTCCATAGTGGCTGTATCAATTTACATTCCCACCAACAGTGCAATGCGGTTCTCTTTTCTTCACACCCTCCCCAGGATTTATTGTTTCTAGATTTTTTGATGATGGCTATTCTGACTGATGTGAGGTGATACGTCATTGTAGTTTTGATTTCCATTTCTCTAATGATTAGTGATGTTGAGCATCGTCGTGGGTTCGATCCCTGGCTGGGGAAATAAGTTGCCACATGCCGAGTGGTGTGGCCAAAAAATAAGAAAATAACATGCTGGAAAAAGAGTTTTACAGTTTTAGTTATCACATTTAGACAGGGAAACATATGCATTTGAGGTGGACTCAGCATTCTGGATGTAAATATTCACTGAATTCATCTGTTCTCATTAGCGTACTCCTACCCTTAACTGTGCCTGACTCTCCCTGGTCTGAAAAATGGCTGTTTTACAATTTTAGAGAACAAATCTTCCCTCTTCTGCCAGCATAGGAGAGGGAAAGGCATCTAGCTGCTAGATTAGGGGATGGAATTGAGGCACTAACAGCTTCTGGAACAAACTTTTAACGAATGCTCCTCTATGTAGCCCCGCCTTCACCACTACATCAGAAGCATCAGGTGCCACCATACTTAAATGAGATTATCAGGTGTTAACAACTACGATATAAATCGGGCTGTTTCTGAGCTTTCCCCACAGCTGCTTGGGGATCCAGCACGCTAAGGTCTGGTGAGTAAATTGGCTCTTTTTAATTTACATTTCAGTTTAAAAAAATGTGCTGATGTTTTATACTTTTATGTTCTTTTCTTACTTTTGGTCTTACATCTGAAATAAAACTCATCCTGTAGTCTCAGTAAAAATTCAGAAAGGAGCAAGAGTAAATGCCTGTTTTCTCTCTGCCTTCTTAATCCAGAAGTCACAAGTGTCTTTTATCAAATTCTCTCTTTCCTGAAGCAAAGTTTAGCTGTGCTGGGTGAGTTTTTCCTGCTCTAGTTCTATCTACTTAATAATTAGTGTCAGTTCCTCTCACATTCTGTTTTTATGTTTCCTGAAAGTCTTGGTTTCCAAGTTGCGAATCTTTTTTTAAAATTATCTTTATGTATATCCTGATGATAAGTTTATAGAGGGTGTACTAGAGTCTTCTATCAGAGACCACTTTAAACCATGAACCACTGATTTTGTTTAGAATACTGAGTGACTTGATTGAATGAAAAACTAAAATGGAGGATGCTGGGCTTGGATATTATATTCCCTAAAACAAAAAGCCTTTTACCACATTAAAAAGACTTGTCCCACCACCTGAGGCCGATTTCAGTGTATCTGGGTCATCACGCATCACAGGTGTTGAAACAGTGTGCTCAGGCAGCTATGTTTTTTTGTTTCCTTTTTAAATTAATTAATTAATTTTTTTTAACATTTTTATTGGAGTATAATTGCTTTACAATGGTGTGTTAGTTTCTGCTTAACAACAAAGTGAATCAGTTATACATATACATATGTTCCCATATCTCTTCCCTCTTGCGCCTCCCTCCCTCCCACCCTCCCTATCGCACCCCTCTAGGTGGTCACAAAGCACCGAGCTGATCTCCCAGTGCTATGCGGCTGCTTCCCACTAGCTATCTATTCTACGTTTGGTAGTGTATACAAGTCAGTGCTACTCTCTCACTTTGTCCCAGCTTACCTTTCCCCATCCCCATGTCCTCAAGTCCATTCTCTACATCTGCATCTTTATTCTTGTCCTGCCCCTAGGTTCTTTATAACCTTTTTTTTTTGATTCCATATATATGTGGTAGCATACGGTATTTGTTTTTTTCTCTTTCTGACTTACTTCATTCTGTATGACAGTCTCTAGGTCCATCCAGCTCACTACACATAACTCAATTTCATTTCTTTTTATGGCTGAGTAATATTCCTTTGTATATATGGGCCATATCTTCTTTATCCATTCATCTGTCGATGGACATTTAGGTTGCTTCCATATCCTGGCTACTGTAAATAGAGCTGCAATGAACATTGTGGTACATGACTCTTTGAATTATGGTTTTCTCAGGGTATATGCCCAGTGGTGGAATTGCTGGGTCATATGGTAGTTCTATTTTTAGTTTTTTAAGGAACCTCCATACTGTTCTCCATAGTGGCTGTATCAATTTACATTCCCACCAACAGTGCAATGCGGTTCTCTTTTCTTCACACCCTCCCCAGGATTTATTGTTTCTAGATTTTTTGATGATGGCTATTCTGACTGATGTGAGGTGATACGTCATTGTAGTTTTGATTTCCATTTCTCTAATGATTAGTGATGTTGAGCATCCTCTCATGTATTTGTTGGCAATCTGTATATCTTCTTTGGAGAAATGTCTGTTTAGGTCTTCTGCCCATTTTTGGATTGGGTTATTTGTTTTTTTGATATTGAGCTGCATGAGTTGCTTGTAAATTTTGGAGATTAATCCTTTGTCAGTTGCTTCATTTGCAAATATTTTCTCATTCTGAGGGTTGTCTTTTCGTCTTGTTTATGGTTTCTCTGCTGTGCAAAAGCATTTAAGTTTCATTAGGACCCATTTGTTTATTTTTCCTTGTACTTCCATTTCTCTAGGAGGTGGGTAAAAAAGGATCTTGCTGCGATTGATGTCATAGAGTGTTCTTCCTATGTTTTCCTCTAAAAGTTTGATGGTATCTGGCCTTGCATTTAGGTCTTTAATCCATTTTGAGTTTATTTTTGCATATGGTGTTAGGGAGTGTTCTAATTTCATTCTTTTACATGTAGCTGTCCAATTTTCCCAGCACCACTTATTGAAGAGGCTGTCTTTTCTCCACTGTATATCCTTGCCTCCTTTATCAAAGATAAGGTGACCACATGTGCGTGGGTTTATCTCTGGGCTTTCTATCCTGTTCCATTGATCTATATTTCTGTTTTTGTGCCAGTACTATATTGTCTTGATTACTGTAGCTTTGTAGTATAGTCTGAAGTCAGGGAGTCTGATTCCTCCAGCTCCATTTTTCTTTCTCAGGATTGCTTTGGCTATTCAGGGTCTTTTGTGTTTCCATACAGATTGTGAAATTTTTTGTTTTATTTCTGTGAAAAATGCCATTGGTAGTTTGATAGAGATTGCATGGAATCTGTAGATTGCTTTGGGTACTATAGTCATTTTCACAGTGTTGATTCTCAGAGTCCAAGAACATGGTATATCTCTCCATCTGTTTGTATCATTTTTATTTTTTATTTATTTATTTATTTATTTTTAACATCTTTATTGGAGTATAACTGTTTTACAATGGTGTGTTAGTTTCTCCTTTACAACAAAGTGAATCAGTTATACATATACATATGTTCCCATATCTCTTCCCTCTTGCGTCACCCTCCCTCCCACCCTCCCTATACCACCTCTCTAGGTGGTCAAAAAGCACAGAGGTGATCTCCCTGTGCTATGCGGCAGCTTCCCTTTAGGTATCTAATTTACATTTGGTAGTGTATATATGTCCTTGCCACTCTCTCACTTCGTCACAGCTTACCCTTCCCCCTCCCCGTATGCTCAAGTCCATGCTCTAATAGGTCTGTGTTTTATTCCCGTCCTACCGGTAAAGTCTTCATGACATTTTTTTTCCTTAGATTCCATATATATGTGTTAGCATACGATATTTTTTTGGTCCTCTTGACTTACTTCACTCTGTATGACAGACTCCAGTTCTATCCACCTCATTACAAATAACTCCGTTTCATTTCTTTTTGTGGCTGAGTAATATTCCATCGTATATATGTGCCACATCTTCTTTATCCATTCATCTGTTGATGGACACTTAACATGCTTCCATGTCCTGGCTATCGTAAATAGAGCTGCAATGAACATTTTGGTACATGACTCTTTTTGAATTATGGTTTTCTCAGGGTATATGCCAGGTAGTGGGATTGCGGGTTCGTATGGTAGTTCTATTTGTAGTTTTTTAGGGAAACTCCATAGTGTTCTCCATTGTGGCTGTATCAATTGACATTCCCAGCAGCAGTGCAAGAGTGTTCCCTTTTCTGCACACCCTCTACAGCATTTATTGTTTCTAGAGTTTTTGATGATGGCCATTCTGACCGGTGTGAGATGATACCTCATTGTAGTTTGGGTTGGCATTTCTCTAATGATTAATGATGTTGAGCATTTCTCTCATGTGTTTGTTGGCAATCTGTGTCTCTTCTTTGGAGATATGTCTATTTAGTTCTGCTGGCCATTTTTGGATTGGGTTGTCTGTTTTTTGGTATTGAGCTGCATGTGTGGCTTCTAAATTTTGGATATGAATCCTTTGTCAGTTGCTTCATTTGCAAATATTTTCTCTCGTTCTGAGGGTTGTCTTTTGGTCTTGTTTATGGTATCCTTTGCTGTGCAAAAGCTTTTAAGTTTCATTAGGTCCCATTTGTTTTTTTTTGTTTTTATTTGCATTTCTCTAGGAGATGGGTCCAAAAGGATCCTGCTGTGATTTATGCCATAGAGTGTTCTGCCTATGTTTTCCTCTAAGAGTTTGATAGTGTCTGGCCTTACATTTAGGTCTTTAACCCATTTTGAGTTTATTCTTGTGTGTGGTGTTAGGGATTGTTCTAATTTCATACTTTTACATGTAGCTGTCCAGTTTTCCCAGCACCACTTATTGAAGAGGCTGTCTTTTCTCCACTGTATATCCTTCCCTCCTTTATCAAAGATAAGGTGACCATATGTGTGTGGGTTTATCTCTGGGCTTTCTATCCTGTTCCATTGATCTATATTTCTGTTTTTGTGCCAGTACCATACTGTCTTGATTACTGTAGCCTTGTAGTATAATCTGAAGTCAGGGAGCCTGATTCCTCCAGTTCCATTTTTCGTTCTCAAGATTGCTTTGGCTATTCGGGGTCTTTTGTGTTTCCATACAAATTGTGAAATTTTTTGTTCTAGTTCTGTAAAAAATGCCAGTGGTAGTTTGATAGGGATTGCATTGAATCTGTAGATTGCTTTGGGTAGTAGAGTCATTTTCAGAATGTTGATTCTTCCAATCCAAGAACATGGTATATTTCTCCACCTATTTGTATCATTAATTTCTTTCAACAGTGTCTTATAGTTTACTGCATACAGATCTTTTGTCTCCTTAGGTAGGTTTATTCCTAGGTATTTTATTCTTTTGTTGCAGTGGTAAATGGGAGTGTTTCCTTAATTTCTCTTTCAGATTTATCGTCATTAGTGTATAGGAATTCAAGAGATTTCAGTGCATTGATTTTGTATCCTGTTACTCTGCCAAATTCATTGATTAGCTCCAGTAGTTTCCTGATAGCATATTTTGGATTCTCTGTGTATAGTATCATGTCATCTGCAAACAGTGACAGCTGTACTTCTTCTTTTCCGATTTCAATTCCTTTTATTTCTTTTTCTTCTCTGACTGCTGTGGCTAGAACTTCCAAAGCTATGTTGAATAATAGTGGTGAAAGTAGACAACCTTGTCTTGTTCCTGATCTTAGAAGAAATGGTTTCAGTTTTTCACCATTGAGAGCGATGTTGGCTGTGGGTTTGTCATATATGACCTTTATTATGTTGAGGTTATTTCCCAATCTGCCTAGTTTCTGGAGGGTTTTTATCATAAATGGTGTTGAAAATTGTTGAAAGCTTTTTCTGCATCTATTGAGATGATCATATGGTTTTTCTCCTTCATTTTCTTAATATGGTTTATCACATTGATTGATTTGCGTATATTGAAGAATCCTTTCTTCCCTGGGATAAACCCCACTTGATCATGGTGTATGATCCTTTTAGTGTGCTGTTGGATTCTGTTTGTTAGTATTTTTTTTAATTAATTAATTTATTTATGTCTGTGTTGAGTCTTCGTTTCTGTGTGAGGGCTTTCTCCAGTTGTGGCAAGCGGGGGCCAGTCTTCATCGCGGTGCATGGGCCTCTCACTATTGCGGCCTCTCTTGTTGCGGAGCACAGGCTCCAGACACACAGGCTCAGTAATTGTGGCTCATGGGCCCAGTTGCTCCACGGCATATGGGATCCTCCCAGACCAGGGCTCGAACCCGCATCCCCTGCATTGGCAGGCAGATTCTCAACCACTGCGCCAACCAGGGAAGCCCTTTTTGTTAGTATTTTGTTGAGGATTTTTGCATCTGTGTTCGTCAGTGATATTGGCCTGTGGTTTTCTTTCTCTGTGACATCTTTTTCTGGTTTTGGGATCAGGGTGATGTTGGCCTCATAGAATGAGTTTGGGAGATTTCCTCCCTCTGCTATATTTAGGAAGAGTTTGAGAAGGTTAGGTGTTAGCTCGTCTCTAAATGTTTGATAGAATTCACCTGTGACGCCATCTGGTCCTGGTCTTTGTTGGAAGATTTTTAATCACAGTCTCAGTTTCAGTGCTTGTGATTGGTCTGTTTATAACTTCCATTTCTTCCTGTTCAGTCTCAGAAGGTTGTGCTTTTCTAAGAATTTGTCCATTTCTTCCAGGTTGTCCATTTTATTGGCATATAGTTGCTTGTAGTAATCTCTCATGATCCTTTGTATTTCTGCAGTGTCAGTTGTTACTTCTCCTTTTTCATT
>NC_041232.1:65568534-65585254 GCF_002837175.3 Physeter macrocephalus
TTGCTTTAGGTGTAAGGTTAGGTTGTTTATTTGAGATGTTTCTTGTTGCTTGAGGTAGGATTGTTTTGCTATAAATTTCCCCTTAGAACTGCTTTTGCTGCATCCCATAGGTTTTGGGTCATCGTGTATTGATTGTCATTTGTTTCTAGGTATTTTCTGATCTCCTCTTTGATTTTTTCAGTGATCTCTTGGTCATTTAGTAGTGCATTGTTTAACCTCCATGTGTTTATATTTTTTACAGATTTTTTTCCTGTAATTGATATCTAATCTCATAGCATTGTGGTTGGAAAAGATACTTGATATGATTTCAATTTTCTTAAATTTACCGAGGCTTGATTTGTGACCCAAGATGTGGTCTATCCTGGAGAATGTTCCATGAGCACTTGAAAAAAAAGTGTATTCTTTTGTTTTGGGATGGAATGTCCTATAGATATCAATTAAGTCCATCTTGTTTAATGTGTCATTTTAAGTTTGTGTTTCCTTGTTTATTTCATTTTGGATGATCTTTCCATTGGTGAAAGTAGAGTGTTAAAGTCCCCTACTATGATTGTGTTACTGTCGATTTCCCCTTTTATGGCTGTTAGCATTTGCCTTATATATTGAGGTGCTCCTATGTTGGGTGCATAAATATTTACAATTGTTATATCGTGTTCTTGGATGGATCCCTTGGTCATTATGTAGTGTCCTTCTCTGTCTCTTGTAATAGTCTTTATTTTAAAGTCTATTTTGTGTGATATACGTATTGCTACTCCAGCTTTCTTTTGATTTCCATTTTCATGGAATATCTTTTTCCATCCCCTCACTTTCAGTCTGTATGTGTCCCTAGGTCTGAAATGGTTCTCTTGTAGACAGCATATATACGGGACTTGTTTTTGTATACATTCAACCAGTCTGTGTCTATTGGTTGGAGCATTTAATCCATTTACATTTAAGGTAATTATCGATATGCATGTTCTTATTACCATTTTCTTAATTGTTTTGGGTTTGTTATTGTAGGTCTTTTCCTTCTCTTGTGTTTCCTGCATAGAGAAGTTCCTTTAGCATTTGTTGTAAAGCTGGTTTGGTGGTGCTGAATTCTCTTAGCTTTTGCTTGTCTGTAAAAGTTTTAATTTCTCCATTGAATCTGAGTGAGATCCTTGCTGGGTAGAGTAATTTTGGTTGTATGTTTTTCCCTTTCATCACTTTAAATACGTCCTGCTGCTCCCTTCTGGCTTGTAGAATTTCTTCTGAAAGATTAGCTATTAACTTTATGGGGGTTCCCTTGTATGTTATTTGTTGTTTCTCCCTTGCTGCTTTTAATATTTTTTCTTTGTTTTTAATTTTTGGTAGTTTGATTAATATATGTCTTGGCATGTTTCTCCTTGGATTTATTCTGTATGGGACTCTCTGTGCTTCCTGGACTTGATTGACTATTTCCTTTCCCATATTAGGAAAGTTTTCAACTATAATCTCTTCAAATATTTTCTCAGTCCCTTTCTTTTTCTCTTCTTCTTCTGGGACCCCTATAATTCGAATGTTGGTGCGTTTAATGTTGTCCCAGAGGTCTCTGAGACTGTCCTCAGTTCTTTTCATTCTTTTTTCTTTATTCTGCTCTGCAGTAGTTATTTCCACTATTTTATCTTCCAGGTCACTTATCCGTTCTTCTGCCTCATTTATTCTGCTATTGATTCCTTCTAGAAAATTTTTAATTTCATTTATTATGTTGTTCATCATTGTTTGTTTTCTGTTTAGTTCTTCTACGTCCTTGTTAAACGTTTCCTGTATTTTCTCTATTCTATTTCCAAGATTTTGGATCATCTTTACTATCATTACTCTGAATCATTTTTCAGGTAGACTTCCTATTTCCTCTTCATTTGTTTGGTCTGGTGTGTTTTTGCCTTGCTCCCTCATCTGCTGTGTTTTTCTCTGTCTTCTCATTTTGATTAACTTACTGTGTTTTGGGTGTCCTTTTCACAGCCTGCAGGTTCGTAGTTCTCATTGTTTTTGGTGTCTTCCCCCAGTGGGTAAGGTGGGTTCAGTGGGTTGTGTAGGCTTCCTGGTAGAGGGGACTGGTGCCTGTATCCTGGTGGATGAAGATGGATCTTGTCTTTCTGGTGAGCAGGACCACATCTGATGGTGTGTTTTGTGGTGTCTGTGACCTTATTATTATGTTAGGCAGCCTCTGTGCTAATGGATGGGGTTGTGTTCCTTTCTTGCTAGTTGTTTGGCATAGGGTATGCAGCACTGTAGCTTACTGGTCATTGAGTGGAGCTGGGTCTTAGCGTTGAGATGGAGATCTCTGGGAGAGTTTTCACCATTTCATATTACATGGGGCTAGGAGGTCTCTGGTGGACAAATGTCCTGAACTTGGCTCTCCCACCTCAGAGTCACAGGGCTTGGCACCTGCGTGTAGTACCAACACCTTGTCAGCCACAAGGCTCAGAAGAAAAGGGAGGAAGAAAAGGGAGAAAGAAAAAGAAAGAAAGAAAGAAAGAGAAAGAAAGGAAGAAAGGAGGGAAGGAAGAAAGAATGGAAGGAAGGAAGGAGGGAAGGAAGGAAGGAGGGAAGGAAGGAAGGAAGAAAAGAAAAAGTTATTAAAATAAAAAGTAAAAAAATTATTGTTTGGCATAGGGTATGCAGCACTGTAGCTTACTGGTCATTGAGTGGAGCTGGGTCTTAGCGTTGAGATGGAGATCTCTGGGAGAGTTTTCACCATTTCATATTACATGGGGCTAGGAGGTCTCTGGTGGACAAATGTCCTGAACTTGGCTCTCCCACCTCAGAGTCACAGGGCTTGGCACCTGCGTGTAGTACCAACACCTTGTCAGCCACAAGGCTCAGAAGAAAAGGGAGGAAGAAAAGGGAGAAAGAAAAAGAAAGAAAGAAAGAAAGAGAAAGAAAGGAAGAAAGGAGGGAAGGAAGAAAGAATGGAAGGAAGGAAGGAGGGAAGGAAGGAAGGAGGGAAGGAAGGAAGGAAGAAAAGAAAAAGTTATTAAAATAAAAAGTAAAAAAATTAAAAAGTAATTAAAAAAAAGAAAGTGCAACCAAACTAAAAACCAAATCCACTAATGATAACAAACGTTAAAAACTGTACTAAAAAGAAAACAACAACAGAGAAACAATAATGGACAGACAGTACCCTAGGAAAAATATTAAAAGGAAAGCTATACAGACAAAATCACACAAAGAAGCATACACATACAAAAAGGGAAAAAGGAAAAAAAAAAAATATATATATATATATATTTTTAAACTGGGGCTTCCCTGGTGGCACAGTGGTTGAGAATCTGCCTGCCAATGCAGGGGACACGGGTTTGAGCCCTGGTCTGGGAAGATCCCACATGCCACGGAGCAACTAGGACCGTGAGCCACAACTACTGAGCCTGCGCGTCTGGAGCTTGTGCTCCGCAACAAGAGAGTCCGCGACAGTGAGAGGCCCACTGACCGTGATGAAGAGTGGCCCCCGCTCGCTGCAACTAGAGAAAGCCCACGCACAGAAGTGAAGACCCAACACAGCCAAAAATAAATAAATAAATAGAATTTTTTTAAAAAAACAGAAACGGAAGAGAGCAACCAAATCAATGAACAAATCTACCAATGATAATAACCTCTAAATACTAAACTAAGATAAACATAAAACTGGAAACAAATTACATGCAGAAGCAAACCCCAAGTCTACAGTTGCTTCCAAAATCTACCGCCTCAATTTTGGGATGATTTGTTGTTTATTCAGGTATTCCACAGATGCAGCGTACATTAGGTTGATTGTGGAGATTTAACCTGATGCTCTCAAATTTCTCTTGGGAGAGATTTCCCTTTCTCTTTGTTCGCACAGCTCCTCGGGTTCAGCTCTGGATTTGGCTCCACCTCTGCACGTAGGTCGCCTGAGGGCATCTGTTCTTCCCTCAGACAGGACAGGGTTAAAGGAGCAGCTGATTAGGGGGCTGTGGCTCACTCAGGCGGGCGTGGGGGGTGGCAGGTGAGGGAAGGGTACGGAATGTGGGTGGAGCCTGCGGTGGCAGAGGCCAGCCTGACCTTACAACAGCCTGAGGCATGCTGTGCAGCTACTTTTTTGAAGAGCTTCTTTTATGGTGAAAATCCTCAAGAGATGTCTGTAGATACTTTATCATTTTCACTTCTTGGGTAATAGCAGTAAATTCCAAGACTATAAAATGTTATCAATAAGATGATGGGTCCAAAACTTATAACTCAGTCTCTGGCCTCTGCTTTATATATGGACTCATTTAACCAACTACCACTTGGATGCCTGCTATGTATCTTAAAAAAGAAGTCTTAATTATATCTTCCTGCTTTTCCTTCCCAGGTTGTTTTTATCGTGGTAAATGACTCTACCGTTTACCCTGTTGCTCAAGCCCAAATCCTAAGAGTAATTTTGATTGGATGACCAGCCATCTTGGTTTGACTGGGAGTTTTCCCAAGACATGGGCCTTTTGGTTCTAAAACCAGGACAGTCTCAGGCAAACTGGGATGAATTGAATCCAAGGAATTACATAGGTGTTGAACAAATGAGTGTTAGTTTCTTGACAGTCTGGTATTCTAGAGAATCACAGTATGATAGAGGTGGCCAATTTAAAGTAGTGGTGAACCACGAGCTGTCTCCCTGTCCCTTCTTTAATTATACAGCCCAAACTGGAAATGTTGAAAAAACTGGAACCTCATGTTGAGAAACAGCAATCACTTATATGGTTCAGTTCCTTCAAAATTATTTGACATTTTGTTCTCTCTATGCATAAGTTTCCAATTTAATAGAATACTGTCTCTCTGGAAGAGATTCCCTAGCACGTCCCTGTGTGTTGTTGGAGTTATATTTGGGTTAGGATTATTGCTTTTTCATGTGGTTAAGTAACAGCAATAACAACCATAAACAAACATTTCTTTTTTAAGTCAAATCTTTTGTTTTTTGTTGACAGAAATTCAATTCCCACTGGCTTAAACCAAAAAGGGAAATTATTGATTAAAAACTCATTTATTAAAAAATTCTGGGGCTTCCCTGGTGGCGCAGTGGTTGAGAGTCCGCCTGCCGATGCAGGGGACGCGGGTTCGTGCCCTGGTCCGGGAAGATCCCACATGCCGCGGAGTGGCTGGGCCCGTGAGCCATGGCCGCTGAGCCTGCGCGTCCGGAGCCTGTGCTCCGCAACGGGAGAGGCCACAACAGTGAGAGGCCCGTGTACCGCAAAACAAACAAACAAACAAAAATACTGGGTGCCAGTTTCTTTTTTTTTAGACACTGAGAATAAAACAATGAATAAGAATAGGGGCTTCCCTGGTGGCGCAGTGGTTGAGAGTCCGCCTGCCGATGCAGGGGACGCGGGTTCGTGCCCCGGTCTGGGAGGATCCCACATGCCGCGGAGCGGCTGGGCCCGTGAGCCATGGCCGCTGAGCCTGCGCGTCCAGAGCCTGTGCTCCGCGGCGGGAGAGGCCGCAACAGTGAGAGCCCCGCGTACCGCAAAAAAAAGAAAAAAAAATGAATAAGAATAGCTTACAATCCATTGGGAGAATCAATATGAATCATAACAAATGAATAGGTAGTACAGTATTAGGAAACAAAAATCAAGATAACGTAATAGTGATGGAATAAAGTAAGTACAATTCTCCCTCAGTATCTATGGGGGCGGGTATTGGTTCCAGGAGCGCCCCACGATACCAAAATCCATGATACTCAAGTCCCATATATACAATGGCTTAGTACAATGAATACAATCCACCCTCTGTATCTGTGAAACTTCCATCCTCATTTGATTGAATCCATAGATGTGAAACCTGCAGATACAGAGGACCACTGTAGTATGAAGAGGTGGAAGAGGGTAAAGGGAGCTGCTGTCTTAGGTAACATCGAAAAGCCTCTCTAAGGAAGTAACAGTTGAGCAGAGGCCTTAAGAAATGAAGGAGTGAACCACGCAAAGGTTTCAGGAAGGAACATTCCACGCAGAGGAAAGAATGTGAGCAAAGACCTGCTTGGGGAAGAGCAGAGTGGTCAAAGGTATTTGGGGGAATGAAGTAGCAGATGAGGCCAGAGAGATGATGGAGGTAAAAATCACTGCAGGCCTTAAGCTGTAGAAAGAGCTTTGGATGTATTTTATGTATGATGAGAAGCCAGTGGAGGGCTTTGACGTCTCTGGCTGCTATGTGGAGAATAGACATTAGGGAGGCAAGAGTGGAAGGAAAGTCTGTTGGAAAGCTCTTCCATGAACCCAGAAGAGAGGTGATACTGCCATAGACTAGGATGGCAGACGTGAAGACAAGTGGTCAGAGTCCGCTTCTGACCACAGGTAGATCCAAAAGGATCTGATGATGAATTAGTTGGGGGTTAAATAGAGAGAAGGGAATCAAATATGACTGCATAGTTTTGGCCTGAGCATCTTAGAATGAATGGATTTGCCGTTTGCCTTGCAGGATACGAGGCAGTGGTGGGAGTGGCATATCTGAGCAGGGGATGCGTTTAATTTTAAACGAGTTGGAGGTTCTTATTAGATGTGCCAATGGAAATGTTGAGCAGGCAGTTGGGAAAGTAGATCTGGAATCCCAGGGAAACACTGGGGCCAGAGACATACATTGGGAGATGTTAGGGAGGAGATGGTATTTAAGGCCATGAGATCAGGTGAGGTAACCTAGAAAGTTGAAAATAGGGATGATGTCTGAAAATGGAAACGTGGGGCACTAATGAGGTGATACGTGAAAGGCATTTACGACAAATATTATCTAGCAAGTATTAATGATAAATCTTATTTAAGTGTTTATTAAAGTAAACAAATAGTAATCCCAACACTTAGAGACTGGGCAGTGGAGGCTGAGAGTAGCCAGCAAGGTAGAGGAAACACTAGGAGAGTGTCGCATCATGAAAGCTGAAGCGGGAAAGAGACTCAAGCAAGAGGTTGTGGCTGGCTTTTGTGAAAAGCTGCCGGGAAGCCAAGTCACACGAGGCCAAAAAGTGAAAAGGCTTCTGATGCAATGAAGCTGGATAGTCTAAGGGAGCGGGGAACGGAGGCTTCAGGCTGAAGAAAAGAGCAGAACCACGTATTGAGGGCAACGAGATGATAGCTGGGGACAAGGGGAGGACACCTTCCTGAGCCCTTGGAAGGCTATGCCTCAGAGGTGGGGCTGGCCACCAGTGTGGATGCCTGGATGAGACATACCCTGAGGACAGGTGCCTTGAGAGCCTAAGCAAGGGACCGCCCCCATGAAGAAAGTCAAGCCACAAGCAAGGCTGTTCAGTATCCAATGGACAGCAGTGGCTTTGACAGCAAGCTAGGCTAATGAGACTCTGCTTTAGACAGAACAATACTGTTGGACAGATGGTCAAACCTGGTGCCAACGGTACATCGTGGGGCTGCAGCAACAATAGCCGCCACTGCAACTGTGGGCTGAAAGACCGCTTTTTGGAGAATTGTGTGAATAATGCTGGGGAGTCTTGTTTGATATCAGGCAGGCTGAGGGTTGAGCAGGGTTTAATTTGATTTTATCAAATGGAGGCATGTGCACTGCTGATGCCTTAAATATATGGTGGAGCAATTTGCACCTGGTTCACTGACATCCCTGCCCTGTGATCGTGTCCTGTTGTGAGGGTGCCAACATCGCTTCCATCTGTCTGGGAAAGAGCAATACCGTTAATGTTGTTCATGTTGTGGAGATCTTGGTTTCAGGGGCTGCTTTTCCTTTAAGATGACTGAGAATGATCGGGGGTGAGCATGTAATTGGCAGAGCTCTTGATTACAGGTGTGCATGATGCAGATCTACCTTTATCAATTCTCTTTTTCTGCCAAAGAACCTTTCTATAACATCGTGGAAGTAATGTTTGCAAGCTGTATCCTGTGGTCTGTTTGCCCTGGTACTGGGGAAGGCCTCATGCACGATTGCATGTTTCAGTCCCCCAGGAAACTACCCATCACTAGGGGTAACCGTGTATCAAAGGATTGTATAGTTACCTTACCAGGATTTAATCATAAAATTCCCCTAAAATCTGGCAGCATAGACTTTTTGACCTTCAAATTGCTGGGAATGGCAGCGAAACATTCGACATCACCATAGTAATTTGGCTGAGGAACTCCAATGCAGTTATAAAATATGGTGTGGAAGTAATCCCATTTTAAGCTTTTGGTTAATTTATACTATGTTTATATATGTGTGTGTGTGATTTAGATGCACATGGATACTGTCAGTGTAATTACTTTATATTAGTTCTAGGTGTCCTGGTGCTTGCTTTTTATTTTGGTACCCCCCCCCCCTTGGGGAAGTTCTTAACAGCAGCCTTGATCACATCTGCTGGCGACCAGCCTGCCAGGTGGAGGTACTGGTGGCGGCTGGGTTAGAATGGACACAGAGCTGGATCTGAGATGTGGCCCCAAACCAGTGGCTGAGCTCCAGTTGCACTGGATGGACATCTGGTACCTGAAGCAGGGGCCTGTCTAGATCAGAGTAAGTCAGCAGGTGCACATCTGTCTGGCAAGGGCACGTCAGGGGCAAATGGAGGTCTAGAGAAATCCATAGGAGCAGAGCCCAGAGCTGCAAACAAGCTCGGCATGGTCTGCTGAGGTTAAAGGCCAGAGATCAACACAGGTAACTAAAGTAGCAGAGTTAAGAATTCAGGCGAAGAGATCAGGCATTTGTTCAGAATACCAGCAGCAGGCAAAGTCTTCTTCTTGAACCATTTAGCCTCAACCAAGGGGGTCTTCCTATCTTCCTTATTAGTGCAGGGGACAATCTACCCATGTGTCCAACAAGGTCGAGAGTCATTCATTTACTCAACTGCTGTTTGAGATTCAACACTTGACACAGTAGACATTGGCCTAGCTTTCACAAAGCTTACAGCCTGCTGGGTAAGGGTGACTCTATTTTTACATTGAGTAATAAGGGTTACTGTAAGAGAAAATTCCAGGTGGGAAAGGGAAGTGAGACGGAGAAGAAGGAAGGCTGCTGTAGTTTGGGCCATAGATGTCCCTCAAAAATGGCTTTAAGTTGAATTGCTGGGTGGTCCAATAGTTGTCTTGTCCCTGGAGTCCCTGAATACTCCTAGCTGAGGTCACTTCAGCCAGTAAGTCAGTCCCACCCCCGTCTCGTCTGCGAATGGCTGAGGTTGAAGGGGCCAGGAACTGTCTTGGCCCTGCCTCGCCACTCCTCATGCTGTGCTAGTGACATTGTGGTTCCATGGGAACGGGGCTCCGGCCTCTCTCCTCTGTGACAGCCTCCCATCTTTCCCTAGTTCTTTAGGACCAGGGTCATACCTTATTCCCAGCAAAGGCTTCCCTGCCTTAGGTGTCTGTTCCCCCAGGATAGCACCTCCTGCCTCTGGATCAGACTCTAGGAACAGGTCACCAGTATCTGCTGTTGACTCTTCCTCATGCTACCCTCAGACCTGCCTGCAGCTTGGCCCTCTGGATGCATGTCCTCTCCTTCCTTTCCTGCTTGGGTGGACACATCCATCATGGGCTTTGTAGAGTCATTCTGCAAATCCGTTATTCCTGCTGCTTTTTTTCAGATGGATTTCCAGGCCTTGGAGTAAATCTGTCTTTTTTGTTCATGTATCTCAAATTTTAATCTTTAGCACAAAATCTACTTTTTATCAGTCTTTAACCAGATCTAAACGTTTCTTTGAATGTACCCTCTTCTGGTAGGGACTGTCTACTTCCCTGGGCCCTAGTTCTGGAAGTGACACTTTGACCTCAAATCATTTATGAAAGAATTGCATATGGATGAGGAGATTTCCAGCTTGTTATGTTCAATTGTACAGTTCCTCAGGGCAGGACTTAGCTCTTCTACTTTGGACAGGATGACTAGCATTTGTTTATTTTGTTTCATTTTAAGCATCTCCAGAGGCAATGCGCTTTAGAAAATGCACCACAACAGCAAAATCTTCTGAAATAAAAGAATTAGTGTTTCTCCCTGACCAAATATGATTCTTAATAATGTAAATTTTACATTTTAGCTTTTCTAGTTTAAAAATGTGTACATACTGGAAAAACAAGGCAAAAACCCTAGAAGGTTGTATGAGAAGGATGGAGGCTCTTTGTTTATTTCCATGTGATTTTTTTTTTTTTTCTGCCTTGGACTTAAATGCTAAATTTCTCAAATTTTACTTGATGAGGACATTGATTGCTTTCCACATCCATATTGATGATCATCATCACTACCATAAATAAATACTCAGTACTTGTTTATTAGAATAGATCTTCTCAGAACATCTGTACATTAAGGATAATAAACTGGTTCTTGCCTAGAAAATAATCTATTTTTTTAGCTGCCAGATTTTGAAATAATATTTAGTATTAAGGAGAAATTACTGCAGTGTCCCTCAATGATATATATTTGAAATCAAATCAGGACTTTCAAATATTAAAAGTAAACATAACAGCATGAACTATCCCTTTGGGGACATGCTTTGTACACACACACACACACACACACACACACACACATATATATATTTAACATTATAAAAACAACTTTACAAATAATAGGTATGCTTTGAATAGGCTTGTCAGACTGCTGATGGGTAGAAAGCCATGATCTAGAGGGCCAAGGCGGAAGGAAACTGAGGAGCTATATCAGGGCAATAGTCCACAGGCAATAAGGACTCATTGACCAAAGATGGATGCGAAGGTCTGAACTGAAGGTTGTTTTCTAGACGTAATCTGAGAAATATTTATCTAGTTCAGGACCCTCATTGGAGGAAACTGGGACCCAGTTGGGGGGATGAGATTTATATATGTAGTGATGTATCATCTATCATTGTAAATAACAATGCAAGATAATAGAACATTAAATGAGTGGTGGTCAGTTCAGCTAAACAAATATCTGTTGAGACCTACTTGGTGTCACGTAGTATGCTAAGAGCTAGGGATACAAAGGTAAATGGCACAAGTATCTGCACTGCTATACAGAAGAGACTATTTGAAGAAACAAGGTATTACGGTGGCTGAAAGTGTTGGCTCCAGAGCAGAGCTGCCTATGTTCAGCTTCTGTTTCTAGTACTTACTAGGTCATGAATCAGAGTAAGTTACTTCATATCTCTGTGCCTCAGTTTTCCCATTGGAGTCATACTGTTACCTCCCTCATAGAAGTGTCATTTAAGGAATTATATGTAAATAATTTGGAACGGTGCCCAACACTTAGTGAGCAGTTTGAGTTCTATATAATTATTACTGTATGATTTTAGAGTAGTGGGGACTAAAGTGGATTTTGTGTTGAGCTTGTATGAAACAATCTTGGGGTATAGGAAGAAAATATCGACTTCTACTTAGATTTTAACTCAAAATAAGAAATTAAGTTTCATGGATGTTAGCACAGAGGTTGAAACTGGGGTCCTCATTCAACAGGGTGGCAGATGTGTGTCACAAGAGTGTAAGAGAGGAACTCAGAGGGATGGAGGGATGTCCTTACTCATTTTTTTGCTTTTAGTATATTGAAATATATTACATTTGACATACACTTGGAAAAATGGATTAAGAGATTATTTAGTTTTAGAGTCCTTTTTTTGGTAAATTTATATTTTGATATTCAAGCTGAAAGAAAATTTACAGGAACGGCACAAGGACTTCCTGTATACCCTTTACCCAGATTCACAAATTGTTTACATTTTTCTCAGTTTGCTTTAATGTTCTATGTGTGTGTGTGTGTGTGTGTGTGTGTGTGTGTTCTGTGTGTGCATTTTTTTTCTGACCCATTTGAAAAAAGTTGGAGACATTGTGTCCTATCATCCCTAAACATGTTACTATGTATCATGGAAGAGCAAGGAAATTCTCTTAGATAACCACATTACAATGATCAAAATTGTGAACACTGAACATTGATGTAATTGATAATCATTGCTCCAGGATCCAATCCAGGATCATACATTACATTTAATTGTCATGTCTCTTTGGTTTCCTGTAATCTGAAACAGTTTTCCAGGCTTACTTGGTTTTTCTTGACCTTAATATTTTTCATGAGTACAGGCCAGTTACTTAGTAGAATGTACCTCAATTTGGGTTTGTCTGTTTCCTCCTGATTAGATTCAGGTATGCATTTTGGGCAGGAGTACCATGGAAATGATAATATGACCATTTCTGTACACCATATCCAGAGGCATTTGATGTTGGTTTGTCCTATTACTGGTGATGTTAAATTTGACCCTTGGTTAAGATGGTGTCTGTCTAGTTTATCCACTATAGAGTTACTATTTGTCCTTTGTATCTAAGTAGTAATTTTTGGAGAGATACTTTGAGACTAAGTAAATACCCTGGTCCTCAAAATTTTACCAACTTGTTTTATCACTGATTGACGATTTTCTAACTGAATAATTCCTCTTATGCTTATTAATTGACATTCTATAAGAAAAAATTACTTCTCTTATTACAACAATATGAACTCATGGGTTTCTATTTTTTGGATTATAGCCAATTAGTATCATTTTGAAGCTCAAATGGTCCCCTATTTGACCAGTATGGGGCCCTTAAAACTGGCTCTCATATCTTTTTTATATATCCCCATTATTTTTTGAGCACTTTCTTTCTTGTACAGTAAGATATTCCAGGATCATCTTACACCTACCTTGCCCCAGCCCTGGAACTGGCCTTTTCTCCAAGGAGTACTGGTTGCTTTTATTACAAAATGGTAGCAAACTAGGAAAAATTTTCTGCGCAAGGGAGATGTCAAGTAATTTTGCCTATATTTCTAGGGTCTTGGTAAAAGTATATGTCCCTTAAGAGTTTTTGGATATAGAAATGCTATCATTCAGGTTTGAGGTTCAAATTTATATGTCCTATGTGATCTAGGAAATCTCAAATGTATGTTTTAACAAGGATATTAATATTAAAAAGTCCGTTGCTGGAAAGCCGCCTGAGTAACTGGCAGAAAAAGTACAAAACCTCTTTGGAGGGAGGAAACCTCAATCTAGGCTTCATAATATTCCCACAGACAAATCCTCACTGAATATGAGCTCACAATTCAGAATTAGGAGCCACATAAGGAAATGGCCTTTCATGAGCTACAGTCAGTAAAAGCAACAGTTAGATGTGACTTTGCTTCATCCCCTCCCCCAATAAAATACTTCATTTATCAGAGAGACTATTAAACTTGCTGAAAGTTAATAGACATAAAATAGGGCATCAAAAACATGAAGGACAGGATGCTATATTGTTGAAAAAAAATGATTTAAAAAAGAACCAGATTAGATTTTAGAAATCAAAAAAATTATCATTGAAATTTATCTGTTTTTAAATTCATCCATTGACTTAAAATACAGATAAGAGGGATTGGTGAACTGAAAGGTATACCTGAAGAATTTACATATTATATCTCATAGGAAGGTAAGAAGATAACAGTATGAAAGATTAAGAGGCATGGATAAAAGAAGGTCTAACATTTATTAATAAGAGTTCCACAAGGAGAGGATGAGGGGGAGGCAGTATGCCAGTGATGTTCCAGAATTAATGAAAGACATTAGTCTGAACATACCACAGGGAAAGTGCAGAATGTCAAAAACAATGAAGATCTTAGAAGCAACCAGAGAAAGGAGATGTTGGTTAATTAGAGTATGTAGCTGTAATAGCTAACATGTCCTTTGAAAATTAAATACCCAGAAAACAAAAGGCACACTTCTATAATTTTGTTCAGCAAACTTTAAAGTCATATATGCTACTTGGTATGTTACAAAATTTTACCAACCTGAAGCACACACATGGGGAACCCCATTTGAAACTACTTATTGAATTAAAAAGGCAAAAAGCCACATGCCAATGAGGAAATACTCATTCTTTTTGTTATGGTAAGAAGGTCTGACTGAATTTTTTAAAAATCACAAACTAAACTCACTTATCACTGAATACTTGGATGGTACATTAGAAAACATTGCTGATGGTTTGAAGAGACAAAATTTTAAATATAGACTCTGGGAGGTTTGCTGTATAGTTGAAGAGAAGTGCATATGCTTTCAGCAAGTTTGTGTTCATGGTATTTGCTAAATTAGGTTTAAATATTGAAATAAATGAAGGACTAATCTGTGATTCAAAAAAGAAAGGTGGGCTTCCCTGGTGGCGCAGTGGTTGGGAGTCCGCCTGCCGATGCAGGGGACACGGGTTCGTGCCCCGGTCCGGGAGGATCCCACATGCCGCGGAGCGGCTGGGCCCGTGGGCCATGGCCGCTGAGCCTGCGCGTCCGGAGCCTGTGCTCCGCAACGGGAGAGGCCACAACAGTGAGAGGCCCACGTACCACAAAAAAAAAAAAAAAAAAAAAAAAGAAAGGTTATGCTAGAGGAGACATATTCTCCACAGTATGAATATGTTTAATGTTAGGTAGTATTTTATCAGAAAACCAAGTGTGTCCACTGATAGAATACCTGCTTTGAGTGGAATAAAATGGGTTAAGTTCTAGGTCCAGAGGACCCCCACATGTGAAATCTATTAACTGCACAACTTATAGGCAGAACATTTCAGTAAAACGATTGAAGCCTGAGGTGCACAAAGTTATAGGATGTCATCAATATAGTTAGTTTTAAATAGCAAGTCCTTTAAAAATTTTGTAATACTATGTTAATATGTGTGCTTACCATGAAAATCTTTTGTATCACACAGTGATTCATGAACTACCTTACGGCAAAGTTCTTAGGCTTACCCCACTGATAAACACTATGTATGTGAATATATATACTTGGACATGTTCTAGATCAGATGGCACTTTCTGTGGTGACAAATGCTGTTTTCATGGTATTGAATGGTGTGTTACTGAGCAGATAAAATTAAAGTGAAAAACTTTACTGTTGGTAAGGTGATTTTTTTTTTAAACAATGAATAAGAAAGTAACCCCCAGAAGATATACAAAGACCAAAAAAATCATTACCACTAACATCACCAATTCGTGGATGAAGGAGTTTTTTTTTAAAAAAAAAGCTGTTTCAAAGTGTTTATTGTTATGATTTTTTCCTATAAATTATGTCATAATTAAACATATCTATATTCCTAATCATAGAAACAATTTTCTACTACACGACCCAGCTGAGTGTTTCAGGGTATCTTGAATACATTTATCTAAATATAGAAAAAAAGTAGAACTTAACAATTGGGTTGTAAGAGCAACTGATTGACATTGGAAGAAATAGAAATCTATTAACTAAATAGTTGGTGGGTAGCATGGGGGCGGGGGTGGGGTGGGGAAGAAGAATATTTACTAAATGTAGCCAATGATGTATTTCTTCCAACTAAACTTATATAATCTTGAGGTTAGGTCACTTTCAGCTATGGAGCCATTGAATTGGGTATTGAAATAAGCTGAACTTAGACCCAGACTTTCTCATATCTTAAGTCTCATCTCAAATGGCTACTCTTCAGAGAGGTCTCTGACCACCACTGTAGGGAACAGCCACTCCACTGAAAGCAATTGTTTCGTGTTGTAAGTTATTCCCTTCATAGCAATTTTCATATCTGGATATTGCGTATTAACTTCTCTTGTTTCTTCCTTCTCCTTCCCCAACCCTCGACTAGGATGTGGGATTGAAGCACCACTGTACACCTAGCTACACTTAGTGCATAATATAGGGCTTGACACAAAAGTAGCAACTATTTATCAAATAAATGAAAGAAATAAGAATTAGAATTGGATCTTGGAGGGTAGACTCTGGATAAATGATGAGAAAGAGAGACATCTGAGGATGTGGAAAAATGGTCTCAGCAAAGATGTGGATGTGGAGTGCTGTAAGATATGCTTGGAAGACAGCTGAAGGCCAATTTAGCTTGAGTAGAAGGCTTGGAAAATGTAATGGCTGGGCAGAACATGAAACAGGAAATTCAAGCCAGGATGTGGGAGATTTTGAATGTCAGCCTAAGCATATCACAAGGCAATTTGGAATTTATCCTGTCTGTGGTCAGCAGGGAGTCACTAAACTTTGATTGAAATTATAAATTAGAAAGCTCAATCTGACACATCCCTTGCCACCTATTAACTGAACATATTACAACTCCTGGTTGTTTAAGAGTTACTGCAGAGATTTCTGCCCAGACAGTGCTGAGGAGAGTGCTGGCCGAATGCATGTAGTTGCAGGAAAGAAATATGACCACTTGCAGACAGAACTCCATGTTCAGTGAACCCCTGGATAGAGAGGAGGTGGGTGGTATATTTTGAAATTCAGGACGTAGGTCTCCATTTCCTTTTCTCCCAAGTGTATCCTACTTTAAAAGGCTTCGTAAGAGGCTGGACTCTAGCCCACTAAGTTACAGACTAACTACTAATCTCTGCGAACATGCAGGCTCTGCCACATTTTTGGGACTTAGGGCAAGTTGGAGTAACTTTCTCAGCCTCAACTTCTAAAACTGGAGAATGGACAGAATAATAGCCTTGTGAGGATGCAAGATAATGTATCTTTACCATGGACATGTTCTTACATTTTATCCCTGATACTTGGCTCTACTCCACCACAAAGGCTAGAAATGTTCCCTATTTGGCACTTATACAGCCTGACTGGGAAACCTAGTCACGGTTTTGTCTACAATTAAGATAGTGCTGTTAATACTCTCCAGGGCTTCAGTTAGACTCTTCCTATCATTTGCATGTGTCTGAACCTGTAAGAAGCCAGAAATGTTTTCCTAGGAGCCGGACATTTGTTTACCAAAGTGTTTGAATGCATTTTAAAGATGGAATTCCATATTTTTTTCTTACAACCTCCTACTCCCAAACAGCATTTTTCCTAATAATAAAAAAAATCATCTGTAAATAAATTTTTTGGTTTGTTTTTTACCTTTTTTTTTTTTTTTTTTTT
>NC_041232.1:65585318-65643156 GCF_002837175.3 Physeter macrocephalus
GGCCTCCCTCTGTTGTGGCCTCTCCCGTTGCGGAGCACAGGCTCCGGACGCGCAGGCTCAGCGGCCATGGCTCACGGGCCCAGCCGCTCCGCGGCACGTGGGATCCTCCCAGACCGGGGCGCGAACCCGGTTCCTCCGCATCGGCAGGCGGACGCGCAACCACTGCGCCACCAGGGAAGCCCTTTACCTTATTTTTTAAGATCTTAAATTGAGGCAGTATAGTTGGAATCCAAATGGTCTGCTTTCTGGGTCTACCTCTGGAGATAAGTGGTCGATGGCCCTGAATGTGTCACCTGGACACTTTGGGCTTTACATTTCTTACCTGTAAATTGCGGGGTTGGATTAGATGATTTCTAGGATGCCTTCCCCTTGTGAGACTGTAGGGTTTTTGGAAAAACTGTATCCTCCTAAACTCTCTGACAGTTACTGCAAAAAGAAGCTTCTTTGTGGTATGGGGGGTAAAACCACATGACCACCAAGGTCCTTTTAATTGCCAAATTCTGTGACTAAATGTATTCTGTAGATTCTCACAGATAACAGCTACTTAAAGACATTGACATCATCCACTTATCCATGTTAGTAAACCTCTTCATTTCGAAGCTTATAAATATTTCAGAAAACATGCCAGAATTCCATCTCTCTATCCCTGCTTAGATCATCCTTAGGTAATTGTCCTTTTAAGGTTCCCATGACCTCTGTGTAAAGAAAGTTACCCAGGGTGCACTGAACACTGTCCGGCAGCCTCAAGTTATACAGTCTTTATTCAAATCTTGAGTGGCTTTGTGTCCTTGGACAAATTGACTTAAGCTTTGGAACTTTAATATCTCCATCTGTATTACCAAATAGAACATAAAACATGAAATGATACTGACCTGTTAAATGGTAGGAAGACATACCTGGCCTGGGGCAATGACTAGACTCTGAACACAAGCACTCTCTCCACAAGGATGACAGTACCCAAAGGACCAGATTTGCTCCCCAAATTGCATGCGAGTTGGAAAAAGTGGGGTCATGTCGGAGGCTTTACAGAAATACTGTCCGTGGTTAAGCTGGGATGTAGGTACTAGTTAGTACCTGGTGGGGTATTTGTTGTTGTCGTTTTATTGGTCCATTAAGAAGCTTGTCCTTCAGTGTTTGTCCTGTTTCCCCCCTTAGTTTCCACCAAACAGTGAGCGCCTTCAAAAGAAGATGAGTGAGCGCCTTGAAGGGTATTTCTGTAAATTTATCTTTCATCACCATTCCATTGCCTGGCTCAGTACCAGCACATAGCATCTTGATATATGTATACTTGTTGACTTAAACTTTAATTTTAATGACCTGTGGATAAGTATAAAAATAATAACATGAGCTATCATTTAAAGAGCATTTACTATATGGCACTTATAGTGCCAGGTATTAACATACCACACCTCATTCCATACCATGAGGTAGGAACTCTTGTCATCCACCTCTTCAAAATGAGTAAACTAGAACAGAAAGGTTAAGTAGGTTTTTCAAAGACCAAAGCTGCTAAGTCTGAATGGGACTGGGTAACTTACTAGAGCCCTGTCCTCTTTACCACCACAATACAGCCACATCCACTCCTTCAATCCCAAGTAATCTACATTATTTCTTCTCCTAATAGACTGCTGTTCTCCTCTGAAGACCCAAATCAAAAGGCTGTTTCTGTAAATCTGTCTTGACCACTTCTATTTGTGAATCTCCTTTTGCAATCCCATCTTAATTTCTTATTGACTTACTAATCCATCCAACAATTATCTTAATGCTTACTATACATCAAGCACTATGCTAGTCTGGTCAGAGAGAAAGCTGTTAAACAATCACATAAATGAATGTAAAACTTTACCCATTGTGAGGCAGAGGTTAAAAAAAATAAAAAAGGAATGTAATATTTGATTAGCCTCTGAAGGAAGGACTGGCATCTTTATTTTAAAGTCCTGTGGCAGGGAGCATGGCCCTTCAAGGGCTTGCGTGATGAAGGGGAGGGGAGATTCTCCACCTATGGTGAGACTTGAGGAAGGGTGACATCATCAGATTGGTATTTTGGACAGATTGCTCTGGCTCCAGTCTGTAGGGCAGATTAGAGGGGTGCCAGAGTGCTTGTGGGCAGAGCAGTTTGAAGCTATTCTAGTCACCCAGACAATGATCCAGATTAGAGAGCTGGGGTGGTGGTGGTGATGGTGGCTACTCCAGACAGACAGACGGGCTTAAAAATACTGTGAGGAGGTCACATCCACAGACACGGTGAGAGATTAGATCTAGGGGGTGAGGAGTTGATGATCGTTAGGGCTCTGGCTTGTGTAGTAACTAGGTGGATGGTGAGATGAAGAATACTAGAAGAGGGCCCTCTTATTTTTAATTCTCTTTTAGAGGTGGTGGTAATATGCAAAGTGAAAGAATTCATTAGTTTCCCTACTACTGCATTCAGTAGGGCAGGTGATATAACTAATCCTGCAATTAGCTTGTAAGCATTTAGGGTCCAGGAAACACTTTTTATTTTTACTTAGAACCCCAGAGCTTAGCTCATAGGTTGATTTGTTTGTCTAAAAGCATGGCTTTCCTTTAAAAAAAAAACACAACTTTTAAATAAAGTTAAGCACAGAAATATTTAAAAAAATAAAACTTTCAATATCAGTAAGAGCACTAGTTTCAAAGAAATATACACAGAGGTACTCTCTTTTCTTGCTAATTTGAACCATGAAAGTTTAATCCAACCTTGATCTTACTTTTCAACTTGATAATAAACTGTTTTTTAAAACATTCAGAATCCTTATTCTGGAGTCAGAACTAATTCCTGGGGTTAGAGGTTGTCCTCAGCTATCTTCCTCCACCCCTTTTCAGCTTTTAGCTTCTGGGCTTTTGGTTGAGGTCCTCTGGTCATGAAGACAATGAAAGACTGCATTTTCCAGTTCTGTAACTCCCATGAGTAAAGCTCATTTCTTGAGTCTTTTAGACTCTGTGGCAGGGAAAGGGTTCTATCTGCTGTTGCATTCTTTCTCCACTGGCTATGAATGCACTGCAGACTGCATTCCTTTCTAACTCCCTTCCGTGAGTTGTCCTTTCTATCCTTCCCTGGGAAAGAAAGGAGCGAGAAAGATACGGTGACAGGTTAGAGCACAAACCTCTGACTTCTTTCCAGTCAGAATGTCTTTCCGTTACTTCCTTTTCTGAAGATAGTACTGCTGCCGCCTCCCATCAGAAATTACACTGGTCTCCCCATCCTAGATCTTCTCTTTCTACTGTGTGCATCTTCTCATTAAGTGCTGAATAAATATGATCAGTATACCATTCTAATCTTTATAGTCTGTTTACTAATTCATCCTGGCCAGGGGAGGACGGTCACATACAGTCCTTCCTCCTGGGTATGGGTGCATTCAAAGCACCCTTTAATATTGATGGGGAGGGAGGTTCTTTGAGAAGAATGGAACCGATTTTGAAAATCATTGAGGGTAATCAGTGGGACAGCACGGTGGTTAGAAATGGCTTTTGATGCCTGAAGGAGATGAGAGGATCTTCCCGAGAGCTGTCAGATGATGGATAATTTGAAACCCCTTGAAATTATTTATTGGAAACAGCGACAGAAAACTCAGCCACAGTTTTCAGCTTGACAAGACAGGATTGTTTCATATTTTAAACATTCAAAGGAAACAGCAGGAAAGCTGTCATTAAGAGATCAGTGAATCAAGCCAATGAGTGAGATAATTGTTCACTAAGAAGAGGCAGCTGAATTTTTAATGCCTCCTCAGTGATGGAGGGATGAGAAGGGGATGTATTGTTGGCTCATCCCTAAGTAAGCTACCTGATGAAAGCCAGGCTGGGGCAATAGAAAGCAGAAGACAAATATCTTTGGGAATCTGGAAAAATGAAAGCAATCCTGGATCCCCTTCAGAGGGTTGTGCCAGGTACAGCTGTGATAATCTGTTGGTGTTTATTTTCCTGTTCCAGTCAAAATGAAGAGCTATTTGGGAAAGATTTCATTTAAATGACGGCCTTGGAGAGGCAGCCCATGTTTGAGCACTGCTAATTGAAGGAGCTATGGTCTTTTTTTTTTTTTTTTTGCGGTACGCGCGCCTCTCACTGCTGCTGTGGCCTCTCCCGTTGCGGAGCACAGGCTCCGGACGCGCAGGCTCGGCGGCCACGGCTCACGGGCCCAGCCGCTCCGCGGCATGTGGGATCCTCCCGGACCGGGGCACGAACCCGCGTCCCCTGCATCGGCAGGCGGACTCTCAACCACTGCGCCACCAGGGAAGCCCGAGCTATGGTCTTTTGAGTGGAACCAGAGGGAACTCGGAGAGGCAAAATAATGCAACAAAGCATCAGCAGCAAAAACCAGGAGGAGAAATAATAGCAGGAGGAGATTCAGGGACAGTTGATCCAATGCTAGTAAAATTGCTAGAGAAAAATCTCCTGTCCTCGTACCTGGTGAAGCTTTTATGGTAGTGGAGTAGCACTGGAGCTTGAAAGGGTTCTCAGAGTAACAATCTTACTTTCTCCCATTCGGGTTCAGAACTAACTAAGAAAGGAGTCAGGAGATACATTTTATCTTTTTTATTTGAAGAATAGTTGATGTACACCTGTAACATATAATACTGTACAATATGGTGAGTCACAATTTTTAAAGATTATACTCCACTTATAGTTATGATAAAATATTGGCTGTATCCCATGTGTGTGTACAACATATCCTTGTAGCTTATTTTATACGTAATAGTTTGTACCGATTAATCCCCTGCTGCTACCTTGTTCCTCCCTTCTTCCCTCTCCTTGCTGGGAACCACGAGTTTGTCCTCTATATCTGTGAGTCTGTTTTTTTGTTGTTGTTGTTATAGTCACTAGTTGTATTTTTTAGATTCCACATACATGTGGTAACATACAGTATTTGTCTTTCTGTCTGATTTATTTCACTTAAACCTTTCAAGTCCATCCATGTTGTTGCAAATGGCAAAACTTCACTCTTTTTCATGGCTGGGTAGTGTTTCATTGTGTGTGTGTGTGTGTGTGTGTGTGTGTGTGTGTGTATGTACACACACCACATCTTCTTTATTCATCTGTTGATGGACACAAATTGCTTTCATATCTTGACAATTTTAAGGAATGCTGTTATGAACATTGGGGTGCACGTACCTTTTCAAATTAGTACTTTGGCTTTTGTTTTTTGGATTTATACCCAGGAGTCATATTTTATCTTTAATTGAGGTAAATCTCTTTGGGACATGTGCCTCACCCAGATGACAGAGGGCTGGCTTATACTGTATCCCAGAAGGAAACATACGTATCTGGTCTTAGGAAACGTTGGAAAATTGCTGACCTGGCTCCAGGAACTGAATCTTTAGTGCTAAGCTTACTGCAGCCCAATGTAGACCAAGATCCCCAAAGAGAAGGCAGATTTCAGTAAAAGATAGCGGAGGTTTAGCTGAGTCCTGACAGTTCTGCAATAAAATGAGCTTAGTCACACCATAAAGAATCACTGAGAGGCCAGAAGTGTTCCTCTAAAGGAGGTCACTATATCCAGAAATACAAGGAGAGGGGGAGACAGTGTTCCCCCAATAAAGTAATTCCGGCCATTAAATCATAACATACAGTATGCCATTTAGTAAAATTACACGTTCTCTGTTTTTATTCCGTAAGTTTTCTAAAGAGCATCCATCACATGGTGCTCAGGAAATCATTGTGGACTGACTTCATATGTATTCACTAGTTGGTGGTTTTGCCTTCAAGGATTTATCTAGTACTCACTAGTTGGTGGTTTTGCCTTCAAGGATTTATCTATCTCACAGCTTTGGTGCTCAGCAAAGTACATCACAGCTTGGGGGCATGGTGACTCCTCTGGAAGCACTAATCTGGGCATGGGTCAGGGGTTTGGACAGTGCAGGCAGGCAGCTTCCTATCGCCAGTTCCATTGACATCTAAAAATGTAGACATTGCTGCCTATGTAAGTGCCCTTCTCTCCATTTCTATTTGGAGTCACAAATTTAACCAGGCATCCCAGGAGAGGCTTCTGAGAGAAAAGGGACTTGGTCTAAAGTCTCCTTTTGATGATGTTCAAAATTATTATGTTTGATTGGCACAACAGTACCATGCTGGGAACAGTGGTCCTGGAGAGAAACTTAATGTTGGGAAAGGGAAATTCTAGATGGTTTCAACAGCAGAATTTTGGTTATGGGTATAGTGTGTAGGGGAGCAAAATTTGCCACCCCCAAAATGTTTCTTTGGCATGTCGGTTATTTTGAGCTGAAAGCAATCAAGGCCCGAAAGACTCAGGTAGAAACTTTGACCTTCCCCCTAACTGCCTGAAGAATGTAGACAGAGAACCTGTTCCAGGAAGGGAACTATCACCATAGTAAGAACTAGGCGTGTAGACCTAGGAACCTAGCAAAGTCCGTTTGTTAGAATTCCTCTCTGCGTTCCATTGTCTCTGTCTTGTCCAGCAAACTTTTATTTACCAATCCTCTGCTTTTCCATCTCCATGTGAATTTCCTTCCACCCCTTTGGAGTCCCAAACCACTCCTGGCAACATCCTCTTTTATCTTTAGCTGAAGATGCTATTTAAGGTGACAGTTTCAGCCCTTTTGGCAAGTTACTCAGTTTTCCTGGGTCTTTCCCATGTATACATGTTATTAAACTTTGATGTGATTTTTTTTTCCTGTTAATCTTTTGGATGTCAATTTAGTTCTCAGACCAGCCAGAAGAACGTAGAAGGGTAGAGAATTTCTTCCTCCCCAACAAGGGTAAGAGGTACACGTAGAGTTAAGCCCCAATGTCCAGCTTTGGCTGTGTTTTGAGAAAAATATCTGTGTAAAGTGTCCTGGAAATGAGTATTAATCTTGAGATGCAAACACATTTGGTCCCTAGCTGAGCATAGAGATGGAGAGCATCCCTCCTGCTTTGGAAAGCTATGGGCCCCAAGTCAGGAGGGTCCTTCAGGGCTGGACTGGTGGTGAGTGGGTAAGTGGGGGGGCACATCTCTGAGGGCTGCCTGGGCAGCAGCAAGTGCCAAAGTGAGAAGAATCAAAGGTGTACACTGCTCCTCTCCCCTTTTGGAGACTGTGTGATGTAGCAGTTAAAAATACAGAATCTGAAGTTAGACTGCCCTGTGGTGTTAATTCCTTTCACTTGCTCTCTGTGGCCAGGTTTGTGACCTCTCCTTGCAGTTTCTGCATATGCAAAAGATTATGATGGTGATAATAATAATACCTACCTCGTGGGATTCATCAGGAGTATTAAGCAAGCCTGTCTGCTTGCCTGCCTGTCTCAACATTTCCTGGCATATAGGCAGCACTATATTAGTGTTGGGTATTGTTGTATCTATCCATATTGGCACTTGTCAGGGCATAACTTAAACCCTTTCCATAAAGTGATGTTTCCTGTCACTAGAGATACCTGCAAAGGCTGAGATACATTTATACATTTATTTGGGAGAGGCTGGTGCATTGGGTAGGGGTGCATCGGTTCAGTGTCTGGAGCATGTGTTCCATTACTGCAGCAGAGGGTGAAGGGTCCCTATGTCCATTAAGGATGACCCTTGGTCCCATTCAACCAACTGTTTACCCTCATCACTCAGGATAGGAAGTTATGACCTGACCCTCACTTTTTTCTAGACTAGAGGGATCAAAAAAGGGGAGTGCATACAGGAGAACAAATTTCTGTCCCCAGATTGCTGGCAGGTTAAAGTTGGGTGAGGAGTAGTGTGTTAGGGGCATTCCAAAGAGATCTGAGTGTCCAGAGGGTTCAGGAGGGCTGAGTTCAGGAGGCCCTCCTGTTTTCTAGAGCAATGGGGGGTCAAGGAGCAGACATGTGAATGGGGAAGACTGAGGATCTAGGGTTTGCTGGGAACTTGGGGAAAATCCCAGATGGGAAGTTTTCCGTCAGCTACTGCCTATGGTCTATTTGGTTCTGCACAGTTCCCAGGTATTATTGGGTAGCCACTCATGAATGACCCCACTTGAATAGGTACAGAAGTTTTCACTAGTGCTTCTCTTCCTCTTTTTAAGAAATAACTGAATAAAATGATAAACATAAAATACAACCAGAAAAAGGTACAGACCACACCTGTGCAGTGTGAACTTTTACACAGTGAATCACTCATGAAACCACAATAAGAATGAAGAAATAGAGCATGACCAGCACTTCAGGCCTCCCCAACAAAGTAACCACTATTCTCATTCTATCATCATAGATTCGTCTTGTCTGCTTTTGAGCTTGTTATAAACGGAATCATATAGTTTGTTTACTCTGGTGTCTGGCCTCTTTGGTTCATAATCACATTCATCTGTGTTGTCACATGTAGCAGTATTTGGCTTACTTCACTGCTGTCTTGTCACACATCGTATGACTACCTCACAATTTATCAATTCTGCTGATTCCAACTTGGAGCTGCTATGAAGCATGTTGCTCTGATCATCCTTATGCATACATTTTGATGAACATATATTTACGTTCCTTTTGCTATATGTTAGTAGTGTGAATCATGGGGCAGGCATGTAGAACCTGCCAGTTTTCTAAAGTGGCTGTAACAATGTATACTCCTCCAAATGGCATATGAGTGTCTCAGATGCTCCTCCCCATGCTGGCCACCTCTTGATCCTGGTGGTGTCTCTTCTGTTTTGTTTAAAAGGTCTCTAGATGACTGGCTATTCGTATGTGTAAAATCAGTGAGATAGTATAACTGCAGTTACTCTTGTCAGAGGAGAGCTCTAGACATCTTGGTCAAGTATTTCAAGTGAAGTTGCCTAAGCAGAACTGAGGAAATATTCTCATCTCGCAGAGCTCTTAACCCTGACTCATTTTTTAGCGTGCAGTATAAATTAAGGTTGTAAACCAGAAGCCTCAATCAGATGGCTTGGAGGGCTTTTGTAAAAAGAACTATGCTCTAAACTATGCTCTACTGCACTAAAGTCACTGCGCCAGAATCTCTAGTTGTGCTTTTAAAACTCTAATGTTTGAATTCAATGTATTGTCATTATTGAATCTGAAAATAATATCATATCTATTTCTTTGAGAAATTGGGTCTTTATAAGAATTTGTGGGGTAAAACACCTGTTAAAAAGAGGAGTAGTACTCAAGCATTGGGAGAGCCTCCGGTGAGGAAGGGGAGCACTGATGTAGGTGGGGAAATTGAATCCCCTAAGGGTGGTGGTTGAATAAGCTGTAGCTGTGTGATTTGGGGTGACTGATAGGGCTTACTACTTCTCCTCATAAGGTAGTACCCTATCTCTCCTTCCCCCATCCCAGTAGTGCAGTGAGTAGCCAAAGGGAGGAGTGGGAGCCTCTTGGAGTTGTAACCCAGAGGAGGAAATTTGTTTCCTGCAAAACCTCCTGATGTCTTTACTATTTTGGTGTTTGAGTATGACACTTCTGCCAAGGCAGCGTGTCTTAAATACTTCTTTAGCTGTGAACGGAAGAATTATTCTGTGAGTGTCATTGTATGGTCAGGCCATTCAAGATGGCTGTTCTCTTGCTCTCTGTACATGCCGTCCTTGACCAGGCCCTGCTTCACTCACATGACTATCCAATTCTCTTAATTATAAGGCTTAATTAGCCCCAGGTAACCAATGAGCCCACCTGACATAATTCCCCCTATAAATGGTAGCCTCCTTCTCCCCTGAGTAGCGAAGACTGCTGGTATGTCCCGCCTGCTGTCTGCCTCACATGGTGGGGTGTTGCTCCAGCACCCTGTGTGTTAGATCCCCTGTCCAATAAGCCATTGATGTCCCCATCACTGTCTCTGGGCTCCTTCTTTGGTCTCAAGGCTGGGCAACTACAAGGCTTATAGGCCTGTAGGGTGCAGCCAAACAGTCATATTTGGGTTGGAATCAGCTATTCCAAGTTCTCTCTAATCTTTTGTCTTCCAAACATCCTTGGGATTGAAACCAGAAAGAGGGACTTCCCTGGTGGCGCAGTTGTTAAGAATCCGCCTGCCAATGCAGGGGACAGAGTGTGGTCTGGGAAGATCCCACATGCCGCAGAGCAACTAAGCCCGTGTGCCACAACTACTGAGCCTGTGCTCTAGAGCCCGTGAGCTACAACTACTGAAGCCCGCTCACCTAGAGCCCCAGCTCCGCAACAAGAGAAGCCACAGCAATGAGAAGCCCGCACACCTCAATGAAGAGTAACTCCCACTCACTGCAACTAGAGAAAGCCCCCCCCCCGCACAAATGAAGACACAACACAGCCATAAATAAATAAGTAAGTAAGTAAGTAAGTTTATTTTAAAAAAAGAAGAAACCAGAGAGAACGTTTTAGATTCACTAAGGAAGAAACCAAATGACCTCTTTGGAGGAGATGGTGCGTTACTTCACATTTGCATGTTCTAACCAGAAGGTGCAGCTCAGGACGCTCACACTCACATGGTTCCCCTTCCATTCTAAATAGTTGAATCTGAGTTGTGAAAGTCCTTGCTTCTGTGAAGAATTTTTCCCTTTATATTTTCCAGTTACGCAGTTACCATTTGTGTAGTAAAGAATTTAACCTCACCCAGACCTTTGCCTTGGGCTTCTGGGAGATAATCTCTAAACCTTTGGAAAGTCTTTGTTTGTCTGAAGGCCTTGGGTCACACTAGATAATCTAAAAGTGTGATATAAGTTGGGGACGAGTCTCATCTTAGAGTCTAACAGTGTGATTTAGAGTGTGTACTTTGGGTCATACAATATTAGCTTGACTTCCAGAGGGGCTAGAAACTGAGATCAGGTGCTTGGGCAGTCAACTATGCCTATGTGATGGAGTCCCAATAATAACTCTGGATACTGAGGCTCAGGTGACCTTCTCTGACTGGTAATACTCCAGGAATATTGTCACTCATAATTGCTGGAAAAAGTAGTGCTGTCCATGACTCCACTGGAAGATGACAATTGGTAGCTTTGTGCTTGGAACTTTCCTGGACTTTGCTCCATGTGTCTTTTCCTCTGGCTGATGTAATCTGTACCCTTACATTGTAATAAACCGTAACCACAAGTATAAATCTTTCAGTGAATTTATGAGTCTTTGTGGCAAATTGTTGAATCCCAATGTGGTCTTGGGGACCCCTGAGCTTGTAATTGGTGTCAGAAGTGAAGGTGGTTTTGTGGACTCTCACTTTGCATCATTATGATTTTGGTCAAAGGGAGGCTCATTTTTATTTAGGGGCCCATCTGCTTCTGCTGGAGTCACCTTACAGTCATTTAATTTAAATGTTTTCCAAATTGTGGAGAAAGGTGAGCCCTCCTTGATCTCTGATGCATTATGGGATACGCCCAAAGGTTATCTTCTATCCAGTTCAGTTAAATAAATCACTTACTAGTTTGAAGGTCCTTTTCTACCAGATAAATTAGTAGAGTTCCTGGCTTCAAAAAACTTTTCAGTTTGTCCCGAGATAGAAGGTGAAAACTGTCATGAGATTAATAAATTCTAGTCTGCAGAGTTCAGTGAAGAGAGATTACATCACCTTAGAAGGTTCAGCACCATGGACATGGTATTTAAGTATATTATATGCATTGTAAGTGTAGGAATTACAAAGATTCTTGTATATTAGAGATTATATGTGTTAATCATAGAATGTGAAAGCAGAAGAAAATCATAAAATTAAAAAAAAAAAGTGTTTTTCAAAATATGGTTCTTAGACATGACTCAGGTTTTCCCTAAAGCATTTGTGGGGGGGTGGAGGCCCCCAGTGGAAGTCCAATTGGGAAGTGCTTGTTATGTTTTTCCTCTTGGCTTCATTAGGAGCCCTCTGATACTTTTATAATCTATTTTATGTGTAACTTTACTTTTATTAAAAAATTTACTGTTAAAACACACATACATATCCAGATACATAGATCTAGCAATCTCTTTCTTACAGACTTTGTAAGGAACATGGAACCAGTGAAAAGCTTTGAAAGAAGAATGACATTTTCAAGGCTGTACAAGAAGGTCTATCAGTGATGAACACAATCAGTTATAAAGGGAAAGAGGTGGCAGCAGATTTGACATCACCAAAGACTGAGTTAGGACAGTGACTGGAGAGGCAGGGGTAGATGTCTTTCACATCTTGGAATCAAGATGGACTTGTTGGACATGGGCAGCTAGAAAACAGAAAGCAGAGCCAAAGATGACTTTGAATAGAGCTATCTAAGAACCTCAGACATTGAGAGGGCAAGAGGCTGCTCTCCATGAGAAATGACACGGTTAGTTTCATACGTGACAAGGGTAAGATGCCAAGAGCAACAGTAGGCAACTGAAAATGTAGGATCAGAAGTTATCTACTCAGGTATACTCCAGAATCCATTAGGTAGACCAATGTCATTAAAGAAATGAGAAATTCCACCCATGAGATGGATCCTTTAAATTACCTCAATAAATGCTTGAAAGATGTGTTTTAAATGCATTTGAGTTGTAGTACCCATGAAAGATGACTTACACAGATACAGTTTAAAATCTCATGTTGCAATAGGAATATTAACACTTTTGGCTTCTTCTTACCTAGGAGAAATGAATCTTCATAAAATACTGTTCTGATCATGCCAATTCCCTGATCTAAATGTTTAGTAGCTATCTGTTTTCAGATCTGCCAAAATTAGGGAAGCTTCCTTTCCTGGGTGAGGTTTTATTTCAATTCTTTGAACTGAAGTGAGTGTAAATCACAGGAAACTAAGGTAAAAACTTGTCCAAATGGTTCCAGATTCCCCTACTTTGTATCAGAAGGAATATGAAACAATGTCAAGATGTTACCTACTCTGCTTCCAGCTTTCCAGTGAAGGTATACATCTTTAATTGGAATGGTCCTAAGCCCTCCCCATCTTTCCCACTCTTCCCCCCTCCCAGCCAAAAATACTTATTTCCTTATTGGGGACACGGGGCTAATAGAGGTGTACTAATAGAGGTGATTCCCCACAGCTTGTGTGAGAATATTGGAAAACTACACCAGAAAGTGTTGTTAGTTTCTCTGAGGCAAATGAAAAAAAGAAATTTACTGCAGCCTGTACCCAAGGTAAAAACCTATTACCCCCCCGCCTTTTTTTGAAGGGGAGGATCCAAAATCTACAAAACACAGACCAAAAGAAGGTGTTATTCATCCTCTATTGGCGTAATTATGCTAGTATTGCATGGGAAAGGAATGGTGAGCTAGGATTTAAACACAGTGTGTTCTAATCTTTTCTCGCAAAGTTCTCTGTTAACTTTAAGAAACTCTAGACTCCCTATTCTGTTGTGAGAGAAAATAGTATGTTAAAATCTTAACCAATGTTTTCCGTCATCACCCCTTTTAGTGCACTTGCAGTTCTGGAGCCCTCTCATGGCTTTAGAACAAGGATGTCTGAGAAAGGAACAAAGGTATCAGTGCTCAGCTTCAGTGCATCAAAACGGGTTCCTTAAATGTGCTATAAATACAACAGATATGGAGACGGGATTTTTTATTAAAAGAGCTAGACTTCTGAGTATGAAAAGCTACACTGTGATCTCAGACCATAAAGTATTAACACACATCTGGGAAGTGTTGGTGAATTGACAATCGGCCTTAATCAGTTCTAGGTACAAATGGAAGGACACAGATTTAAGACAAAGAGGCATTGCAAGGAAATCCAAAAAGAGGAGTCATAGGAGGGAATCTTTTCTGGGAGTTAGTTCTGTATGAAGGAGAGCTCTAGGGTTCACAGTGGCAGAAGTTCATGGACTTCCTTCTCATGTCTTCTTGTTGTTAGTATAGAGGCTGCATGAACAGTTAAAAAAAGAAGGAAGTCACATTATTGATCAACAACGCTCATCAAGAACTATCACATAATATCATATCTTGTTAGAAAGAAAAACCTCATGTCATAGTAGGCATACGGCAACTTGGAATAAAGCCTAGATTACCAAGCTCCCTTGGGAGCTGGGTGTCAGCCAGGTAACTAAGTTGTGGTCAGTGAAATTAAGTGGCAGGTGTGAATGCACTTCTGGGAGGACTCCTTTAAGGAAGAAGATAATTCCACTTCTTCCTTCTTACTATATTTTATGTGGAGACCACGTTGGTAAGTATGGTGGGGTAATGAGAAGGCATCCTGTCTCCACTGCTCAGCCCTGGACTGCCAACATTTACATGAGAGGAAAAGAAATTTCTACTTGTTTAAGCCACTGTTATTTTGGATTTTCTGTTGGAGTTAAGCTTAATGAATAAAATTAGGTCTACTACATGGTAAACTCAGTTTTTTCAAGCTCTAGCTTGTAGCCCTGTAATGAAGTACCATTTAAAAGAAAATTCCCATCCAATACTGCTAAGAAGTACTGGTAAGAGTTTGGTTAATTCCTGAAACAATAGACAAAAAAATGCTTATGTAAAGAATGTATGAATGAAACAATGGAGCCAACTGACTGTTTATTTATTTAAGTAAATGAATTTACTTATTTATTTGAAGCCGAGTTTAGAGGTGAATTGCCTAAAAAGGACATTTTAAATCCAAATTCACTGATGGTACCATTCATCACCTTTCCAGGTCACTGGGCTAGTCATTTCTCCACTTTGTACCTGCAATTCTAGGAACTTTCATAACCAAAGACGACAATAGATTGATGAGATCAGAGCAGACTGGGATTACGTCTTAACTTTCCTACCACGAAGTCCTTGTCCAATCACTTATCCTCTTCAAAACTGCTTCCTCCTCTGGAAAAAAGTCATTGGGTTAAAAGTTGTCTAAGGTAGTGCTTCTCAAATTTTAATGTGCATTTGAATCACCTGTGAATCTTATGAAAATATAGAGTCTGATTTAGAAAACTTTCACAATGAGGCCTGAAATTCTGTATTTCTAACAAACCCCCAGGAGTTGTTTGATACTGCTGGTCCACAGAACACACCTTGAGTATCAGGGTTCCAAGAAGACACAATTCCCCAGCTGTGTGACTGAGATCTCTTAGACTATCTCCATGAATGTTTGGCCTTGAGCTGCCTGATTTGTAGCACATTCCTCTCTCTTGGGACACCAAGATTGTCAATAAAGAGACAACTGCAATCAGAGGACCTGGGCCTTTCAGTGGTCAAGAGAGGGCCCTGCCTTTTCATTTTTGTGATTGCTAGTCTATTTTAATATGAAGAAATGCCAAAGAAGGGTTATTAAAAAACAAAACAAAACTGTGGTGAGCTTTAACATTCACCACATTGAAACTTTTATCACTTAAAAAATAGTAGAAAATCTTGTTCTACTTTCAAGATGATCAAAAGATTAACATTTCATTGTACACTCTAGGTGGTATGACTGAACATTAATGTAAAGAAAAATACATCTCTTTTCAACTCTAAACATGTCTATGTTGAAATAACTTCAATGGAAAATAAGTCATTTTTGACTCTGAGGCCAACACCACATGCCTCTTCCTTTTCTACCCTGACAGGCTCTGCTCACTCAAACTTTGAGACTTCATAAGTAGCCCCACCTCTCATCTTATACCTCTGTCATTTAGGGATGTTTTTGATGACAAATAATAGAGCCAGTAGCCTCATTGCCTTCATTAAGGAGGGAATTTCTAGAGGTCCTTACTCTCCCATTCTAGAAGTTCCATCCTCTGACAATGTGATCTTGGAGAGAAGGCCCTTCCCACCACAAGTATTAGTGGGCATACAACTAAGTTATGGCAAGTAGCACAAAAAGAAGTTTTCTGGAAGGTCCTGAAAAAGTTTCCCTCCCTAGAAAAAGTTATAAGGAAAAAAGAAGTCTCCCCCTGTGTCACATTCTACTTTCTGATTTTTTAATGCAGTTATGTATGGATACAATGCTTAGTTCAAGAGGGTTTATAACAGTTCTGAGATCAACACAGACCCTACTCAGTTTTCTGATCTCCCTGAGCCCCAGATCCAACAGTAGAAATTACCCAACTCTACTGGGAGTTTTTGTGGTATCATTCAGAGGTGTCAATAAGTAGGCCTTATTTAATGGAAAGATGACTTGACAGAGCTAGGAAATTTCCCTTCTTATAAATGCTGTCAAGGGTCTCTTCAAGAGAGGTGGGGAGAAACTACCAAAAATCAGATCTTCCCTTGTGTACTCTGAGATGATCCTTAGAGATCACTATGAGACAGTGTTGTATAGTATGAGAAACAAGAAGAACTAGAGCCAATTCTTGTTCTATCAAGGCTGAATTCCATACTTCAAATAAATCAATTTTTCTGATATTTATTTTTTCTTGAAAGTTTAGAAACTTAGAATAGACACTCTGTATGTTGCTTTTAACTCCAAGAGTCAATTATCTCATCCTAGTCTGCTTGATTGTCTGTCATCCTTTAAAGCATCAAGTAAAATGTGAGATAAAATTTTAAGATACAGTTACCCAGAATTATTGAAATATTTGCTTAGTCTTCATTAATCCATTCAACCATTCATTCATTTTTTTAAATTGAGATATAATTGGTGTAACATTCTACTAGTTGTAGGTGTAAAACACAATGATTTGGTAGATTGTATATATTGCCAAATAGTTACTGCAATAATTCTGTGAAAAATACTGTAAGAATTTTTATAGGGATTGCATTGAATCTGTAGCTTGCTTTGGGTGGTATGGATATTTTAAAAATATTCTTCCAATCCATGAGCATGGATTATCTTTCATCAATGTCTTAAAATTTTCAGTGTACAAGTGCATGTATGTGCAAATAGTGACAATTTTACTTCCTTTCTGATTTGGGTGCCTTTTATTTCTTGCCTACGTGCTCTGGCTGGGTCTTCCTGTACTATATTGAATAAAAGTGGTGAGAACGGGCATCCTTGTCTTGTTCCTGAACTTAAAAAGCTTTCGGTTTTTCATCACTGAGTATTATGTTAGCTATGAGCTTGTCATATATGCCTTCATTATGTTGAGGTATGTTTCTTTTATACACACTTTGAGAGTTTTTATCGAGAATGGATGTTAAATTTTGTCTGTTTTTCTGCAGCTATTGAGATGATCATGTTATATTTATGCTCTTTTTTAATGTGATGTTATCCCATTGATTTGAAGATACTAAACCATTCTTGCATCCCTGGAATAAACCTCACTTGATCATGGTGTATGACCCTCTTAATGTATTGTTGAAATTCAGTTTGCTAGTATTTTGTTTAGGATTTTTATATCTGTATTCATCAGAGATATTGGCATATAATTTTCTTGTACTGTCTTTGTCTGGTTTTGGTATCAAGGAAATGCTGGTCTCATAAAATGAGTTAGAGCATTTTTCTCTCTCTTGTATTTTTTTGGGAGAGTTTGAGAATGATTGATGTGAATTCTATCAGACATTTAAAGAATTAGTCACTGGAGTCAACTGGTCCTGGAATTTTGTTTGTTTGGGTGGTTTTTGATTACTGATTCAATCTTCTTATCAGGAATTGGTCAATTCAGATGTTCTATTTCTTTATGATTTACTCTTGGTAGGTCATATGTTCCTAGGAATTTATCCATTTCTTCTAGCTTGTCCAACTTACTGTCATATAATTGGTCACAGTATTCTCTTGTGACCCTTTGTATTTCTGTGGCATCAGTTATAATGTCTCTTCTTTCTTGTCTAATTTTAAGTCCTCCTTTTTTTTTCCTTTGTGACCCTAGCTAGAGACTTGTCAACTTTATCTCTTTAAAAAAACAGCTCTTAGTTTTATTGATCTCTTCTATTGTCTTTTTAGTCTCTATTTCAGTTATTTCTGCCTTTTCTCTTTATTTCCTTTCTTCTAATAAATTTGAGCTTAGTTTGCTCTTTTCTCATCCCTTGAAGTGAAAAATTAGATTGCTTATTTGTTATCTTTATTGTTTCTTAATGTAGACATATATCACTGTGAACTTCCCTCTTAGAACTGCTTTTGCTGCATCCCACAAGTTTTAGTATCTTATATTTCCATTTTCTTTTGTCTCAAGGTACTCATTCATTTTTTAATCTGTGTGAGCCCTAAAAAAAGGTGGTTACTTTTTAGATTTTTGTTGTGATTCTTTAATTACTTAGTGCTATTCCATATAGATATTCTTGTGCTTGGCTTTCAGAGTAACTAAACATTGTTTTGCCCCAATATTTTATATGAAATATCTGATAATGATAGCATTATTTTTAAGTATATGGTATGGAATAGAGTCAGGAAAATTACTTGAGAAATGCAATGGAAATGTAGGGAAATACTGGATGAGGCATGATAGTGAAAGAGAAGATTAACTTGCTTGGCATTGGTCTGAGCAATGCTATTTTGGGGATATGACACCAAAACTATAGGCAACAAAAGCAAAAAGTAGACAAGTGGGATTGCATTAAACTAAAAATCTTCTGCACAGCAAAGAAAACCATCAATAGAGTGGAAAGACAACCTATGGAATGGGAGAAAATATTTGCAAATCATATATCTGGTAAGCAGTTAATATCCAAAATACATGAGGAACTCGTGCAACTCAACAGCAAAAAAACCAAATAATTCAATTTAAAAAATGGGTAAAGGGGCTAATAGACATTTCTCAAAAGAAGACATGCAAATGGCTCACAGGTATATTAAAAGGTGCTGAACTTCAATAATCAGGGAAATAAAAATCAAAATCAAAATGAGATATCACCTTACACTTGTTAGAATACTATTATCAGAAGAGTATACTATGTAGAATACTATACACACACACACACACACACACACACACACACACACACACACAGTGGAATACTATTCAGTCTTAAAAAGAAGGAAATCTGGTCTTTTTGATGATATGGATGATCTTGGAAGACATTATTCTAAGTGGAATAAGTCAGACACAGAAAGACAAATTTAGTATGATCTCACTTATATGTGGAACCTAAAATAGTCAAACTCACAGAAGTAGAGTAGAATGGTGGATGCCAGGAGCTGAAGGGAGGGGGAAATTGGGATACAAAAGTTACAAAGTTTTAGTTATGCAAAATGAATAAGTCCTGTAGATCTAAAAGAAAACACTGTGACTATAGTTAACAATATTGTATTTTATACTTGAAATTTGCTAAGAAGGTGCATCTTAAGTGTTCTCATCACACTCGGGAAAAGATGATGACTATTGGAGCTGATAGATATGTAAATCAACTTGATTGTGGTGATTACACAATGGATACATATATCCAACTATCAAGTTGTACACCTTAAATATATTTAATTTTTAGTTGTCGACTATACCTCAATAAAGCTAAAGGAGAAAATGATAGCTATAGATATTTTTGAATATCATTGCTCTGTACACCAGAAATAATCAATCATGTTAAAAAAGTAAGCATTTGTAGTATTCACTGTTTTCATAAACATCACTGCTAATGTTACAATGTGTGTGTGAGAGAGATGGGAGGTGGGGGGAATTCGAGTAGCCTTGTGAGCAGGTAACAGCCATTTCTGAGCTCTTTACCTGTTAAGCAATTCTTCCATTGAGAGATAATGTTGATTTTTGGAGGAGTCTGTTTAAGATGTTGCCTCTTACATATGACTTCCTCTGTAAGGAGAAATAGGATAAAAATTTTCATTCTAATAATGATTTTTTAGCTATCTACTCTAGGACACATTCAGCAGTTCTTCAGATTAGCTGTCATAGTAAAAATATTTTACTTTGGGGACAATTAATACCATCATGTCAAAACAGATTTCTCCTCACAACTTCCTCATATGGATGTTGAGCGATCACAGTACAAGAGCATGAACAATATATCATAGAGCAATGTTCTGGAGCCTGACAGGATGAGACCCTGCTCTTTCCAGCCTTGAAGATGGGTAGCCAGAGGCTGTGGGGGCCCTTTAAGAACTACTTTGGTTGACGGGTGTTGTTTATTGGAGTTCTGGATGCAGTGCTGGAGGAGGTGGCATCGTTTATGTTGTAACATGTTGCGTGGGAGCTGAAAGACGGATTGTGTGCGGACATCGTTTGGTGGGAGCTATTCTTAGGTCTTTGGATAGCCACAGGATTTAGGGCCTGAATCCTTGGCAAAATGAACAATACTCTTGCAATTTAATAAGATCAGAGGCTCTCTGTATACACCATGTTATCTCATCTCTTATTAATGTAGAAGGTGTATGCCAAGCTTTTGACAGGGAAAAGCTAGGGAGAAATCAACAACAAAGTAATAATTCCCCCGTGTCTGTCAAGGCTGTTTAATGTTGTTTACTTAAATTTCATTTCCTGAAGTCAGTGGTTTTAACTTAATTCTTGGAAATATCCCCGAGGACCCAGAGAGCACCATATTGGATGGGGTATTTCATAAATTTGGGGTCGCCTATGAGAATGGCTTTTTTGTACAGCCTTATGTTTCTGATATTTCAATCTCAGTATGAATAAGAAAGTTCAGCTCCTCCACAAAAATAAAAAGTTTCCGCGCTGCCTGTTTGTTGTTAAATGTGAGAAGGTAAAATCGTGAAAGACCCATTTTCGAATAACTAGCTGCATTTTAAAATTTTCGTTGTCCTTTAATTTAAAACCCAAAGACTATTCGAAGCACACTGTCCAACCATTAGGGAGAAATTATTTATATCTTGATGTAATTTTTTATGGCATTTTGAACTTAGTAATTTTAACAGTACCTTTAAATATTTATTGGCTCAGAGGCACTATTTTCTTTAACTTCCTCTCAGAGTATCTGGAAAACTCAACAAGCCATTATTTATGACCTTCATTTGAATATGATCTCCTTTAAGATTCTGGTACTTTAAACCTAGAATTTGGCTATGTTGCATGGGCATGGTAAAATAGATAACTGGGCAGCATATTGAGTATTTAAAAGAGAAAGTGACTGCTTAATGAGTGTCCTATAAGATGTTTAGATTTCATGAATCACTGGAGGCTTGATCTTCCCCTCAACCTTTTAGTGTCCTCAAAACCTCTCTTCCAGTTCTAGGTAAATATGCTCAAACATAAATATGATCAAGCCCAAAGATATATCTTTATGCCTTCTTTGAATCTTACTAAAAAACAAGAAGGATAAAACATAAAAACAACTGCAACCCTGAAGGACAAAGAGATGAAGAACGACAAAAGCATCAAAGTATCAGATGGAGAGTAATCTATGGACAGGGGGTAAATGACTTAGCAGTCTTGGCAGGATGTAAGACAGCAATGGGGGAAACTGCGCAGAGTTTGATTTGTATTGGAAACCCTAAAAGATACAGCAATTAGCACCATCAGGTACTCCCGAAAGTGAGATTGAAAATAGGATTGGCTGAAAGTCTGAAGAAGCAGTTTAGATCCCACATCATTACTCTTTCCATCTCAAAGACTTCCCTCCTCAACCCCAGGTACAAGGGTGGAGGATTATCCTCAGGAGAGTGGATACCTAGACTCTGCTGGGAACTCATCACATCAAGGGTAGGGGCAGCAAGTTGGTAACTACCAGATAATGTAGAAGTATTGTTAGGAACCTTGAAATTCCCGAATCCCTTCCCTCACTAGGCTCCCTCACTGCAGCTAGGTTAATTGCCTTCAAGCAGAGGTTGAAATGTTCTTGGATCTGATTAATACAAGAGAAAATAATCTAATTATTTAGTTTCTGAGTGACCCACTCTTTCACATGAAAGGCTAGCCAAGAGTCATCAGTCATGTTTCTAGCAAAGCCAACATCACATGGTAGATGGCAGACACACACATAAGCAAGCACATAGAGAAACACAATTTTATTAGCATTCTCAAAGAGCTAGAAGATACATCATGTATGACCCCAAATAAGATTCCATTAAAACAATTCTTTCAGAGGGTAAAAAGGTTTTGAAAATTAAAAGTAGCAGGAAAAAAAAAACAACAACATAAGATAAAGTTGAGAATCTCTTAGGAAGCAGGGCATTAACAATGACATTAACAAAGGTCCTTAAAAGGAGAGAAATGGTGAGAAAAGTAGGATCATTCAAATGGGCCCACCATCTGGCTAATGGGACTCAGACAGGGAGAAGAGGGAAACTGATGGGAGCAAATTATCAGAAATAATTAAATTTTCCAGAACTAAGGAACATGAGTTTCCATATTTAAAGAGCTCACCAAGTACCCAGCAAAATTATATGAAAACAGATAACAAGGCACATCATAGTATAATTTCAGAGCATGAAAGATTATGCTAAAATCCTGAAGTTTTCAAGAGATGAAAAACAAGTGCAAATACAGAAACTCAACAAAAGCAGTTGTCTGCAAAAGGTCAGAAATTAGAATCAAATTGAGCTTACCCATCACAACAATTCAGGTCGGAAGACCTAGATTTTTATATTCCCAGATCCTTAAGTGAGTAGAAATAGACATTTCTCAAACATGCAAGGTCTTAAAACATTGTCTACCATGCTGTCTTAATTAGGAAGCTACTAGGATGATCAATCTCAGAGATATACAAAGTAAGCACAGTAAGCACAAAATAAAATATAATATGAAATAGAATAAATGCACAATAAATTAATGAAACCCAAGGTAGATCTTTAATTCTAGGCCAATGAATTTAGGCTGTTGCCTCAGGTGCAACCAAAGACTTGTGGAAGTTGCTGTTGAGTTCATTGCAATAAGATTTTTGACTCTAACCCTCAAATTCACTTTTGGGGCTTCAGTAGAGTCTGTGTTGTATGTCGGGGAGCATCACTGCATACCCTTCTTGGACACCAACCCCTGAGGACTGAAGAGACCATAGGCTGTTCAAATCTGGGAAGCTGCATGGCCAGCCAGCCAGCTGAGAGCGCCCAGGGTTAATCTGTAACATCAGAGCCTTTACTGGGCTCACAGCCTGCTTCCTTTGGGGTATTATCCTCAGCACCATAGGCAAGCAGTCTTCCCTTGGTTTGTGTGTTCTGTGTATCCACTTTTTATGAAAACACTTATAATGCATCTCTCTGTGCCATTTAAATGAGGTTGTTCAGTAAAAGCAACACATAACCAGAAAAGAAAGCTTACCAATGACAGTACAGTTGACTCTTGAACAACATGGGTTTGAACTGCTCGGGTCCACTTATATGTGGACTTTTTCAATAAATATGCGCTACAATACTACACCATATGCAGTTGGTTGAATACGCAGATATGAAGGAACCCAGGATATGGAGATCAGACTATAAGTTATACGTGGATTTTCAACTTCATGGCAGGGTGGTGCCCCTAATGCCTACCCCTTTGTTCAAGGGTCAACTGTGTCTTATATTGGAACAATCCTTGGATTTCGTAAAGCACTTGAACAAACTATTTTTTAAATTTATTTATTTATTTATTTTTGGCTGCGTTGGGTCTTCGTTGCGGTGTGCAGGCTTCTCATTGCAGTAGCTTCTCTTGTTGCAGAGCACAGGCTCTAGGCATGTGGGCTTCAGTAGTTGTGTCATAAGGGCTCAGTAGTTGTGGCTCGTATGCTCTAGAGCACAGGCTCAGTAGTTGTGGTGCACGGGCTTAGTTGCTCTGAGGTATGTGGGGTTTTCCCAGGCCAGGGGTCAAACCTGTGTCCCGTGCGTTGGCAGGCAGATTCTTAACTACTGCACCACCAGGGAAGTCCCTTGAACAAACTATTTTTATCTGACACCCAAAACAGGACTGTGAAGTAGAAATGTTGGCTCTTTTTCCAGTTAAGTGACTAAGAAAACTCCAAAGCTAATTGGGAGTTGAGAAGGAGCTGGGTCCTTGGACTTTGGATTCTTATTCCAGTGCTCTTTGCTCTTTATCATATGTATTCTAAAGAAGAAAAGCAGAAGTGGTGATGCCTGGCAGGCCATCATCTTTATTCCCACTTTACAGTGAGTACTTCCTTTGGGCTCCTGAGGTTGGTTTCTTCTTACGTGGTGACAATTATCATTTCAGAGCTAATGCATGGTACTTGTAGGAGATATGCATTTCTTTTCATTTGTCCCTGCTTCCCCATAAATAAGTCTTCTCTGTTTTCCAGAATATTCTTAAAAACTCTTAAATATTCCTCCCAAACACTAACAGGATATTTCGATGGTGCATGTTCTGGTTCTACCCAGCCTTCAAAAGCTGGGTCCTTCAAGTCACTTCCCCTCCCTGGGAATTGTGTTAATCATCTTATTTATCTATCTTTCAGTAGGACAAAAGAGTTGAAACAAACATTCTCTAAGATTCCTCTAGTGCTAGTATGCTCTATTCCATAATTCTATTCATTTCCCAGATTTATTAATGGGGTTACATTGCTTAGACAAGAGAAATGAGGATATTTTATGGTTTTGCTAGATGGTCACCTAAGAAGGATGGTAGTAAAGAAGGCAGAGTCAGGGAAAAGAGCTGGAATGTTTCTTGTTCACAAAATTATATATTAATGAAAGCCATCTTTTTTTCTGAACATTTACTATGTGCCCAGAAATGTTCGGGGCACAGTACATACTATCAGTAATGTTCACAACATCTCTTTAGAGTAGGTGCTATTGTCTTCATTAACCACTTTTTAAAATATCAGAAGAGTCACACTTTGTACATAAGAAACACACACAAATAATCAAATGATACAGAGAATTCTAAGTTTTCAAAGGAGATTGAAGAGTAAACTGAAAAGTCCCAAGTACTATCCATCCCCAAACCAACTCATAAGAGCTACGGTGGTTTCCTAAGTGTCCTTTCCAATACTGAGAGAGTAAATGGCTAGAAGTAGAATTGCTGGGATGAAGAACATCCATATTTTGATGTTGATGAATAGGGCCTATTTGTCAGGGCCCAGCAGGAAGGGCAGGTTAAGAATCATGGGATTGGAGAAATATGAAACAGTAGCTCCTGCTCAATTCACAAATCATTTGGTATATTGCACACAATTGACAACACAACACAGGTTAGTCAAAGTAGGGAAAGGGGGGTAATGAACCAGTCCAAGGAGAAGTTCAGGAAGGAGGCCTCTCGGCAGTAGCTGTGGTCTCTGGTCTGGTCTGGAGTGTTATCTGAAGTAACAGTTTATCCCTCTAAGACACTTGCAGTCCTACAGCTGACGTTTTAAAACAACGAATATGAAAGTTCATGTTGGCCAGTGTGACTCCATTTTGAACTACTTACCATGTCTTAACATAGCTTAAACCTTACGTTTCACACAAGATGAGTAGGAATCGTAATGAGAAAGAAATCACGTCATAACAAGGCCAGATTATTCGCCTAAAATGTTGTACTAATTTACATTTCTACCAACGTGGGAAAAATATTTTCTGTCAATTCTATCTCCTTCTGTGGTTTATGACTCACAATGTAGTCAACACTGAATATCATTAAACCTTTAAAATCTACAGCAAGTGAATAGAAAAATGGACCTCAGTTTTTAAAATTTTTGGTGGTGAACAAGTTTCTTATTCATTGGCCAATTGCATTTCCTTTTGTGAAATACCTCCTTGTATACTTGTTTTTTTCTTCCTACTGAGTTGTTCTTCTTTATCTTCTTGATTTATGAAATCTCTTTATACATTAAAACCTTAGGCCCTTTTCTGTCATATGCCTTAGAAATGTTTCTCAAACTTGTTATATATACTTTTCATTCATTCCTTCCCCAGTAGTTTAAACACATTTCATGGCATCTGTTTAAATGCTAAAAGGTTTTCCCCTTACCAAAACGACAAAAAATTTCAATCAAGCTTTTGTATATTTGTTTTTATGTTTGCATCTCTGATTTATTTGAAAAGGCTTTCAGATGTTTCTATATAAGAAATGAGGTTGAGATCCAACTGAAGTTCTAATTCTCCCATTGATAGCTGGACAAGTGTTCAAACATAATTTCTTGAGTTGTTTTCTCACTGCCTTATTTAAAAATCATCTTTACAATATTATAAGTTCCTCTCTACATTTTGGATAATTTCTGGACTATTCATTACAATTCTGTTCAATTTATCTGGTCTCCTGAGTCCGCACTAAAAATTTTTATATTATTTTAACTTTAAAAACGTTTTATTTTTGGACAAAAGGGTCCAACTTTTTTTTTCTTATCATTTTTCTGGCTTGTATCACATTTACTTTACCAAATGAATATGGTCATTGTGTTTTATGCTTCTGATGTACTATAGGTTTAATATTTTTAATTTCTTGTTCATTTGAATCAATATTCATATGTAAAAATGGTAAGAGGGGTTTTTGTTTGTTTGTTTCTTGTTTTTCCTGAAAGTGTGGGTAGTTGTATTTATCCAGTTTTGGTATCAATCTTACTCTACCTTTACAAGAAAAATTTGAAAAATTTTCCCATGGTAGGAATAACTAATTCCCATCATAAAGATGGCAAAACTGAAGTTGCAAGAAGTAACTTGCCCAAGGTTATACATCTGTTAAAGAACAGAGCTATGATTTTTGTCCACTGAATTAGGAAATACTTATCGAGACTGGAGCATTTGCTCCAAAAGAAGACACTAGATATTAATAACATCCCTTAAATTTATAAAACTGCCTCATGTGTAACTTGTATATAAATGAGTACAATCCATTTATAAGATCACACCATGTTTTTCAAATAATGCTTGTGCCCATTACACTGCTTTTTTCCCCAGTACCCTTCTAATACAAGGAGGAAACCAAAGGTTACATGGCACCTGGGTTGATAATGACCCAGGTGCATCCTTCCTGTGACTTGAAGAGTCTTTCCCTAAGAATTAGCTGTAGTCTTTCCTCACTCAGAAGAATATGACAAGTTTTTCCACAAAGAGAATCAACATATTTTGGTTGAAACTTCACCCTGTCAGGGAGGCTGCTCTGCTACCATTAGAGCTTTTAAGCAAGGATGAGATAATCACAATAATTGTCTTCCATTAGCAAAATGATCTGGCACCAGATTCTTCTTCCAGCTTCCCTTCTGGAGCAAAGAGCATCTCAAATGGGCTTCAAGAACACTTGCAGTGGAGAATAATTAGAAGTATAAAAATGAGCTGGAGGTGGGTGAATTAATCAAAGGATCAGGAGGGATGAAAGGCTCCAAATCAGAAAAATCTGCTAATTTAGGCTAATATAATTTAGTTTTTGTCTTTCCAGAAGATTCATTTAGAGCAGCCTTCCAATTAGTATGCTTGCATCACAGCATCAATAAGGCACAAAACGTTTGGATGTATCAATTCAGTATTGAGCCATCTAATTCATTTCCCCTTAAGGGTAGTAAATAAGGCTTATAAAATTATACTCATTACTTTAATTCAAGGTTTAATGTAAAGAAAGAATCTCCTTCTATGGGGAATTCAAAAGGAATTCATAACTTTTGGCTAGGTCTTTTCTCTCTTTTACACAGATATAATTAGACACTGACATTTAAAGAATTTTTCTATTTAGTGGCTCTTATTTTTTTAAATCACCACTTCTATCAACACCACAACCATAATCAGCATCATCATTATCATCATCATCTTCTTCTTTATGATGACCATTTTCTGCTGTGTGAGTAATGCTGTTCTGTGTTCTTTGAAGGAAGTTGCAAAGAAAATTGAAGCCCATGCTTGCCCAGCGAGTGTTTATAACAAAAGGGGAAAGTATATTATCATTCTGATAAAACTGTCAGTACATGCAAATGACACACATCCTAAAATAGGTCATCTATGACATTGACACACTAAAGGAGTGCTAGTGAAAGACGGGGCTACAGATTTATTAGACTCACCAGATTGTCTGTTCCATGAATGCAGAGGCCATGTCTGCTTTGTCTACCGCTGTATACCCACCACCAAATACAATGTCTAGCACTTGGCTGGGGCTCTGTAACTCTTCATTGAAATGAAAGTTGGGGCACACTTAAATGGAGGGCTAGCTCCAGTCATTGAGGTTAATATACTTGTTTCTAGACGTTACTGTGCATTGAAATCACCTAGGATCTTTAAAAAATACTTATGTCTGGCTCCCACTCTCAGACTTTCAGATTTAATTGGTGTTGGGTGCAACCTTCTCAGCCTAATTTTTTAAAGTTCCTAGGTGATTCTAATGTTCAATAACTTTTGGAAATCACTGTTACTATAATTAAAAGTCTGACATTGCACACAAGGCAGTCCCAGCTTATGATCTTATTAAGCAATAAGTCAACTTTGCAAACATTTACTTAGCACCTGTTAGGTATGAGGCATTCTACATGGCTGTAGGGAATATGGAAGACATACAGCATGACTTTTGGAGTTTCCCATTGATCCCATTGAGACAAAAGAAACATGAAAAAAAAGATGCATGTTAAGTAATATAAGGTGATGATGTAAAAAATATTGCAGAATGTGGTAATTGGTATATGATTTACAAGTGAACCAACAAATAATTAAGAAGCTCATAGGAATAAGAGAGCTTTCCTTTTGAAGTTGTCAGGGAAGGCTCCACAGAGGAAGGGACTTTTCAGCTGGATCTTGAAATAAGTGTATGAGAATAAAACACATTCTGGAATAGAGAACAACTCAATGTAAGGGCACCCAAAGTATCCAAGAAGTAGTAGTCTCAGGAGTGATAGTTTCAAAACACTGCTAGGTAGATGATTCAAGGGTCTCATTCTTCATAAGTTGCTATGGGTCACTGAAAGGCTTCCAGAGCAATGCCAATGTTGTCAACCAATATGGTGGGTGTCTCATAGAATTAAAGTACTTAATTGGGACCTATCACTCAGATCCAGGCTGGAATGTTTTAGTTGAGTATTAATAAGGCAGTGAAGAAAGGAAACCTTCAACAGAGTGCAAGAAATAGGCCATTTTTAGCAGCGGTAAAGGTGTGAACAAGGAGAGAATGTCTGGGATGAGGTCAGGGGTCATGGAAACAGATTTTCTTGGTGGGAAAGAAATGAGGATAGGGAGGCTCCAACTGAGATATCTTAATAACTTAGGCTTTGTCTTGTACCCTGTGCCTTTCCAGATGGCTATTAGCTGTCAGGCAGAATTTAACCCAACGGCCAATAGGGCTTAATTATAGCCTTTGTTAATAACAAGCCCCTTATCACCAGGCTGTCTTTCAGCCCCTGACTCCCCCCAAGCTCATCTCTGGACACACCCACAAGTTAGCATTCACTCCAGCCAGATCAAAACACTTGGAGTTTCCTGAACCAACAGACTCTTTCCTGCTGCAGCTCCTCTGTACCCAATGATCTTTGCCTCAAGTGTCCTTTCTCCATGTCTCCAGTTCCTGTCAGACCTTCAAGACTCAGCCCAAGAAAGAATACCTCCCTGGTTTCAGGCCCTCTCTATGCTTCTGAAACACCCACTTACAACCTGTACTGTAATATTTGGTATATTTGTGTTTCCCTCCATTACCTGCTAAGATAGGTTCTATGTTCTCCTTAAGAGCAGAAGAGACACACTCAGATTTCCTTAGGGTTTTGAGAATAACAGAAGACAAAGAAAATACTCCGTGGTTGTGGATGCAGTCCTACTGGAGGACTCGAACATTGTTTATCATTTAGGTTACAATAACTTTGGATGTTCGGTAGCAGCTCTTGTGAATTAATAATACTTTTCTAGACCATTGTTTTTGTGACTCAGCAGCAGCCCCATCTTTGCTTCTCTTTCTCACCTGCCTCTTTTTCTTGTCTCTGCTAGAAACTCAATGTCATGGCTTCTGCTTAGTCAAGGCTTCTGTTAGATTGTGACTTCTAATGTCTTGTGGCTTCTGATTACTATCTTCTCTTGACGTGTCTCCCCGATTTCATTTCTATTTTTTGCATACATACCTGTATCTCTAACATTAAAAGCCCCTTTTATTGAGTTTGCACATTACTCTCCAATACTGAATATCCTTGGCTCTTACCAGACAGTCGCAGAGATATCTGTTTCCATCAGCTGTAGGCAGGGTGGTGGGTGAGGTCCTATGGTATTAACCACAATCATTTGTACATAAGAGATCCTTCAGCAGGAGGCTGTGGGCATGACAAAGACCCTGAGACACATCAGAAGGGGGTGTTTTGAGCTAAGTAAGAGTAGCGTGTCTCAGCTGATGAGAAATATGCCTGGTACGTGATGTATGTTAAATAGCAGATGAATGAATGAATTAATGCTGAAGAATAATAGGACTTGGGTGAAGGGGAGGAAGAGGAGAAGGCATTGCTAACTGGTGGGGAGAAGGGAGCAAACATAAGCCAAACTACTCGTCTAAGGCCATTATTCAGAAGGATTTCAAAGTTACTGATTTTACTAGCCCTGTGCTAGTAGGCATCTTTGAAATGATTTTGATTAGTTGATAGAGCATTTTGATAGCTTCTGGACAGAAGACTGTATAATTTTTGTCCTCTCTGATGCCATTAATTTAGAAAACTTTTCTCAATACCTATGTGGCTTACAATGTATATATGCTTTGTTTTAGATAGGCTCTATATCTGAGGATTACAGTGTTAGCAATAATAATGTTAATCTAACCATTTCACTGTCGTTACCCAGGTCTTCCAGTTCTTGGCTGAGCAGCCTGAACCCCTTGGTCGTTCGATACAGGGTGTTACTCTGAGGAGAGAAAAGGGCAGCTGATTCACAGGAATGGGGAATGGGGGCTGGAGGCTGCAGATGTGAAAAGGCTGCATGACCCAGTCATTGCTAATGGGCGGCCTATTGGGGGTTGCTGCGGACTTCGTCTTTTAAAAGAGATTTTGCTATAATTGGACAATTGAGGCAATTGTCTAAAGCTTGAGGTTAAAAATAACTTCCCGGCCTCAAATTTCTAGACACTTCACATTAAAGCAATATTTTTTGGGTGTGACTGGATACAGCTAATTGATAAGCAAAGGTTGTTGCCTACATGATGATGGATTAACTGGGTTCTGATTGGAAACCTGAGCCACCGTTGTTTTTCTCAGGTATGTAAGCCACAATTCTTATCTATATCATCCAGGCACCTGGAACCTATGGGTGCGTGGTTAGGGGCTCCTTTCATTTCCCTGCAACCCTGGCCTCTTTGAGGTATCTTGTGGGAGGGTGATGTTGATGGAAGGTCTCCGCAGAAACATCACACCCTGAATTCTCCCTGAGAGGGCTCTGAGGAATGCAAGGAGAGCAGAGGGGACCCTGGTGTTCTTCCATGAGCAAGTGCTCCCAGCATCTTCTAGAAAGAAACTATGTGCGGTGGGGAAAAAGCAGGGTATTAGGAATTGGGAGAGTCCTATTTATCCCTGTTTAGCGGTGTGATCTTGAGAAAGTCACCTAATCAATCTGGGCTTTCCTTTGTCCATAAAAGAAGGGGTCGGGCTTAGATAGTCTGGCAGGGAGACTCCATCTTCAAAGGCTGATATCTAGACTTAAGTCAACATAACACTACATTCTTGGATGATACAGACAATATCCCTCTCTCCAGCACACACCTCCACCAAAATCCATTTTTCTACATTCACTTTTATGGGAATTTCACTTTATAGTAGAGTGAGAGTTGTGTTTTGATGGAAAAAGGGAAGAGAAAGGCGTAAGGACTTTGCCCCTCAGACCAGGTCCCTCAAATGGGCTTTGGACTCCTATGGAATGAAGCATTAAAGAAGGAAGCTGATACTATTTGTTGTAGGCTGAATTGTGTCCCCAGCCCCTGTCCCCCAATTCATATGTTAATGTTCTAATCCCTAGTATCTCAGAATGTAACTGTATTTGGAGATAAGGCCTTTAAAGGAATAATTAGGTTAAAATGAGGCCATTAGTGTGAGGCCCTAATCCAGTATGACTGGTGTCCTTATTAGAAGAGGAAGAGATAGCAGAAGTTTATGTACATGGAGAAAAGACCTATGAGCACCAGCTGCAAGCCAAGTAGAGAAGCCTCAGAAGAAAACAAATCTGTTGACACCTTGATCTTGGACTTGTAGCCTCCAGAACTGCTAGGGAACAAAAAAAATGTCTGTTGTTTAAGCCCCCCAATCTCTGACATCTTGTTAAGGCAGCTGGAGCAAACTAATAAATTAGCTCTTGTTCAGGAGCTGCTATGCTCAGCAGATGCTCTTGGCTCAGCAAAGTAGGTACAGAGTGGGGCACAGAGTAGAGAAAGGAGAAAGCCCTTATTCCTAATGTCCACAGCACTTGGAGCCCCAAAGTCTGGGATTTGGGGGCTTCCAGAGGCAACAGTACTTATCTGGACAATGGATTCTTTTTATTATCGCCAGTGACCGTTGCTCATCATCTAAAAGGAGCTTTGCAAGAAGCAGCCAAGATGGACAAGTGGAAGCTACAGATGGAGTGGGAAAATGGGACAAAAGACTAGTAAAGAGGTCCACACCTTGGGGGGACGCTGGAAATATCTGGCAGCCCTTTATGTCGAGTGATGTTCTACTCTTAATAAGTTCTTAAAATAATGGACATTTTGGGTCACACAAATATTACGAAGAATCCATGTTGCATCATTTCTTTAATATACTTCTTGAACCTGCAGCCCATTTTTGGAAACACGTGCATAATCCCTTAGAATGTGTCACCTCTTCTGTGGTTACTAAAGTTTCCCCAAGTTCAAATAAAAAAAAAAAATTCCAAATGATTTGCAAGCTCTCATGTCATATAGCATAATTGTTTTGCACTTAAACCAAATCTCATATGCTTTAATGATTAGATATTTTCACCCCCTTTAATTTATAAGCAAAATTGATTCTTTGGATCAATATTCCCGGGGGCAGAAGAATCTGGGCTGCTGGTGGAGTCTGAGTGGGCCTTTCTGAATGTTAACTGTGGCTTCTGATGGCTCCTGGAGTAGAGATGTCACTCTCATTTTCAGAGCCAAACTCTGGCTACATGTCAAAATCTATAGCAAAACACAGGAGTCATTTTTCTCCAGATTCCCCAAATTAAGAGATTAATCCTATCTGTCTCCCTCACTACCTTTTCAAAAAAGCTGTTTGTTGACTTAACGTTTGAAGGCCATAGAGCCTGGTAAATGACCAAGGAAAGGTTTGAAGAGGCTTGTGAGAATGCTGTGCTTAGGACTGTCTCTACTCAGGACCAGTTCTCCCTATTCAGACCTTCATCAGCAAAGCAAACTGGGAAACTGAGGCAAATAAGCCAGAACAGTGGTCCTCAAAATGTGGTTTCCAGACAAGTTGCAGCCGCAGCACCTGAGAACTTGTTAGAAACTTGAGTCCGTGGGATGCATTTCAGATCTACTGACTCGGAATCTTGGAGAAGGGCCAGGTGATCTGAGCTTTAATGAGCCACCTAGGTGATTCTGATTTAGTTTGAGGACCACTGCTCTGGACAACTCAGCTGTGAAAATTATTTTCTTAATTCCTGAGGAAAAAGTTTACATGGTTCTTTCTTTTTCTAAACCTGACACACACATGAAAGATTCAGATGACCACAGGACAGCTTCTTCTTATAGGATCTCTCCAAGAAACTGAGATTCTCACCCACGGATTTGTAACACATGTAAATATCACTCCAGTTCTTCCATCTACCTCCTTGCCTTCTAATGTTCAAAACAAAACCAACAAAAAACCCTCAGAATACACACCACATAATGTAAGTTCAGCAGTTGTCTCTGTTTCCAGGTGTGTGTAATACTTATCTCTATTTTTATTTGAACAATGCTTACCAATAGGGTTGAACATACAACATAAAGACTTTTCATGGAAATGATAATAGTTATATTAAAGTGCTTGAATTGCTAAGACCGATGTCAAGGAGCATACTGCTTATGTTTCCTTCCAGCAGTTTTATGGTTTCAAGTCTTACATTCAAGTCTTTAATCCATTTTGGGTTGATTTTTATGTATGGCATAAGATAGAGGTCTCATTCCACTTTTTTACATGTGGCTGCCCAGTTTTCCCAGTACCATTTATTGAAGAGACTATCCTTTCTCTATTGTATTGAATATGTTCATTGCTCCTTTGTCATAAATTTCTTGTCTACAGATGTGTGGGTTTATTTCTGGGCTCTCACTTATGGATATGTCTCCTCAGACAAGGGAAACAAGAGCAGAAATAAACAAACGGGACTACATCAAACTAAAAAGCTTCTGGACATAAAAGAAAATAATCAAAACAAAACGACAACCTACTAAATGGGAGGAGATATTTGCAAATCATATATTCAATAAAGGGCTAATACCCAAAACATATAAAGAACTCATACAACTCAACTACAAAAAAAACAAACAACCTGATTGAAAAATGAGCAGAGGATCTGACATTTTTCCAAAGATGACATGCAGATGGCCAACAGGCACATGAAAATATGTTTAACATCACTAATTATTAGGGGAATGCAAACCAAGCCCACAATTAGATCACCTCACACTTGTTAGAACTGCTATTATCAAAAAGGCAAGAAATAACAAGTGTTGTCAAGGATGTGGAGAAAAGGAAATTCCTCATGCACTGTTGGTGGGAATGTGAATTGGTGCAACCACTATGGAAAACAGGACGGAGATTAGAAATTGAGAATAGAATTATCAGATAATCCAGCTATTCTACTCTGGTATTTAGCCAAAGAAAACAAAAACATTAATTCAAAAATATACATGCACCTCTGTGTTCATTGCAGCATTATTTATAATAGCCAAGGTATGGAAACAAACTAAGTGCCCATCAGTGGATGAATGGATAAAGATGTGGTGCATGCACACACACACACACACACACACTCACTCACACTCACACACACACACACACTCACACACAAGAATACTACTCAGCCATAAAAAAGATGGACTCTTGTCGTTTGCTGCAACATGGTTGGAGCTTGAGGGTGTTATACTAAGTGAAATAAGTCAGACAGAGAAAGACAAATACCATATGATTTCAATCAAATGTAGAATTTAAAAAACAAACCAAAAATTCTCAAAATAAATGAATAAGCCAAACAAAAACAAAGACAGAGATACAGAAAACAGCTTAGTGGTTAGCAGAGGGGAAGGAATTGGGGGAACAAAAATGAGTAAAGGGGGTCAACTGAATGGTGACAAATGGAAACTAAATTTTTGTTGGTGAGCACACTGTAGTTTATACAGAAGTAGAAATATAATGTTGTATACATGAAACATATAATATTATAAACCAATGTTACCTCAGTAATAAAGTGCTTGCATATGCCAGATACTAGGCTAACCACTTTATGAACTATGTTCTATTGGAGCCAAAAACAACCTATTTTATGATGAGGAAGATGAGGAAAAAAGTCACAAAGGAGTTAAATAACTTTTAAGATTTGTAGTCTTCATGTAGACCCTATCCAGTACCACTACTTGGAATAACGAGTTGATAATTCTTAATGGAGTTATCCGGGAACTGTTCAGCTTGGATGACATTTGTGTTAGCCTCACATCTCTACTGTGTAACTCATAATGGAAACATGTCATCTTTGGCATGCAATAGTTACACTTTCCACCTACTTTGTTTCTCTGGGAGAGATACTGTATTGGCAACAAGAGATCCATAGTCTCTTTCCTGATATTTTTGGTAAAGAAGGCACATAGATAACCGAGTTTGAAATTTTAGTCTCTTGCAGGAAAACTTACAGGCCTTGAATCTATGACCTGTATTCATTATGTAAACCAGCTAACTCATGTCAACTGGGTCTGTTTCTTTATGAAGGGATGAGAGAGTAACTTTACATGTACTTTAAAAAATTTCTATTTTCTATTGGTGTATAGTTGATTTGCAATGTTATGTTAGTTTTCGGTGTACAGCAAAGGGATTCAGTGATACATATACATATCTCTATTCTTTTTCAGATTCTTTTCCCATATAGGAATTTTACATATTTTGCCTTGAGCATTTCATTACTCATGTAGAAATAGTAGACAATTGTTGGATGTGTGAAAAGTATCGACTCTGAGTTAAAGAAGTAATTGGCTTTGGGATTTTGGGGCCTGAGCATTTGAGCAAAAGTAAAGGTTAACTGGTAGGTGTGTAAAGTTTGGTAGGGACATGACTTGCACATGTCAATGGGCAGAGCTCCTGGAGACCCTGTGATCCACTGTGTCTGGTGCAAGAATTCTCAATAAGATGACACAGTTCTCTCTTAAGAAGAAAATGCCTCCATCTATGAGGGCAAGGTCTTTGCATTCCCTTGATTTCCACTTCTTTCCTTCATGCTGGTCCCACCCTGAAAGAACTCTCCCAAATCCTGCGTGGCAGGGACCTCGTAGAATGATAGGGGACAGGGCTGAGTGTTGGAGGAAACCCTGGAGAAGGGAGTAGCTTCTAGGTCCATTTCTGCTCTGTTAAGTTCTGTCGCTAGGAAATATTACTTAAAACCTCCTTGGACCTTAATTTCCTCAACTGTCAAATGAGAAGACTGGACCAGATACTGTCTAGGACTAGGTTATGTGTTACAAGGGATAGACCCCATTCTTGAAATTGTCACGATGGATCTTGATAGTGACAGAGTCTTTGATTTTCTTTTTCTTTTTTTTTTTTAACTCAAACTCGTTTTCTTGTTTAGAAATAAATTTATAAATAGACAAACAAATAAATAAAAGGGTGCAATTGCTTGCTTTCTAACAAACTAGTTTTTGTACGCTCTGGCAGGTGCTAGCAGAGATTTCATACCCCTTAAGAATAAACCAGATCCGAAAGCGAGGAAAATCGGTATACTTAATTTTGAGAGGGAGCAAGTGAGAACCTAACAAAAGACTGAAAAATCTTATGAAAGAGTCAAAGATGTGGGATATTCTTTTTTTCTGTATGAATTAATAATATTGAACATACGTTCAGCTAGATAAAAAGGACCTTCCCTTTGCCTCTACGTGGTTAAAATATAAGAAAAATGTTACATTCTCTGTAAGACTTTCAGATTCAGTGTGACAATCATTTGAAATTCCAATCAGGCTGCTTAGATTCTGTTACTAAAAAAAAAAAGATTAAATCAGGAACTAAAATAAAGTGTCTAATAATTGCTTTGGGAAAAATATATTTGCTTCTATAGAGGAATGTGTCAGATACAGCTTAGCAAAATTTCGTAGTCAGGGCAGCCCTGGCCAGTTAATGGGATCAAATGCTTGGCTGACTGATTGATTATTTATGTAGAAATCATCATTATGATAAGAAAAAAGAAGTGGATTCAAGGGTTTCAAGTAAAAGGGCATCTGGAGGTGGCTAAGGGGGTAGATCGGGACAAGAGTGAGGCAAGGAGGGGGCCATACATCCCAGGTTAGAATAAACTGGGAAGACTAGTCGGTTTCTACAAGGAGGAGCTGGTTTGGGAGCCTGATGTTCCCAAGCAGTGTCCAGGTTCTATGTTGCCTGTAATCTCAGGTGGATTACAAATCACTCTCTTCATCTGCAAAACAAAATAGCCATTTCACCCAGATACTGCAACTCAGCTTCAGACAGACCCCAAAATTCTTAAAAATGCCTGTGCTCTTATATGAACATTGAAAAAATCTTAGAAGATTAAGCAGTTGCTGAGATGTGAGAAACACAAGTCAAGGAACATTCCCTATATGTTCTTATGTTTGTTTGTTTTTTTAACATCTTTATTGGAGTATAATTGCTTTACAATGGTGTGTTCGTTTCTGCTTAACAAAGTGAATCATGTGAATGATTCACAACAAAGTGAATAACAAAGTGAATCATGATTTCATTTTTCTAATGTCAAAGTGGATTTTTGTCTGATCTAAAGTAAACTTCCTCATTTACTAAGTAGAGCCATTCTCTCTGTTTCTGTGATTACTGTGTCACCTTACTGGGGAAAGGTAGCAGGACTAATAGTAGAAGTTTATTTTTTTTCACTTTGCCATTTAACCTTAGATTTCATGTTACTTTTATTCACATAAAATTAAACTTATAAATTTATTCATCATATCGTGTTTTTCAAATTGTTACATTTATTTTTAAACTTTGTTCCTTTGATTTTCTCCCTCCAGTCTGCACATCAATATCATTATCTCCTTCCTTTTCTAGTAACTCACAACACAATCTGCTGTGTCCTCTCATGTTTTCCCTCTACTCATCTAAGGAGCCTATACTCACATATGTACATACTGGGTTTTTCCTTGAGTCTTTGTTTGGAATTAAATGATATAAGGAATGTTTTCCTACAGCTTTTTGTACTCTATTTCACCAACATCTCTCATCTGGTGGCTTTAATTTTTTTAAATGGCTACCTAATATTCACTAGTGTGACGGTGCGAAACATTGTTCAGCCTCTTCTCTAGTAGTAGGCAAAAAATTTATTTCCAGTTTCTGTCCATTCCTAACAATTCTGCAGAAGGTTTCCAGAAAGAATTCAAAAGTGTTGGAGTAAAGACTTTATTACAATTTAACAGCTATTATTGGATTGTTTTCCAAAAGAGCCACAGCATTTTAAGTCCTACAACTAATTTAAGAACCCCCTTTCCCCATAACCCTAGCAACATTAGGTACTATAGTCCCTTTTAGTATGTATCAGTTTGACTTCAATAAAATGACAATCTATTATTTATTTTGCACTTACCTCAATTTTCATCAATATGAGAATCTGTTCACATATTTGTCCAATTTAGTTTTTTGTTCATAAATTTTCATTTATGTCATTTATCCATAATTTTTTTCCTCCTGAATTGCCTTTCTTGGTAATTTATAAGCGTTCTGGATATATTAAGGAAAATTTTCTTCTTACATCTGTTAATTTTACCTCCACAGAGATGATCTTGAGTTTATTTGTGGTATCTTTCTACGTGCACCCTTCTTTAACTTTTAATTTTCCAAAAATGTTTTAAATTCTTAGCTTCTGAATTTTTAATCCAAAGTTTCTCTGAACCCCACATTGTACAATAGTAGACTTCCTGATTTATTTCCTTCATGGTGTTTATTAAATACTTAGTTTTAAAATTTAAACCTTAAATCCATATAAAATTTTTAATTTAAAATGGGGGCTCATTTTTGTTTTCTGGATAACCAGCTGTGCCAGCTTATTTATGAAATAGTTGATCCTTTTCTCACTAACTTTTGAAGAACTTTCATACTGTTTTCCATAGTGGCTGCACCAGTTTACATTCCCACCAACAGGACACAATGGTCCTTTTTTCTCTACATCTTTGCCAGCATTTGTTATTTCTTGTCATTTTGATAATAACTATGCTAACAGGTATGAGGTGATATCTCATTGTAGTTTTGATTTGCATTTCCCTGATGATTAGTGAGGCAGAGCCTCTTTTCATGTACCTGTTCGCCACCTGGTTGTCACCTTTGGAAAAATGTCAATTCAGATCTTCCACCCATTTCTTAATTGGATAGTTCCGTTTTGTTTGTTCGCTATTGAGTTGTTGGAATTTTTTATATATTTGGGATATTAACCCCTTATCTGATATGATTTTCAAATATTTTCTCCCCCTCAGTAGGTTACTTTTTCATTTTGTTGATGGTTTCCTTTGCCGTGCAGAACATTTTAATTTGATGTAGTCCCACTTGTCCGCTTGTTTGTTTTTGTTGCCTTTACTTTTGGTGGCAAATTCTCCCCCCTCCACCCCCCGCCAAAAAAAAAAATCATCATTAAGACTCGTGTCAAGGAGCTTAACTCTTATGTTTTCTTCCAGGAGTCTTCTGGTTTCAGGTCTCTCATTCAAGTCTTTAATCCATTTTGAGTTAACTTTTGTGTATGGTGTAAGATAGGGGTCCAGTTTGATTATTTTGCCTGTGGCTGTCCAGAGTTTTCTTAGCAGTTTTTGAAGAAAATTTTTTTCCCTGTTGTATATTCTTGTCTCTTTTGTCATAAATTTATTGACCAGATATGTGTGAGTTTATTTCTGGGTGCTCGATTCTGTTCCATTGGTCTATTTTCTGTTTATATGTTTGTCCTACATCTCTTCATCTTACAGAATTCTCCTTAGCATGGTAAGGTTTTAATTTTTTTTTTTTTTACTAGCATCTCATGAATTTCTCTCTATAAAATTTTACAGATTTTCTTTTAATATTTATATGTTATTTAATTTTCTCACTTTATTGAATTTACTGAAACTGCCAAGTCAATTTTAAATAGTAGTAGTGATCATGGATTTCTGCTCTAGTCTTGATTTTTATTTTTGTCTTGATTTTTAATTGAAATATTTTTGTTACATATGCTTCTGGTGGTTTTTGATAAACAAACTTAAGAATATTACTCGGCCATAAAAAGAAATGAAATTGAGTTATTTGTAGTGAGGTGGATGGACCTAGAGTCTGTCATACAGAGTGAAGTAAGTCAGAAAGAGAAAAAAAAAAAATACCGTATGCTAACACATATATGTGGAATCTAAGAAAAAAAAAAAAAGGTCATGAAGAACCTAGGGATAAGACGGGAATAAAGACACAGACCTACTAGAGAATGGACTTGAGGATATGGGGATGGGGAAGGGTAAACTGTGACAAAGTGAGAGAGTGGCATGGACATATATACACTACCAAACGTAAAATAGATAGATAGGGGGAAGCAGCCGCATAGCACAGGGAGATCAGCTCGGTGCTTTGTGACCACCTAGAGGGGTGGGATAGGGAGGGTGGGAGGGAGGGAGACGCAAGAGGGAAGAGGTATGGGAGCATATGTATATGTATAACTGATTCACTTTGTTATAAAGCAGAAACTAACACACCATTGTAAAGCAATTATACTCCAATAAAGATGTTAAAAAAATGTCATTTATTTATAATCCTTTGTTCGGCAGATCTGATGAATTTGTGAAATGCTTTTTCAGAACCCGAAGGTATAATTATTTCTCTATTTTTATGTTTTGGATTATGCTAATATGTTTTCTGGTATTAAAACACTATTGCTTCCCTGAAGTAAATTCAGCCTCTTCATAGTGTACTGTGTTTCATGTATTGTCAGACTCTGTTTCATAAATTTGTACTTAGAATTTTCACTATATTCATGAATGAAATTGGTCCATAGTTTTCTTTTTTATACTATCTTTTGGCCTTTTGGTAATAAAGTCATGCTGATTTCAAAACTGAATTAGAGACTCCCATCTTTTGCTTAGAACAGTTTTTTTTCTTAATTTTCTAAAGGTTAGACAGATATCTAATGACTTTCCTAATTCTTTCTATAATTATTGATATAATCTCACTTTTGATGGTTCTTAATAAGTGTTAGTAGTTTATGTTTGACTAAGAAGCAATCCATTTTCTCCAGGACCCCCAAATTTGCTGCCCCACAGTTGCAAATAGAATTCCTCTCCTATCTCCGCTTTTTAAATTTTAAAAAATATTTATTTATTTATTTATTTATTTATTTGGCTGCATCGGGTCTTAGTTGCAGCACTAGGGATCTTTGCTGCTGAGTGCGGGATCTTTTTAGTTGTGGCATGTGAACTCTTAGTTGCAGCATGCGGGATCTAGTTCCCTGACCAGGGATCAAACCCAGGCCACCTGCATTGGGAGTCTTAGGGACTTCCCTGGTGGTCCAGTGGCTATCTCTGCTTTTAACTGCAGTCTCAGGTCCAGACATTTTTATTTTTGCTCTTTTTACACAATCAGGATTACAAATGGCTTTTTATAATGTATTAATCCTTCAAAGATCTAGGTTTGGATATCTCTATTTTTTCTATTACTTTTTTATTTCACATTTCAGAAATTTCAGCTTTTACTTTATTTCTCTCTTTTTGGAATCAATTAATGTTCCCCTCACTCCCCAAATTTCTTAAAATAAGTTCTTACTTGTAGTTTTGTTATCCTTCATTAATTATGAAGTTTTTTTAAGGCTATCTATTTTCTCCTTAATACTCTTTTCCTTGTGTACTGTAAGTTTGGGTATAATGTATTTTCTTTTTAATTAATTGCTTTATAGATAAATTATAATTTCCATTTTAATTTTAGCCAGAACTATGTGAGTAGTTTAAAAAAATTTTTTTGAAGCAGCTAACATATTTTTGTCACAATTTTTTTCTCTAATTTTATTGCCTTATCAGAGAATATGGCCTACAAATGTCTGCTGTAGTTTTAAGGTTTTCTTTGTGTTCAAATATTTAATTTTTTTATATATTATAAGAATATATTAAAAAGTATGTTCTCTGAAAGATTTAAGGTTCTTTTGTAGCACTTAATTCCACTGTATTTTTACTTTCATTTATATTTTTTAGCTTTGATCTAATGGAATTGAGTAATCTGGAGAGAGTTTTGTTTCCCAGTAGAATTTTACAGTTATCCAATTATTCCTGCTTTTTTAATACTTTTTGGTTTACATATTTAACTAATACATTATTTGGTTTACACAACTTAAGTTTAGGACCATTTGTGTCTTTTTTTTTTTAAAGTTGTTTGTTTACTATTTAAATTGACGGTTTTTACCTTGTTCATTGTTTTTAATCTTCAGAAACAAGTTGTTTGCTATTAATTTTGCCTCCTTTGCTTTCATATTGTTTGCACTGGACTAGTATCCCTTTGTTCGTTTCTTCATATCACACTTCTTTATCAGTTTATTGTATAGCTCTTTCCTCCAAATAGCCTATAGTCAGGATCTGCTTTTAATCCAATCTGACAGTTTGTCTTTCAATAGGGCAATTGAGTATATTTTCGTTTAATGTTAGAACTTTTACGCTTGATTTTGCTTTTTATATCAAAGCTTTTCAACTTGGGCACTACTGGTATTTGGGGCCAGGTAATTCTTTGTTGTGAAGGCTACCCTATGCATTGTAGACTGTTTAGCAATATCACATGGCTTCTACCCACTAGATGGCTTTCACATCCCCCTCCAGTTGTGACAACCACAAATAACTCCAGATGTTGCCAAATGCCCTGTGGTGGGGAAAAATCCCCACGCTTCCCCAACCCCAGTTAGCATCTGCTTTATACATTTTAAAAACCACAGTTGCCTTATTCCAGGCCTAGAAGCTCCACGCATAGGTTATTTGTGAGGACAACTTCATCTGGGTCACATGTACCTAGGGTGACCAGCCATCTCCTTTGTCTGGACTGAGCAGATTCCTCAGACATGGTACTTTCAGTGATAAAATCAGGAAAGTCTTGGGAAAACCAGAGTGAGTTGGTCACCTTGGACGTACCTCTTCAGTCCTGTTCTTATACAGTATAGACTTGACCAAAGAGAACAGCACGGTAAGGTCCATTCAGCCACTAACCCAGTTCTCATTTTCACTGTTTCCCCAATTGACGCATCCTGGTCTAAGTACATTCTGAGCTCAGAGTTGTGAAATCGTATTAAAAATCCTTAGACATTTGTCTCTGAGAGTCATACTAACATGCTTCTACACAGGTATAAGGCCTATCCTTTACCCTTTTAGATATAATCATATCTGTATATTATATTATTTATTCTTTACTGTAGTTTACTCTTAAGTTTTCCTCGTTTTGAAAGCCCTTCTGGATCATTTGTTGTTTCATTAATATTCCTCCCCCCATCCCCCAAGTATTTTCCTCAGGATACCTGGGTAAAATACTTTCTGAGTTCTTGTTTATCCTTGAATAACTTAATTTTACTCTGATAGGTGAATGGTAACTCTGCTAGGTATAGAATTCTTGAGTTCTTGTTCTTTTCTCTCTTGAGTTCTTTTTTTTCACATGGTCTTCAGGCTTCTAGGATTGCATATGAACAGAATGATGCCAGTTTGATTCCTTTAGATTTGTGCTTTTTTTCCCTCTTTTTCTGACTGCACCACACAGCTTGCGGGATCTTAGTTCCCTGACCAGGGATTGAACCCGGGGCCACGGTGTGAAAGCGCTGAGTCCTAACCACTGGACCGCCAGGGAATTCCCTAAATTTGTGCTTATATGATTTTTCTCTTGTCCTTGGTTTATTTTTTAAAGATAATAAGCACACATTACTCTTTTGTGTCTATCTCCTCACTGCTACTAACAGTTTGGATCTTGTGATGGTGGAGAGAGTGTCAGGGGAGGAAAAGAACTGCCTCTCACCTTTATTTATTTTTAAATTAATTAATTAATTTTTGGCAGTGTTGGGTCTTCGTTGCTGCCTGCAGGCTTTTGCTAGTTGTGGCGAGCGGGGGCTGCTCTTCGTTGCGGTGCATGGACTTCTCATCGCAGTGGCCTCTCTTGTTGCGGAGCATAGGCTCTAGGCGCCCGGGCTTCAGTAGTTGCGACGCTCAGGCTCAGTAGTTCTGGCTCGCAGGCTCTAGAGTGCAGGCTCAGTAGTTGAGGCACACAGGCTTAGTTGCTCCGCGGCATGAGGGATCTTCCCGGACCAGGGCTCAAACCCATGTTCACTGCATTGGCAGGTGGATTCTCAACCACTGTGCCACCAGGGAAGTCCCTCACCTTCTTTAACTTAAGGGCAAGTATCTATTTTTCAATAAATATTTTGTTTGGTTTTTAGGAATTCTCTACTTGTTTATGAAAAAAAAAATCCATTTGGCATTTATCTGGGAGCTCTCATCCTCTGCTCTGCATTTCTACTGCCCTAGAGGCCCTCCCAGAGGAAATAGGCATGAGTGGGGTGTAGAAGAAGAGGAGGGCGTCTTCCGTCGCCCAGATTCTGATGGTTATGAAGAGCGTGAGGAACTCTGCTTGTAGTCTAGAACCTCTTGTGGGTCAGAATGCCATCTGGATCATGTTTTCAAGAGAACATGACAACTCAAAGAATTATTCAGGAAGTTCACATTCTGGGTCTGGTGTCTGAGACTTGATGTATACACACGAAATGCAGGAAAGATCCCTCCTCTCTGAGCTGAGCTCTCTTGCTTTCTATCAAAGCAGTTTTTCGAAAAGCACATTTTATAACAATCCCATCTTCTGAAGAAACCAGAGGGGAGTGGTAAGTAGATGAAACATTCGTGACCTCACAGCTGGAAGTGGAAGGGAAACAAGTCAATTACAATGCTCTCAAAGTATTAGGAGCCATCAAGAATGCACAGAGGGATTTTACTCCATGCTCTGGGGGCCCCTATTTTTGGATCAATGACTGTGAAAGTGAACTCATCCTGTAAAGTTCCGTTCCAATGCTACCTTCACCGTGAAGTTCTTAGCAGGAAATGGATCTTGCTGCTCCAAATCCTGAGAACACTTTAGGTCGCTCATGACACTCACGCTGTCTTAGGTCTTGAGCTATTTTTGTTCACATCTTCTTTTTCCTTCTCGGGGGTAGTTGTTACATGCAGGCGTTGTCTGATCCATGGCTGTATTCTCCTTAGTCTTTAGCCCAGTGTCTGAAGCATAATAGGTGTTTAATACCGGCAGAGAGGTGGATGGTTGGATGACTAAAAGAAAGAAACTTGAATCTTCCTATTTGATTTTTTTCCCCCTGGGATAAATTTCCTTCATCTATCTGGTTAATGTTAGTTTTAGGTCTATATTCCATTCTATTGCTATATGTCTTCCAGCCGTCCATGGTTTTCCTTCTAATTTAGTTTGGTGTATATTTAAACCCAGATCAGAAAGATCTTGCATTAAATAAGCCTCCAGGGTATCAGTAAACATCAGGTAGCTATAAGGTATCTTTTAACCATTAATTTGCTTTCCAAAAGTTTTCCAATTTTCTTTCTCTTCACTTCCTCTTACCCTTTCTATCCTTGCATTGTCTTTACTACCCTTGGCCATCCCCTCTTACCTACCCCCATATACAAATATACCATATACCAAAACACTCTGTTGTTTTGTTTATGGACTAATACTGATATTGTGCTCCATTTCTGTGGTGAATTTCTTTAGGTTTTTTTTGTTTTTGTTAAGATTAAAGATACTCTTCCCCCAGTAAGGAAAACATCTTAATAGGATATGGATTTTTAACTTGGGCACAGAGCCTAGGAGAGAATTGGGATTTTATAAGATTCCACTATATCACAGGGCTTTGAATATGTGTCTCTGAGTTACTACAGAAAACATTGACTGGAGTATTAATCTTTAACCCCTTCTTATTTTCAAACTACTTCTAAAAATCCTTTACTTTGATCTACATTTAAAAACAAATAAAAAGTGTTTTGCAAGTTCTAATGATTTCCAAGAATATTCCCTTAGCTACAGGTCTTAGTTACTGAGTTAACATTATGACTGAATCTACATATTGACAGGGTTTTCTCCATCAGTCTTCAGAAAAGATTACCAAATGCATAAGACTTGAGGGAATTATGAGTCTGTGTATAACAGGACTTCAGTTACTAGAAATTCTATATTCTCTGTTGGTTAGTAAAACTCTTCCTGGTTGAAAGAAAGAACAATCAGCTCAAACTAGGATGCAGAAAGGAACCTGCTAGATTTTCTGTACCTAACCACAGTGTTAGAAGGACAAATGTATAGTCATGCTTCAGTGCAACTGAATATAGGGCGGGTATGTTCTTTCTTCTCTGCTTCTTCTATATGTTGGCTTCATTGATGCAAATTACATTCTGCCACAGGGCTGGAATCCTGGCCACCAGCACCTCTGAAGCCCTGTATCTCTCACCTTGTTTCTACAGAGAGCCTGAAAGTCAATCTTTATCCAAATTTGAAAAGCATTGAGCAATACTGTAAATTGACTCATCGTGGATGAGGAATAAGGCCCAGAGCTATCAGTGGTCACCCCAGGACACTGTCAGTAAGTCTACGGTGATACCCAAATATTCAAACCCCACATTTAACATAAGAGTGGGACTGTTCCCACAAAATTGGAGCTGCTATTCTGTGTAGACTAAATATTAGTCTTTTTTTTTTTTTTTTTTGTGGTACGCGGGCCTCTCACTGTTGTGGCCTCTCCCGTTGCGGAGCACAGGCTCCGGACACACAGGCTCAGTGGCCATGGCTCATGGGCCCAGCCGCTCCACAGCATGTGGGATCTTCCCGGACCGGGGCACGAACCCATGTCCCCTGCATCGGCAGGTGGATTCTCAACCACTGCGCCACCAGGGAAGCCCCCCCTTTTTTTTTAATGAAGGAGAAGGGGCAGAATTTTGAGAAAAGAAACTTTATGAGGAAGCATTTGTAAGGGATGAAAATTACTTGCTGCTTCTTGGTGAGGAGGTCTCCTGAGGGTGAAAATTCTAGGAATGAGTAGCAAGTAGTCTCATTTTTTTCCTGAAGTTTGATTCAACTATCTTTCTTCCTTTAAACTCTCAAATTATAATCCCAGGTATAAAGTGTGTTCTCAGTAAACCCTTGTAAACTTGACTTAGAGCACTTAGCATCTGAGCTCCACTGTCCCACACATCATTACCCAAGGGGGGGCTTCAGTATTCACCGGGCATGACTGTGGTTTCTCATGTCTGTCAAGTCATTCTGTGTATAAGATTTGTGACAGGAGGAAATGGGAGGTAAGGATGAAAGGGATGTCTGGCTCAGAGTCTCCAAGACCTTAAATGTCCTGACTGAAAAGACCCCATGACTTGGTTAGGATGGGCCTGATCCTCCCTGTGTATTTAACCAGGTGCTTCTCTAAAGGTCTATAAAATTTGATATTTCCCAGTTTTAAACTTGCATTTCAAGGTCCAAGAAAGCAAATTAGCGTTTGCCAATACTCAATGATACTCGAGTATTTTGTGATACTCGATGTTTTTTGTTTTGGAACGAGGCCAAGAATGTGTCCATGTAAGATGTCCCAGTTTGTCACAGTCCCTGGAAATCGTGTCAAGGGAACTGGCATTGGAGAAAAGTGGACTGTTCCATGGAAAGAAGCAACTCCTTCATTACATGTTAGACTTTCATGCCCCCAAAGCTTGCAGATGTCTATTCACACAAAATATCTTTATTGCCCTGAATTGAATTAATCCTCGTGGGGAAACTGAGAATCCTATCCTACTATTCTTTCTCCCAGCCTCTTGGCATCAGAAAGACCTTTATGTTCATCTAGTTCAGTGTTTCTCAAACTCTAATGTGCATCAGCATAATTTGAGGAGTTCGCTGAAAATGTCGATTCCCGGCGCCATCCCAGACATTCTTGTGCAAGAGGTTGGTAACGGAGGGCAGCAAGGAATCTGTATGTTTTTTGACAATCAGTTCAAATAATCTGAGACAGACAGCCTGCCACCACGCTGTGACAAATCTAAGTCTGGCTCCATCTTCCTCCCAAAGGGTTGCCTTTTCTGTCAGTGGACATGTATCCTCATCAGCTGAGTAAACACCTGGCAGGGGATTTATGGAGAGGATTCCAGCATAAGAAGTAAAGCTGAACCACAATGAACATTTTTGAGTCCTAAAACCTACGTTTTGATCTTTTTTATAACATCAGTGATTGATCGTTACCCACAGTCTCTTGTAATATTTCTGCTGAGATGATGCCCACTACATTACAAAATTGTCTTATTTTATTACTAGATGAATCTAGTTAATCATACTTGATTAAATGAAAGTCACCATCACACTGACCCCCGTTCTACTCTCTGTGCTAACAGAGCACATCTCCTGCTTTGTCTGCAATGCAGCTTTTCAGGTATTTACACATTCATCACACCCCACTAAGGGTTTTCTATTCCAAGATGAACTCTGCTAATTGTTTTCATCATTCTACGACATGGTTTCCAGGTTTTAATCCCCCAGGTTAATCTTCCAGACTTGTTCTAATCATTCAAACATGCATGTAACTCAACACAGTGATCTAGATAGAGCTTAACTACTGGGGAAAACTAGGGTCTGGGTTTTGAGGAATGGGATGGTGGAGGAAGGAATGCGGACAGATTTCGGCCATTGCTACCTCACACTGGGAGACCATACTTCTTTTTTTTATTTAACATCTTTATTGGGGTATAATTGCTTTATAATGGTGTGTTAGTTTCTGCTGTATAACAAAGTGAATCAGCTGTACGTGTACATATATCGTACATATGTCCATGCCACTCTCGCTTCGTCCCAGCTTCCCCTTCCCCCTCCCCACGTCCTCAAGTCCATTCTCTACGTCTGCGTCTTTATTCCTGTTGGAAGGCCATACTTCTGACTCTCTAAAAAATGGCATTTGCCTTAAGGAAAAAAGTAAAAAAAATTTTTTTGGCCCACATAGAGTCCCTGATAAACAAAACTCAGATTGTTTTTCTTTCTAGGAACTTCTGTCAAGCAGGTTTTCCTCCATCTGACTTGAGTACTTGTTTTTTCTGAATTTACATGAAGTCATGTAAATGAAAGAATGGATTTATTTTGGTCGGTAAGCCATTCTTTAGACCCATCATTCCACCCCCAATCCCCATTCCATCCCCAACAATTTTCTTGGTGTGACCTAGGCATGAAATAACTGTGAGTCCATATAATATTTTGAAAATTTCTAACATGTAATATAGGGCTCCTTTAAAGTTTATCTTTTGCCCCCCACCTCCACTAATGGTAACTATGTGAGATGATGGATGTATTAACTTGATTGTGATAATTATTTCACAACATTATATATATATGTGTGTATATATATATATAAAATCACACTGTACACCTCAAATTTATAGAATTTATTTGTCAATATTACCTCATTAAAGCTGGAAAAAAATCCAAAATTCTGAGGGCTGAGAGCTAGCTTGCTTTGAATGTGGTTTCAGATAAGCAGCCACAAAAGACCAGCTGAATCATGCCGGCTACGTAAAGGTCTTTCTTCCCATGACAGAGTAAATCTGTTCAGAAGTGGGACCGGGAGTACCAGTGATTCTACAGAAACAGACATCAGACAAGATGATTAAATCCACACCAGCATGCAGAGGGCCCGACTTTTGACTGCTAAGGTACAACACATCTCATAGGCACCTCATCGAAGAAAAAAAAAAAAAAAGAATTATTTTTATTTTCAGAAAGATAAAATGGAATTGATCTTCTGGTATATGGAAATTCTTTTTCTTAATTTTCTAAATTTTTTGAATCCTGACAAGCTAGGGAACACCTTAGGGCCTTCTTCCTCCGATCCCCAACTTTCCTAAGACTGATCATTACAGAGCTTTTTATATTTTTATTTTATGGCAGCTCAAACAAAACTTGTGTTTCCCTCCTCATCCCTAAGTCCCAAGGGCCTTGCTATGTATACAGTGTGGGGTGCAAATGCCATTTGATTAATGTGATTATTCCACACAGTTGCAGATAAGTTGCAGTTAAATATGAGAATACAATTAATGTAAAAATTTATATGCATTTTCCTGTTTACCCTACTCAATATACTTGTTTCAAATTATGTCACGATTATTTTAATGTCTATGTAACATATCTGGAGGTTATACAATGTTCCCCTATTTGTATCTCTATATACATTGTATATCATATATGTAGCTTATATATGTAACGTAAAGCGTATATGCGTATATCTCTTTTTGTCTCTCTATCCTTTTCTCTCTCTCTCTCTGTCATGTATAGGTATGTATGCATAAAAATTTGGCTTATGTCAGTTATACTGGCTTTAGTTTAGTGAGATAATTGTTGTTAATTTCAGCTGTGCTTAGAGCGAGGTAATTCAGGTGTAAATTAAACATCTAAAAGTTGTGTAACAGATGGAGGCTCCTCTAAAATATGAGACAGAGTGACCAAATGCCTTTTCCTCAAACTTGCCATCCAGGTCCCTGAATATCCTTATCTAAGAGACTCACTCTCAAACCCCTATTTAGAATGCCATGTACCTCAAGTATATATTTTTCCATTCTAAGAATACAACCATTAGGGTGTCAAGAATTCATTTTCAGTTTTGGGTTAATATTCATCTAAGTCTTTTGGCAGGGACAGGGCATTTTGACAATACGAATGCCTTTCTTAATTCCTCACAGCACCATTCTGAACTTTTTCTAATCAAAAAAGGAGAAAATAATTTCTCTTTTCCATTAAATATTCAGTGGGCAAATACTAATCTGAAAGAAAATTGAAATTCTCTCCGTGGCACACTCAACAAATGACAGCTTAGATTATATTAGAAATACTGTAATTCTTTTCAGATCAGTTAACTGAGTAAAAAATAGAAATCTAAAATGAAGCTAAAACATCGTTTTAAGTATTACAATGTGTGCCTCCATCCCTTGGCAGCATGGGATGGTGGAAGGGCTGAAGGCTTAGGAGGCAGAACAGACTCAAGGGAAAATCTGGCCTCTGACACACACAGCTGAGTGGCCTTAGATGACATTCTTTGTGAGTCAGTGTTTTTCACCTGAATCCATCAAGTCTCTGGACCCTCCACCAAGTGAAGGCTCTGATGAGACATTTGCAAGTCCAGATCTAAATCTAATGGGCCCTGGACCAGCATGATTTCCTCAGGGGTGGTAAACCTCCCCCATTGACGGAGAACCTCTGGATAGGATGCTTACTGGTGATGCTGGAGGCTCAGCCCCTCTGTGGTTCTTAATGGGCTCCATTGCTCTAGACCTCGCTAGGGGCTGGAATACTTTCTCCAAAAAAGGCTGAAATGATTCTCTGAGCAGCTGTCTGTTCTCTACTGTGCTTGGGTTAATGGTGGCTTCTCCCTTTTGACTTGTACCTGCATGGACCTGAAGCAGAACCGCAGCTTCACAGCTTCCTAGCTTCCTATTGTAGGTGTGAGCTCAAGGGTCACTGGAATTAAAGTCAGTGAGGGAAGAATTCTTTCTTTTAGACCCTCCCATCCTCTCTACAACCTCCCTGAGGGACTCTGTTCTCATCCTTAGAAGCTTATTGGTGGTCCAAGGATCACTTCCCTTTTTAGGGTCCCATTTAAGTCTCTCCTATCTAAAAAAGGATTCAGGCCCTTCTGTACCTTCCTTAAGGCCCCTAAGTGTGAAGTTAATCTAGGGTTTGGCAAACTGTGGCCTGGCAGCCTAAAGCTTTATTGGAATACAGCTGAATCCATTCCTTTGCCCAATGTCTATGGCTGTTTTTGTTCTGCAAAGGCAGATTGCAGTAGTTGCAACAGAGACTGTATATGTCCCATGGAGCCAAAAATATTTACTCTCTGGCCCTTTAAGAAAAAGTTTCCTGATCCCTGAGCTAAAGTAAAGGAAAAACATCTGAGAAAAAATGGCAATGGTGGTAATGACTAGTGGAACTGTTCACCACAGATAGCCCATTGTCACTTTAGTGGGACTCTTGCTGTTTAAACCCAAAGGAGTTATTCAGCCAAAGTGGGGAGTGGTCGTGCTATTCATGGCCTCTTGTAATTGCTGGTAGGGAGTTGGCCACTTCTCTATGACATACATCAGGGTTCTCAAAGTGTGGTCTCCAGATCATCAGCGTCTCCTGGAATCCTGTTGGAAATGCAGAATCTCAGGCCCCACCCCAGACCAATAAATCAAACTCTGGGGGTGAGGCCAATAATGTGTGCTTTAATAAGTCCTCTAGGTGATTCTGAAGGATGCTAACATTTGAGAACCACAGATGTATGTAAAAGGGTTTTGCAAACTTTAAGGAGTTAGATAAGTAAAACATTGCACATTCTGTTACATGTTGAACCAGACTTGATGATATAGAAAGAAGAATTCTTTCTATTGAGGTAGAATTCTTGTTCTTTTCTGGTACTGAAGTAGCTAAATAGTGATAGCCAACATGCCGTAGCGATGAACACATAGAACAAGGTTCCTGGGGTTTAGATTGCATCTGGAGAGAGAAATAAAAAGGTGAAATTTATCACCGAGGAAATGGTTCAAGCAAAGAAGATTCCTCTGCATAAACTGTCCTTCATGATCTTTCAGGCTTTCTACTTGAGATTTATAGTAATCTGCAAATGTTATTTGAGCGGTGGGTTCAGCTGTAGATATGATGATGATTCGTGTTTTATAAAGAAATCATAAGATGGAAATGAAGCTTAGACATTAATTTATCCAAGCAAACCCAGCCAGTCAAATGACAGAACCAGGATATGCCCCAGACTCTCTGTTGACAGAGGTAGTCCTCTTCTATAACACATGCTTTTCCAGGATGGGACAAATGGAAGGTTCTTCAAGACCTTAGCAATGACACCTGTTAAAACTGCTTCTGCTGAACTGCCCTGCATTTGTCTAGCCAAGTCTGGACTTCGTGGATCTCTGACTGAATATGAAATGATCAGAAAGCCAAGTGTCTAGCAATAAGGATGTGGGTCCTCCGGAGTACAAAGCATTCTAATAACCTCAGGCAGGGTGGGAAATGGGGTGGTGGTGCCCTACTAGATTCTCTGTGCTGCAGTGACCCCAAAGCATGTGGTAACCTGGGGAAAATTACTTCATTGCATCATAGCTTGAATGAACTCATGTGGACCACAGATGCTCCCGGAACAAACCCATTTCACCCGGGGAGACTTCTGGGGAGGGTGAAGCTTGGCAAAACACTTTTTAAAAAGTCAGTATTCCTATTGTTTTTCTAAAATAAATTGCTGAAATTATCCCTTGATATAATGTCCTTGAGGATATACAAATAGTCTACAATGATAGCACATAGCAAGTATGAATTTCAGAATAAAAATCGAAGAAGCATCTCAGTGAATTGTGAACTCCTAGAGGATTCTCCATATCCCAGTGCATGCTGCAGTGCCTTGAACACAGAAGGTGCTCAGAATATGTTCAGAGAATGATAAATCTGTCAAGAGACATTAATTATTATAGTGATGCTAGAAAGAGATTCCTAAGCACAGGAGTCTATTTTCAAGACTATTTTTAACATACAAAAGGTCCTATACTATTATGATGGATGTTAATAAATGGGTATGCTACAGATGTTGACAGCATCTTAGTCTCTTGCCTATAAACCATCACCTTGTAAACAAGTCTTTTTTTCCCCTCTACTGCTTCACTGTGGCCAGGTCACAGTAACCTTAGAAATGCAGGCTGCTTTTGCCATTTGATGGGTATCTTCCCTTTGACAGTACTGACTTCTGCCCATGCCCTCCAGCCCAGATGCCCTCATAGTGCAGCAGGAGGAAGACAGTGGCAGGGGTAGGGGGAGAGTTACATTGCACCAGCCTCTAGCCTAGACCTGGCCGCCCCCAGTCTAGGACCAAAGCCAAGACATAAGAACACACTATATTAGGCTTTTCTTGAGGCTGTGCTGCTGCTGTGGGTGAGAATGTGAAGGAGAATGATGAAGAGGCTTAAAGGGGAAAGAGATATGCAATCTCAAGCTCTTCCAGACACAGAGAACTTTGGAAAGAGTCCAAGTCAGCTTGGTGTAGACTGGGTCACCACTGCTGCTAACATAATTTCGGTGAAAATCCAGATCTATAGAAAAGATATAAGTAAAAGTGAATCCAAATAAGGTATTGATCTTACTTCCCACTCACCTCTCTTCTGGTGATAAATCACCCTCATCTCAAATTGCAGCCCCCCTATGATGAGGAGAACTTTATTTCTTGGCCATGAAGACTAACACAGTGGTCTCATCCCTTGTATGAAAGGGGCGGGTATTTCAGTGATTGAAATGGAGGAGCTGAGGGCAGGGCAGTGACGTCTTGCAGAGCCCCATGTGGTGGCAGTGGTGGGGGCCTCTGTGAGAACAGCTGCACTTCCATGAGCAGTGATGGTCCCACAATGGACGTGACCACATGGGGCAGGGCTAAGGGGCTGGGGCAGGTGCTTCGGCCCCAAGGGGAAGACACTGTTGGTTGCCTACCAACCACTGTCTGACCTGTCTCCCTTGTCTCAAAGTCTTGTCTGGACCAGATAACAATGCACTCAGCAAACAGTGGCCCCCCCCGGGCTATAGCTGATGCACTACGATTGATTTAAGCTAGTTGTGGTTACCTTGTTTTCCTCTTCCTGTGATTGATTTAGCTGCAGGTACATGACATTACTCTGGCCCTAGAGACCTAAGGAGAAATTCACTGGAGGCTCCTGGGAAAGACTTTCCTACCTAGTTTTATCTTTTTAAGGAAGGGGATTATCAATGCAGGAGAAGAGGTTTTCTCTCTCAGAATCTGTTGTATGAGAAGGTGATACCTGGGTCTGAGACTGTCATTTTGTGACTGTATTAGTTTCCTATAGCTGCAGTAACAAATTACCACAATCTTGAAGGCTTAAAGCAACAGAAATTGATTCTCTCACAATTAAGAAGACCAGAAGTCCAAAATCAGTATCACTGGACTAAAGTCAAGCCCCTGGAGGCTCCAGGGGAGAATCCTTGCCTCTTCCAGGTTCTGGTGGCCATCAGTATTCCCGAGCTAATGGCTGTATCACTCCAAGTTCCACGGTCGTTATCTGAAAATCTCTCTCTGCTCGTCTTCACATCTTCTTCTCTTCTATGTGTTGTCAAACCTCCCTTCGCCTCCCTCTTATAAGGGCACATGTGAATATCCTTAGAGTCCACCTGGATAGTCCAGGATAATCTCCCCATGTCAAGATAGTTAACTGAGTCATATCTATAAAGACCATCTTGTACTATATAGAGTAATAGTACCAGGTTTCAAGGATTAGGATGTGAATTTGGGGGGGGAGGGGACATTTTTCAGTTTGCTGCAGTGACTATGAGGATAGAGCCCCCCCTCCAAAAAAAAATCACTTAGAAGCCTCTCTAGAAACCTAATTCCACTGAGTTTTTGAGTTAAGCAGCCTTGGATATAGCTACCACTGGACTTCAGGGGTCACACGGTTGAGGAACCGTCCAACATCAAAGATGACCCCAAGGGTCTTGGGGATATCCAGGTTATCTGTACAGGCCTGGGCATCATCCAGGGGAAGGTGCACACCTCAGTGAGCTCAGCTTCCTCTGCCAGGCACCCCACCCTATCCCCCCATGCTGCCATCCTGGGCATGTGTCACCTCTGCGGAGAACGTATTCTGGCTGGAGCAGTCAGTCCCACGCCAGACTTGGATGTGGCTACCCGGTTGCTGATCAGATCAGAGGGGGCCAGGTGGTAGCTGCACTCCTCCCAAGCCTCCTTGATGGCCCTTTTCTCCAGCGAGAGCCCGGGCTGGTCCACGAGCCTCACAGCTTGGATGTCACCTGGGCCGGGCAATGCCGTCTGCAGCTCTGGAGCCTGTCAGGGTCCTCGCCTGCTTAACAGCTGGCCAGACCCGCTTTACCAATACCATGCTCCTCTGAGGAGAGTTGGACACGAGAGTGGTCATACTGTCATGTTTTGATGAGGTCCCATGGCCTCAGGGTGTCACTTGGGCCGCAATGCAATGTGAGCAGCCACAGGTAGGGGCTGCACGGTATGGGGTGCAGCACGGCCTGGGGCGGACATGGGAAGTGTCTGCCCTGGTCTCCAGCCCCTCGCAGCCTTCTTTTTATATACGATAATTTACTCTCGTTTTTAAAACCATGGTTTATGAGATATCTTGCTACTTGAACTTGAAAATACTTGGCTTGGGGAAAAAAAAACATTTGAGATAACTTCTTGGCAATTTCTTAAAATATCCAGGGGAGAGCAAGGGGAGGAAGTTACATGTTTGAGGCTGGTTGATTTTTTTAGCATATAAACTGTTAGGAGTTGAGCAGAGTTTCTCAAAGCTGGCACTGTTGATATTTTTAACCAGATGATTCTTTGTTGTGAGGGGCCATCCTGTGTGTTGTAAGATGTTTAGCAGCATCCCTGGCCAGTAGCATCTCTTTCCCCAGTTGGGACAACCAAAAATGTCTCCAGACCTTCCCAAATGTCTTGTGGAAGGAGCAGAGAGGGGCAGGATTCTTCCCGGTTGAGAACCACCAGACTAATGCGATAATATTGGCGATTCTTAACTGAAATTGTATATATTTTGTAATAAGAGATGCCTGACATCAAAACATTGAGACAGCATTTGGAGAATACAACTTCTTGTTGAGGGACTAAAGTTGACTTACGTTGAATATGTGCCTGAGGTATGAATGCCACAAGATTACTTGTGGTAATATGGGTATAAGTTAGTTGATTGTGTTTAGGTATACACGACTAAAAGTAATTACATTTGGTTGTATAGAACATATGCATTCAGTGTGTTTTCACTCGAGCTGTTGTTATGCCTCATGCATCCCTGGAAGATGGGAAAACTATCCGAGGACTATTGTGTTTTTTGTTTTTTGTTTTTTAACATCTTTATTGGAGTATAATTGCTTTACAATGGTGTGTTAGTTTCTGCTTTATAACAAAGTGAATCAGTTATACATATACATATATCCCCATATCTCTTCCCTCTTGCATCTCCCTCCCTCCCACCCTCCCTATCCCACCTCTCTAGGTGGTCACAAAACACTGAGCTGATCTGCCTGTGATATGCGGCTGCTTTCCACTAGCTAGCTATTTTATGTTTCCTAGTGCATATATGTCCATGTCACTCTCTCACTTTGTCCCAGCTTACCCTTACCCCTCCACATATCCTCAAGTCCATTCTCTAATAGGTCTGCATATTTATTCACATCTTGCCCCTAGGTTCTTCATATCCATTTTTATTTATTTATTTAAATTCCATATATATGTGTTAGCATACGTTATTTGTTTTTCTGACTTACTTCACTCTGTATGACAGTCTCTAGGTCCATCCACCTCACTACAAATAACTCAATTTCATTTCTTTTTATGGCTGAGTAATATTCCATTGTATATATATGTGCAACGTCTTCTTTATCCATTCACCTGTCGATGGACATTTAGGTTGCTTCCATGTCCTGGCTATTGTAAATAGAGCTGCAATGAACATTGTGATACATGACTCTTTTTGAATTATGGTTTTCTCAGGGTATATGCCCAGTGGTGGGATTGCTGGGTCATATGGTAGTTCTACTTTTAGTTTTTTAAGGAACCTGCATACTGTTCTCCATAGTGGCTGTATCAATTTACACTGCCACCAACAGTGCAAGAGGGGTCCCTTTTCTCCACAACCTCTCCAGCATTTATTGTTTGTAGATTTTTTGGTGATGGCCATTCTGACCGGTGTGAGATGATATCTCATTGTAGTTTTGATTTGCATTTCTCTAATGATTAATGATGTTGAGCATTCTTTCATGTGTTTGTTGGCAATCTGTATATCTTCTTTGGAGAAATGTCCATTGCAGCTCTATTTACAATAGCCAGGACATGGAAGCAACCTAAGTGTCCATCAACAGATGAATGGATAAAGAAGATGTGGCACATATATACAATGGAATATTACTCAGCCATAAAAAGAAATGAAACTGAGTTATTTGTAATGAGGTGGATAGACCTGGAGTCTGTCATACAGAGTGAAGTAAGTCAGAAGGAGAAAAACAAATACCGTATGCTAACACATATATATGGAATCTAAGAAAAAAAAATGTCATGAAGAGATTAGTGGTAGGACAGGAATAAAACACAGACCTACTAGAGCATGGACTTGAGGACATGGGGAGGGGGAAGGGTAAGCTGTGACGAAGTGAGAGAGTGGCAGGGACATATATGCACTACCAAATGTAAATTAGATAGCTAGTGGGAAGCTGCCGCATAGCACAGGGAGATCACCTCTGTGCTTTGTGACCACGAGAGGGGTGGGATAGGGACGGTGGGAGGGAGGGAGA
>NC_041232.1:65643346-65644066 GCF_002837175.3 Physeter macrocephalus
GTTTGATAGGGATTGCATTGAATCTGTAGATTGCTTTGGGTAGTATAGTCATTTTCACAATGTTGATTCTTCTAATCCAAGAACATGGTATATCTCTCCATCTATTTGTATCATCTTTAATTTCTTACATCAGTGTCCTATAATTTTCTGCATACAGATCTTTTGTCTCCGTAGGTAGGTTTTTTCCTAGATATTTTATTCTTTTTGTTGCAGTGGTACATGGGAGTGTTTTCTTAATTTCACTTTCAGATTTTTCATCATTAGTGTATAGGAATACAAGAGATTTCTGGGCATTAGTTTTGTATCCTGCTACTTTACCAAACTCATTGATTAGCTCTAGTACTTTTCTGGTAGTATCTTTAGGATTCTCTATGTATAGTATCATGTTATCTGCAAACAGAGACATCTTTACTTCTTATTTTCCAATTTGGATTCCTTTTATTTCTTTTTCTTCTCTGACTGCTGTGGCTAAAACTTCCAAAACTATGTTGAATAATAGTGGTGAGAATGGGCAACCTTGTCTTGCTCCTGATCTTAGTGGAAATGGTTTCTGTTTTTCACCGTTGAGGACAATGTTGGCTGTGGGTTTGTCATATATGGCCTTATTATGTTGAGGAAAGTTCCCTCTATGCCTACTTTCTGGAGGGTTTTTATCATAAATGGGTGTTGAATTTTGTCAAAAGCTTTCTCTGCATCTATTGAGATGATCATATGTTTTTT
>NC_041232.1:65645392-65646752 GCF_002837175.3 Physeter macrocephalus
TCAGTGATCTCTTGGTTATTTAGTACTGTATTGTTTAGCCTCCATGTGTTCGTATTTTTTACAGATTTTTTCCTGTAATTGATATCTAGTCTAATAGCGTGGTGGTCAGAAAAGATACTTGATATGATTTCAATTTTCTTAAATTTACCAAGGCTTGATATGTGACCCAAGATGTGATATGTCCTAGAGAATGTTCCATGAGCACTTGAGAAGAAAGTGTATTCTGTTGTTTTTGGATGGAATGCCCTATAGATATCAATTAAGTCCATCTTGTTTAATGTATCATTTAAAGCTTGTGTTTCCTTGTTTATTTTCATTTTGGATGATCTGTCCATTGGTGAAAGTGGGCTGTTAAAGTCTCCTACTATGTTGTGTTACTGTCGATTTCCCATTTTATGGCTGTTAGTATTTGTCTTATGTATTGAGGTGCTCCTATGTTGCTGCACAAATATTTACAATTGTTATATCTTCTTCTTGAATTGATCCCTGGATCATTATGTAGTGTCCTTCTTTGTCTCTTATAATAGTCTTTGTTTTAAAGTCTATTTTGTCTGATATGAGAATTGCTACTCCAGCTTTCTTTTTTGTTTTTTGTTTTTTTTTAAAGAAGATGTTGGGGGTAGGAGTTTATTAATTAATTTATTTATTTTTGCTGTGTTGGGTCTTCGTTTCTGTGTGAGGGCTTTCTCTAGTTGTGGCATAATTAATTTATTTTTGCTGTGTTGGGTCTTCGTTTCTGTGTGAGGGCTTTCTCTAGTTGTGGCAAGCAAGGGCCACTCTTCATCACGGTGCACAGGCCTCTCACTATCGCAGCCTCTCTTGTTGCGGAGCACAGACTCCAGACGCGCAGGCTCAGCAGTTGTGGCTCACAGGCCTACTTGTTCTGCGGTATGTGGGATCCTCCCAGACCAGGGCTTGAACCTGTGTCCCCTGCATTAGCAGGTAGATTGTCAACCACTGTGCCACCAGGGAAGCCCAAATCCAGCTTTCTTTTGATTTCCATTTGCATGGAATATCTTTATCCATCCCCTCACTTTCAGTCTGTATGTGTCCCTAGGTCTGAAGTGGGTCTCTTGTAGACAGCATATATATGGGTCTTGTTTTTGTATCCATTCAGCCAGTCTGTTTCTTTTAGTTGGAGCATTTAATCCAATTACATTTAAGGTAATTATTGATATGTATGTTCTTATTACCATCTTCTTAATTGTTTTGGGTTTGTTATTGTAGGTCTTTTCCCTCTCTTGTGTTTCCTGCCTAGAGAAGTTCCTTCAGCATTTGTTGTAAAGCTGGTTTGGTGGTGCTGAATTCTCTTAGCTTTTGCTTGTCTGTAAAGGTTTTAATTTCTCCATTGAATCTGAAT
>NC_041232.1:65647179-65666148 GCF_002837175.3 Physeter macrocephalus
TCTAGAGTATTTTTAATTTCATTTATTGTGTTGTTCATCATTGCTTGTTTCCTCTTTAGTTCTTCTATGTCCTTGTTAAATATTTCTTGCATTTTCTCTATTCTATTTCCGAGATTTTGGATCATCTTTACTTTCATTATTCTGAATTATTTTTCAGGTAGACTGCCTATTTCCTCTTCATTTGTTAGGTCTGGTGGGTTTTTCCCTTGCTCCTTCAACTGCTGTGTGTTTCTCTGTCTTCTCATTTTGCTTAACTTACTGTGTTTGGGGTCTCCTTTTCAGAGGCTGCAGGTTCGTATTTCCCATTGTTTTTGGTGTCTGCCCCCAGTGACTAAGGTTGGTTCAGTGTGTTGTGTAGGCTTCCTAGTGGAGGGGACTAATGCTTGGTTTCTGGTGGATGAGGCTGGATATTGTCTTTCTGGTGGGCAGGTCCACGTCTGGTGGTGTGTTTTGGGGTGTCTGTGACCTTATTATGATTTTAGACTGTCACTCTGCTAATGGGTGGGGTTGTGTTCTTGTCTTGCTAGTTGTTTGGCATAGCGTGTCCAGCACTGTAGCTTGCTGGTCGTTGAGTGGAGCTGGGTCTTGGAGTTGAGGTGGAGATCTCTGTGATATTTTTGCCGTTTGATATTACGTGGAGCTGGGAGGTCTCTTGTGGACCAATGTTGTGTAGGCTTCCTAGTGGAGGGGACTAATGCTTGGTTTCTGGTGGATGAGGCTGGATATTGTCTTTCTGGTGGGCAGGTCCACGTCTGGTGGTGTGTTTTGGGGTGTCTGTGACCTTATTATGATTTTAGACTGTCACTCTGCTAATGGGTGGGGTTGTGTTCTTGTCTTGCTAGTTGTTTGGCATAGCGTGTCCAGCACTGTAGCTTGCTGGTCGTTGAGTGGAGCTGGGTCTTGGAGTTGAGGTGGAGATCTCTGTGATATTTTTGCCGTTTGATATTACGTGGAGCTGGGAGGTCTCTTGTGGACCAATGTCCTGAACTTGGCTCTCCCACCTCAGAGGCACAGCCCTGACATCTGGCTGCAGCACCAAGAGCCTGCCATCCACATGGCTCAGAATAAAAGGGAGAAAAAAAAGAAAGAAAGAAGAAGATAAAATAAAAAGTTATTAAAATAAAAAATAATTATTAAAAAACATTGTTTAAGTAATAAAAAAAAAGAAAGAAAGAAGAGAGCAACCAAACCATAGAACAAATCCACAAATGATAACAAGCACTAAAACTATACTTAAAAAATAAACAAAAAAGGACAGACAGAACCCTAAGACAAATGGTAAAAGCAAAGCTATACAGACAAAATCACGCTCAGGGCATACACATACACACTCACAAAAAGAGAAAAAGGGAAAAAAAATATATATATATAGTTGCTCCCAAAGTCCACCTCCTCAATTTGGGATGATTCCTTGTCTATTCAGGTATTCCACAGACGCAGGGTACATCAAGTTGATTGTGGAGATTTAATCCGCTGCTCCTGAGGCTGCTGGGAGAGATTTCCCTTTCTCTACTTTGTTCGCACAGCTCCTGGGGTACAGCTTTGGATCTGGACCCGCCTCTGCGTGTAGGTCGCCTGAGGGAGTCTGTTATTCGCTCAAACAGGACGGGGTTAAAGGAGAAGCTGATTCAGGGGCTCTGGCTCACTCAGGCCGGGGGGACGGAGGGGTACAGATGTGGGGTGAGCCTGTGGAGGCAGAGGCCAGCGTGACGTTGCGCCAGCCTGATGCGTGCCCTGCGTTCTCCCGGGGAAGTTGTCCCTTGATCACGGGACCCTGGCAGTGGCGGGCTGCACAGGCTCCTGGGAGGGGAGGTGTGGAGAGTGACCTGTGCTCACACACAGGCTTCTTCGTGGCGGCAGCAGCAGCCTTAGCGTCTCATGCCAGTCTCTGGGGTCCGCTCTGTTAGCCGCGGCTCACGCCCATCTCTGGAGCTCATTTAAGCGGCACTCTTACCCCCCCTCTCCTCGCGCACCAGGAAATAAAGAGGCAAGAAAAAGTCTCTTGCCTATTCAGCAGTTCCAGACTTTTTCCTGGACTCCCTCCCAGCTAGCTGTGGTGCACTAGCCCCCTTCAGGTTGTGTTCATGCAGCCAACCCCAGTCCTCTCCCTGGGATCCTACCTCCGAAGCCCGAGCCTGAGCTCCCAGGCCCCGCCCGCCCCGGCGGGTGAGCAGACAAGCCTCTCGGGCTGGTGAGTGCCGGTCGGCACCCATCCTCTGTGCGGGAATCTCTCCGCTTTGCCCTCCGCACCCCTGTTACCGCGCTCTCCTCCGTGGCTCTGAAGCTTCCCCTCTGCCACCCGCAGTCTCTACCCGTGAAAGGCTTCCAAGTGTGTGGAAACCTTTCCTCCCTCACAGCTCCCTCCCACTGGTGCAGGTCCCGTCCCTATTCTTTTGTCTCTGTTTTTTCTTTTTTCTTTTGCCCTACCCAGGTACGTGGGGAGTCTCTTGCCTTTTGGGAGGTCTGAGGTCTTCTGCCAGCGTTCAGTAGGTGTTCTGTAGGAGTTGTTCCACATGTAGATGTAGTTCTGATGTATCTGTGGGGAGGAAGGTGATCACGTCTTACTCTTCCGCCATCTTGAAGCTCCTCTATTGTGTTTTTATGACACTTGTTTTTTAGACTTTATGCCATAGCCTTGCCAACTCTTCTGGCCAGGATGATAAAGATTCTTCTGTCTGTGAAATAATCTCCATGTCAACTTCTTACACTTCCATACTTGTCTTGCTTAGGATAAAACATGTGCAAACTGGATTTTCTGCGTATATCTACCACACTCCATTTGTAAATGTCTGTCCAGTGTCCCCATCTCTGAAATTTGCTTGTTTCCTTTGAGCTGTCCTTCTGTGTAACTGAATTCTGTGCATCCTTCAGGAGCTGGCTATGCCCATGCTCACGGCAGAATGTCTCCTAATAACTCCAGTCGGTACTGCACTCACACTGTTTACTGCTTGGCATTTGTACAACTTCTTCATGTTTGATTGGAGATTTGAGATGGATGTAAATCTTAGATTTTTCTTTATTTCCTGTGTCCAAGCCTTGTTTTCTCTGCCAAAGCATCATCTCCTTGATGGAAGGACTCCCTGTCTTTACTATAATAATCTGTAACCCTCACTCCTAAGCAACTCTGATTTAAAAAGAGTGCTGAGCACATGGAAGTTACTCCCCAGGCAAGGTACTTGTTGAATGAAGACTATCTTAGTAGGGTAGCAGCCTGGATTTTTATTTCACTCAGAAAAGACTGCTTCCCTTGGTGACTGTCTAGCATGGCTCTCAGCCAGGAGTCCTGTTGGAAGTAAGCTGAGATGGAAGGGTTTTATTCCAACCTGGGATACGCTCAGGTGAAAAAGTTTGACAGATAAATATTATACGGCATATCAAAAAATAAGTCTAATACCTTCAAAAGGCTGAGTTTGCTGCGTTTTATGTGCTACCAAAGCAGTTGACTAGAATCATCTATGGCAGGATTATTCCTGAGGCAGCATCAATGTGAGCAGCTCAGGATTTCGAGGTGTGGTTTCCTTCCCTCTCAAAAGGAGTTTCCTTCAAAAGTATACTCCAAAAAATTTTTAAAAGACAAGGTTTTTAATCTCATAAAAGGGCTTTGTTACATTGAGAAAGGGTATCCTTCTATAAACAAAAGTGTGGTTGTCCTTAAACTCAGGAGCATTGCTTTCCTGTGAACTCTCAGCAATAGTAAATGAAATTTCCATATTTCATCAACTCTGAGACACATTTAAGAAATATTTTTACATGTATGAATTAGGGTACATCTTGCAATCTTAATAGGCCAGTGATATTGGGCTATAGTTGTCATTTTGCGGCATGCATGGACATCAAAACTTGCCGAATGAATGAATGTTAGGGACCTGGCAGAATATCCTAGAGATAACAGTTCATCAATTTAAAGATGAATTTTGATGAACTGAGTCATGGCACAGAGTAGAAATGAACACATATAATGGAGGAGGCATGAAGTGACTGTTAAGAGTCAGATGCAGAATGTGAAGTAGTGAGAGAATTGGCTTATTTTTCCTCTTGCTGGATGCCCAGAGTGATGTATGGAAACTGGCTAAGTTTAAGTGAGCTTAAAAGAGCTCCTTCTATAAAATTCTGCTTTTAGATGATACAAAAGCATTGGACCATGTTTTTTTTATTGGCAGAATTATTTCTTAGTGATACATCCTGTAATGGTACATCTAACATGCAGTGCTTTCTTAGATTCAGTGAAATCAGCATCAAGGGGTTTTAATGACATGAAAAAATGAGTCAAAATTCTCATACAGTAAAAAAGACACAATGCCTTAAGATTTGGGCATAGAATTTAAGAACTGGGAAGGAATCCCAATTTCTAATATCCTTAGTTACTATTTAGCAAAGATGTTCATCCTCTGAATGATTCTTTCTTTTCTCCTTGTTTAAGATTCTTGTATTTTAATTACTTCTGATAATTGGGATTCCATTGCTATCATTAATAAGAAGGGAACTAGTAATATTGGTGGGTCTTCTATGTTTAAAATGTGTAACCTTAGTACTGAAGCCTCAGCTGTCCTGCTTGCTGTGATTGTATAACAGAGCTTCCCAACCATGTGCCATGAATCGGTTCAGGTAGAAGAAAATATTCATCCCTTTAGCCATAGAGTCTGGGGTGTCCAGAACACATTGGCAGGCTGCTTCTGGCCACGTAGAGCCTATATTTTCACTGCAGTGCTATACAAACATTAACCTTTTGTAGGTACATCCTAACATGGAAAAGGTTGAGAAGCACTGCTCAGATAGACAGGTTGCTAGTGACTGCTCTGAAAGAATATGGAATAGACAAAATGAAGAATCCCTTGGTCTCCGAGGCCCTGCCACTGATGGCACGGGTTATGTCCAAAAGTTTCCCAGTAAGAGTCCATACCATTACTACACTGGTCCAGGAGTATTTGTTTCCACATTTGCAATCCCAAGGAAGTCAGATAAGAATTTATACTCCTTTTGCCACCAGAGTGGAAGGAGGAACTTTGGTACTAAGCGTGAAAGTATTGAAACCAGCATCAGTTCTACAAAGGGGGTCCTCAGAATGGGGTCTTTGGACCAGCAGAATCGGCATCACTGGAAATTTGTTAGAAAGGCAGAATCTCGGGCCCCAATTCAGACCTCTGAATCAGCCACTCTGGGATGAGATCCCTTCTTCTATCCTTTAAGAAGTTATCCAGATGGTTTTGATATTTGCTTAGGTTTGAGAACCACTGACCTATAGTTTCCAAAACATAAAAGATAACGGAAAAAATAGAACTCTTGGTCTCTTGCCTGAAATACCCTGGAATATGGGCCCTGGAATAGGAGTCATATTTCTCCTGGTTTTTTTTGTGTGACTTTGGGCTCATTACTTAGCTTTATTGGGTCTCAATTTTTTTCCAGTGTAAAATGAAAGCATGCGATTAGATCTTTTTGTTCCTTGTCATATTTTTCATCTCCCTGTATTTTAAAATTTCATCAAGTGCTCTGGAGCACCTTCTACAGAACCATGGAGGTGGGGGCATGAGTGGGAGTTGGCAGGTTTTCAGGACCCTTTCATGATGCTGATGAAGGGAAGAACCATCTTCTTTCCACATGGTCTGGCAGTTCACCCAAACAGGACTTTTCCTGCTTGATGAGTAAGAAATGACTGTGAAAACGATGTGGGCCCAAGACTTCATTACCAGCTTCTGGTTTCTAATCCTGGCCCTGATATTAACTCTCACTGTGATATCAGGCAAGTCTTAACTATTTGGATCTCAGTTCTTTTACCTGTAATACAAGAAATCAACTAAGGAAAGAGAGCTTTATGTATCTAGAGCAATGATCAGAGAGCAGATAGCCAATAAATCCTCCATTTTCTTTCCTTCTCAATTCAGAAATTCCATTCTTTGGAATTCTTTAGGGTTAAAGATTGCTCTGCAGACATTGAGTCTTGATTGCCACATTATTATTCAGGTTTCCAAGCTTTCCCCCCGCCCAAGGAAACACTTGTTGACAGTAGTTAGTGTTCTTGCTGGCTTGTGTAGTTAGTAGGCCTATCCAATGAAGTCTGCCTACCCACCTTCAATCTGCTATTTATTGCGAGCTGTAGGCACTTTTGACATGGATGTGTGGATATCAGTAATATGTCTTACTTTAATTAAAATTGTTTTACCCATGAGAGATTAGAAGCACTTTCTTTTTGGTATTTACATATTATTTATTTATGATATTTTTCATAGACTCTCACAATTTTTAACATCAGTGATGTCCCAGACACTTTCCAATAGGTTATTCTAGTTAATCCTTACAACAATTGGTGAAATAGGTGTTATTGCCTCCATTTAAGATGAAGAAACTAAGACTCAGTTTGAGTAACTTTGCAAAGGTCACTCAGTAGGTGACAAAACCAGAATGTCAACCCAAGTGTTTTCCTTTCCAGAGTCAACGCTCTTTGTACAGAAGCAAAGTTTTCCTAAAAACTCATGTTTGCTGGGTAAATGGCTTTAGTGTTTACCTAAGGGTTTCTCTAGTTGAGGAAGGTGCTGAGAAGGTGTTAAAATTCAAGTTTAATCAATCAGCCAATTACTATTTATTGAATGCCTGCTGGGTGCAAGGATTGCACTTGGTGCTATGGGAAGCAAACAACGACAAAGAAGATCAAACTGATCACAATGTAGTGGAAGAAGAGAGACACACACACCTAAAGTGATGCTCGACCTGTGAGGCCCCAGAGAGAGTTCCAAAGGCGAGGGAGAGGGGAAGAGTGGCAGGAGACCAGGGCTATGCAGCTCCCTTGCAACTGGGCTGGTCAGGAAATGTTTTTTCTGACTTGGCATATGTATCAGGTTTTACTATGCTTCTGGCATTATCTTAATTTCTACAGCAGCCCTGTCCCCATTTTAGAGCTGGGTAAACCAAGTACCAGAGAGATGAATTGAGCCTCACCCATACGTACAACTGGCAAGAAGTAGGAATGGGAATCACACCTGGGTCTTTCAGAGTCCAAGTCTGATCCTCCTTCTATGACACCGTTTATTAGAACTAACTCTAGAAAAGAATTGTTAACATTTATGCTTTCCCCAAAGTAGACTTGTAATCATCTAAGTGCCGAGAAATGGGGGTTTAAAGACCAGAAGATTTTATTTACTCATTCAGAGTTTCAAATAGTTGCATAAGGAATGAGCAATGTTCTGTTGAAGGGGAGAGGTCTTTGGTTTTTGTGGTTTTTTTTAAAGCGGTTATGCCAGTGTTTGTTCAGGTATGTGCTAAGGATTCAAACATTAAAAAGAGCAGTTTAGAATCTTGTACAGCTCTTTAGAGAAAGGCCTATTCCCCAAATATTTATCCATGCACGAAATTGCCTTCTTGTTTGGGAGGGGAGGTTGCAGCCTTGGTTGGTGGAGGCCGCTGAGAGCCCTAGGCAGCCTTGGACAGTGAGGCTGGGCTGACAAGGGGTTAAACCTGATTGGGGGTGGGGAGGAGGCCTCCTAGGGATAAGGGTCACCGCAAAGCTCAGAGCAATACCTTCTACTTGGGGAGTCACCAGTGAGGCCAGGCCGAGGAGCAATTTTCAAACATTTCAGAAAGTTCAGGCAGTTGCTAAGAAGCCTGTCCCTGGGGTGATGCCAGGAGCCTGGGCAGTGGCATCCGTCTAATTACTTAACTGCACTTATAACTTTCATGGGCATCAGCCTGCAGGGCTTTGATGGGAGGCAGCAAAACCAGACAGTTAGCAAGTGAGACTTGCCCACTGCATGAAAAGCAAATGTCAGCACAGCCCTGAAGAGTGAAGCCACCCCAAAAGGAAGCACAAGCACAAACTGTTGGCTCAAGGAGAAAGTATTCAAGGGGAAATTCGAAGTGCTTGTTTTTATTTTGTTTTGCTGATAAAGAACATTTTTAAACATGAAGTCCTTTTGGAAAGAATGCAGGTTTTTTCTATATTTTTATTACAGTCATCTAAAACTTATATAAGCTTATAGAAAAAAAAGAAACAGGAATAAATAGAAATTGAATGGCTGAGTTTAAAAAAAAAAACTTAGTATTTTGGATAAGAATGTCTAACATATTATCAAAGAGTCATCTAAGTATAAGGGGATCCTTACTGCTCATGGTACTTCTTGATAATGGAACAGAATTTACCTTCCATGGTAGGCATGGGAATGGTCCCAATTTGAAAAGTCAAAATGTATTAAAATGTCCTTTCAAGATCAAACAAACTAAAAACTTGAAACCTTGTAATACCTACCACAAAGATATATGTGTAGTTAACACTCAATTAATATTTATTGCTAAATCAATCTTTTTTTCAGAAGGCTTTTGTCAGAATCCTAATCTTCTGGATTCTCATAGCATCTCTGTGTTTAGTGTGGTGTTAATTTTATTCTAATCCACAGGGAACTGTTATACACAACTATTCAGTTGCTAGAAATACTCCATCACAGTGTCCCATGCCTGCAACATTATTGTTCAGTGGACATGATATAATATGCATAATTAACAAATATGAATACTGCAAAATGGGCCAGCTAAGAACCAGTTTTTCCTAATGAATCACTGATAATGCAAAGTTCTCTTGGCTATTCTCATTGTAAAATATGCATGGGTCACTACTTCCTACTTTTTGATTCCACACTGGCTTATTAGCTTAGATATCATGAAAGTTTCCCAAACGACATCCTTAAGCTATTTTGGCATATATATATATAGAAAGAGAGAGAGAGAGAGAGAGAGAGAGAGAGAGAGAGAAAGAGAGAGAGAGAAAGAGAGAGAGAGAGGCTGGGAATTTAGATCTCCTCTGTTTCAGTCATCTTAAGGGTGGAGATATTAAAACCCATAAGAGGGCAAGCAACTAAAAATAATTCAAGTAATTAAATTTTAGATCCAGAAAAAAACTAGTTATTATCAAAACCAGCCAAGCCTCTTCCTAGTGGATGTGGAATCTGAGGCCAGAGAAGGTTAACGACTTGTTCAAGGTCACCCAGCCAGTGACAGACTTGTGGTGACCACCCAGGACTCCTCAAGGTTATCAGATCAGTGCTTTACCCACCACGCAACATTTCACAGCAGTTTTTCTGACCATTGACTTGTTTTGCACGTGCCTTGGTAGCCGTGCTGTTTTCCCTTGGAGACAAAGGGATGAACTGGATGGTTGATCAAGTCCCCTTCTGGCACAGGGGGCTGAGGCCAGCTGGAAAATTTCTGCAAAGCCTGTCATTTTCCTCACCAGTAAATGAGCAGTGCCCTCACTTGCAAGCAAGTACCACAAGGTTATAAAAGAAAGAGAACCAACAGTAAACTTTAATCAACTTAGAGATATTTAGATGACTTCCAGGTTTTAATTAACTTGAGTGTTACGTTAGCATTCTTACAGCCACCAGGCAAAGGTGTGACTCTGACCTGTTAGCGGAGGTCCTCTTGGCCTTGTGCTGTGGCTCTCTGACTATGGACCTTTGGTCTCTTCTTATTGGATCGTTCTTCTACCTTCTCCCAGTTGGAGTAATCTCTATCTCCACTTGGATATGAACAGCACTTTCTTATCATATGTTCTCCTCTTTTCCTCAGTGCTTCTGTGTTTTCTTGAATCAAAAAATCAAGAGGGAAAAAAAATCTGCCAACATTCAGTGAAATGATGAAGAAGGCTTTTAGCAGAGCCCTTTTCCTTTGTTCACAATTACTTCCATTTCCATATTCTACATTCACTACCTAATCTATTCAGTATAGCTTGCGCCCTTTATGATAGGTGGTCTCCCACAGTCTCCACTTGCCCTTGTACATTAGCGCCAAGGCTTTCTTTAACCCAGTCTTTTTACCTGGACTCCAGACCATATCCGCCTGCCTACCAGAAACTTTCATCGAATGCACCTCACACTCAGAGCCACCAACATGAATTTCTCAATCCCTCATTCCCTTTTATTCCTCTAGAATCTATGAAGTTACTCAAGCCATACGCATAAGCTTTCATCATCTCTCTTTCCCTATCGTCTCTTAACTCTACTTCCCAAGTAATGCTGCAAAAATCCCTTCCTTTCTCTTCCTATTGCAACAACCTTTGTTAATCTTTTCTTTTCTGGAGTCATGTAACTGCCCTCCTTGCTTCTAGTGTTGCCCCCTGAAGGCCAGCATCCATCCTGTTTGAAGTGTCATCTTTCCTAAAACACACATCTTTTTCTGCCATCCCCATGATTATATGCCTTTGACGGCCATCATTGTTTTTTCGGAGTAAGTCAAAATTCCTCTCTCTGATGTGTCTCAGTTTGTTTTGTAGCTGATAGAATAGGTAAATTCTCAACATTGCTTCCAAATTCAGGGCGTTATTAACAGACATTTGATCAGAGGGATAATCTGAGTCCAGGAACATAACGCCTCCACCCCAGTTTTTTCCTGTCCCTCCTGGTAGAGAAATGTGCTAGGCAGGGTTGGGGTTTTTAACCCTGCATACAGGGATAGGAGGCCATGCAGATGACTTGAGTTGAGGCTCTTTTGTGTCTGCCTCTGTTGTAACTTGTGTGATGAAGTTAATTTTGAATAAATAGTTTTGTGTCTTGGTAGTCTAACCGACTTTCATTTTTATAGTTGGGTTCATCAGAGCATCAACCCTTTCATTTTAGGCAACGTCATACTGTCCATCTATAATGTGCTTTTAATAATGAAAGCATTCGAATCTTACCTAAAATAAGCAGTTCTCCTATCAGTAAAGTTTTTAGAATAGTACTAATACATAATTTATATTATTGGCCTTCCGGAAATTTCTCCCAGGGCATACTGCCCTGGGAACCAGATCAAAGGGACGTTTTCTATCTGTTGCCAGCTTCTCTGTCACTCTGTCCCTTTATTTTTTTAAAGTCAGGTTTATTGTGGTATAATTTATATGCAGTAAAATTCACCCTTTAGTTGCATAGTTCCATGTGTTTTGAAGGATGTGTACATTTGTTTAACTACTCACCATAATCAAGGTGGAGAACATTCCCATTACTCAGAAAAGTTCCCCCATGCCTCTTTGTAGTCAATCCCCTCCCCACACCTCGAGCCCCTGGCAACCCCTGATCTTTTTGTCTGCTCTTGTACTGCCTTTTCTGTAACATCACATAAATGGGATAGTTCAGCGGGTAGTCTTTTGACTTCGGCTACTGTCACTTGGTTGTGATGCATTTTAGAGCTGCCCACGTCATGCATGTGTTACTTTATTCCTTTTTCTTGCTGAGTAGTATATTTCACTATTTGCATTTCACACTTCATGAGTACATGTGTGCATATGCCACAGTGTGCTGATCCGTTCTCTAGCTGATGGACGCGTGGTGTGGTGGATAGACTCTGAGGTGGTCCCCACGGTCTCTGCCTCCTGTGTTCATGCCTTTGATTGATCTCCTCCCCATAAGTGCAGGTGGGACCCGTGACTTCTTTTTAACCAGTAGAATATGGCAAAAGTAGTGCAATGTCACTGTACTGATTATGTTACCTTATATAAGATTGTCTTAGAAAACTCACTTTAGAAAGTCTCTTTGCTGGCTTGAGAAAGTAAGCAGTCATACTAAGGAAGTCCACATGACAGAGAGCTGAGGGTGGCCTCTAGGAGCTACAGACAGCCTCCAGCTAACAGGCAGCAAAAAGCTGGGGTGCAACAGTGTAAGTGAGCTTGGAAGCAAATTTTTCCCCAGTCAAGCCTTGAAGTGAGATTGCAGCCTTGCAAGAACCTAAACAGCTAAGCCATACGTGGACTCCAGACCCGCAGAAACTGAGATAACAGATGTGCATTTTTAAAAGCCATTAAATTTGTGTCAACTTGTCATATTTGTCAACTTGTATTAGTTTTCTAGCAATAGAAAACTAATATGGGCTGGTTGTTTCCAGTTTTTGGTGATTACAAATAAAGTGTGGGTATTGACCTATATTTTTATTTCTTCTGGATAAATATCTAAGAGTGGGATTGCTGAGTCATATGGTTAGTTTAACTTTTTAAGTAACTGACAAACTGTGTTCCAAAGTGGCTGTGCTATTTTACATCCCCACCAGCAGTGTATGAAGTTCTAGTCGCTCCATATCCACATCAGCAGTTGGAATTATCTGATATTTAAACTTTTAGCCATTCTAATAGGTAAATAATGGTATCTCATTATGGTTTTAACTTGCATTTCTCTAATGAGCAGTGATATTGAGCATTTTTATGTGGTTATTTTTCTATCCATCATCTCTTCTTTGAAGTATCTATTCAAATTGTTTACCCATTTTGAAAAATAATAAGTTTTGTCATTGAGTTGTGAGAGTTCTTTATGTATATTGGATATAATTTTTTAACAGATATGTGTTTTACAAATATTGTCTCCCAGTCTGTAGGTTGACTTTTCATTTTCCTAACAGCGTCTCTCAAATATCAGTAATTTTTAGCTTTGATGAAATCAAAGTTAATATTTTTGTTTTATGGATAATGCCTTTGACGTTATATCTAGGAAGTCTTTGCCCAAGGGTACAAATACTTTCTCCTATATTTTAGTCTAGCAGTTTTATAGTTTTAGGTTTTACTTTTAGATCTCTGATCCATTTTGAGTTAACATTTGTACAAGGTACAATGCATGTGTTAAGTTTTCCTTTTTGTCTACAAATTTCAATTATTTCAGCAAAATTCATTGAAGAGACTACGCCTTTGCAAAAATCAGTTTCACACACACACACAGAGTTCTATTTCTAGACTCTCTATCCTGTTCCATGCATTTGGGTATTTGTCCTTTCACCAATATTACACTCTCTAGATTATGGTAGTTTGGAAAAAGTCTTCATAATCAGGCAGTTGATGTTTTTCAACTTTTCTTTTTTTTTTTTTTTTTTTGGAAATAGTTTTGGCTATCCTAGTTCTTCTTCATATAAATTTTAGAATCTGTCAATTTCTACAACTCTGCCTGCTAGAATTTTGATTGGTATTGCTTTTAATGTAGAGACCAATTTGAGAAGAATTCTCATGTTAACAATAGTAGGTATTCTAATCTATGAACATGGTATTTAGATCTTCTTTGATTTCTCTCAACAGTGTTTTGGAGATTTCAGAATACAAACATTACACATATTTCTGTTACATTTATCCCTAAGAATTGTGTATTTTTTATGCTTTAGTAAATTGTACTGTATTCTTAAATTTTCAGTTTCTAATTAGTTATTGCCAACAGATAGAAATACAATTGAATTTTATGTACTGAAATCCTGCAACCTTGAAAATTCAGTTTTATAGTTTTTAGCAGATTTCTTGTGATTTTTCTGTATTGATAATTGTGTTGTCTATTAATAGAGATGGTTTTATTTCTTTTCTAATATGAATGTTTTTAATTTCTTTTTCTTACCTCTTATTGCACTGACTGCAGCCTCCAATGTGATGCTGAATAGGAGTGGAAGAAAGACATCCTTGCTTTGTTTCCCATTTCAGGGGAAAAGCATTCAGGCTTTCACTATTAAATATGATGTTAGCTGTAGTTTTTTTGTATATTACTTGTATAAAGTTGATTGTTTCCTTTAATCCCTAGTTAGAGATTTTTTTTTAAATCGTGAATGTTTATTGAATTTTGTCAGAACATTTGTCTCCATCTACTGAAATGATCACATGATTTTCTTCTTTAGTGTGATAATATGATGAATTACATTTACTGATTTTTTTTAAAAAAGAATTTTGAATCAGTCTTACATTACCAGGATAAAACCCACTTGGTCATGATGTGTTATTCTTGATGTTCCCAGCTTTAACTTAGTAATACTTGGTTGAGGTCAACTCCTCTTTAATTTTGTCTTCCACTGTGCAATCCATCCTCTGGTCTTTCTGCAGTGCATTTAGTTTCCTAACCTGGACTTACTGCCTCACATCTTGTCAGACAAATTTTGGGGTATCTTCTTAGCCCACCAAATGCCCAACTCATTAAGAATTGTATCCTCATTTCCCCCAAGACGGTTAAGGCCTTGACAGCCATGTTTGTACTATATGACCCTGGCTATAGCTGATTGGACCAACAGCAGGCACCTGACCTAAGTTGGACCAGTCATTTCCTCTTCCCAGGGACTTGGACCTGAGATTCAAAGATACCAGCTGGTTTGAGCTGATTGCTAGAAGTGAGAACATGTCAAGTCAGGAGCAAACTACCATTTTGGGATAGCCAAGTTCAGCCAATGCAAGAATAATAGAGAAAATACTTTGGTTTGGACAAACAGAGACAGGAGACTATTGAAGTTCTTCTCTTCTTTGGGTTTCATGATTCAATCCTATATTCTTCCTTCCCCATATATTTCCTTTCTTTCTCAAGCTACTTTTGAATCAGGTTCTCTACTTGGAAACAAAACTGCCTCGGCCAAGTTACACTTCAATGACTTTGCACGCTCTGTTCCTACAGCTTAGAATGCCATACTCTAACTGGTTTGCTCCTGATTCTTCTAGAGATCTAAGCATCTTATGCTTGGGTTAAACTTATCCTGACTCTCCTCTCAGGTAGAGGCAGTGTTTCATTATGATACCTATCATTTACCCCTTCTATCACACTTATTAAACATTATTATAATATTTGAGCTAGATTCTGAGCTCCAGGATTTGGTCTTTAAAAGTATTTTGTAACTCCTGGGACTAGTGTTTGGCCCATACTTATATCCTGGTAAATGCTTGGAATAAATACATTTATCCAACGAGTTAATTCAAACACTCTGCTTTTGTAACCACTTCAAGGGCCTTTTATCCCTCACCTTCAGAAGCAAGGGTTAGAGAGGTAACACTTCCAACTTTTCTTTTTCTCTGTCTTCCATAGCAGTGGTTCTCAAAAGTGGTTGTATATTAGAATCATCCAGTGGAGCTTTTAGAAAATCTTGATACTTAGGCTGCTCCCTACACTGATTAAAGCAAAATCTCTAGGGAAAAGACCCAGAACTAGATTTTTAAAACCGTAATCACTTGGCAGATGAGGCTTATATAATATAAGCAATGCAACACTGATGCCAGGATCACACTCCCATAAATGCTGAAGTAATTGACCTTGAGTGTGACTGGAAGGCAGGGGTTTTAAAAGCTCCCCAGATAATTCTAATATGGAGCCAACTTTGCGACCCACAGTCCTAGCAGTGTCCTTATTCTCTGGTTCATAGAACAGTTCTTTAGGAACTGAAAATGCATGGCAGTAAGGGAAAGTTACACCTTCCGTGTTGCATGGGAAGCAGGTGGGGAAATCTGCAATTTAGATCATATGGCCTCATTTTGCAGGCCGGGGAACTTGGTACTAATTTCATTTGTCTCATGCAAGAATATCACTTACACACCTGCCCCAAGTTTCTCCCTCTCACAAACTGTATCATAACCCTGGTTATAGTTCACAAGGATCCATAGCTTGGTAAATACAAAGTAGGCCACAGATGCTGAAGGGTGGTAACTTGGAAGCTGCTGACAGAAGCAGCCCATATCCTTCCTCATTGCACTGTCGTCCTTGGTGCTGACTTTGGTAAGGAAAGCAGTGCCTCTACATCTTGTTGATTTCTCTGTTTTGACTTTAGGAATTAATGGTGTTTCTTTGCTTAACTTATAGAAATTAATGATGTTTACACTGGTGAGGGAAAATTAATGCTATTGCACTGTTATGAAACACAAAGTAAGGATAAGAAATATTTAGGTTTGTAATCAAGAACATATCTTCTGATGAGTTTGACTTGCCCCCTTTTAGCTAGTTTTATGCATGGCTGCTTCCTAAGACTGCCTAGTGGGTTACAGATGACAGAAAGGAACCAAAAATTATGATCACTTTACTGAGGCGTGGCAAAGCTGCACACAGGTGGAATGGAACAGTGAAACAAACCCACGGTGGGATTTCTTTGTTCTCAGCATTCATTCTGGGCCTCCCTTTGTAATTTGCCTCTTGAGCAGCTTAGAATCAGCTCTTTTTGTACCTAAATTTTTTCTTGTTACTCAGCTACTATGGTTTTACTGTTTGACGTCTCCCTAATTGTCATCCTTTCTGGACTCAAGCCTGATCTCTCTCAGGTACTTGATTTTGCAAAACTCAAAGGCTTCATCCTTGTTGCTGTTGGGCAAACACTTACAAAGCAATATCATTACATAATCCCTTAATAACACAGTACTCTGTTTCAGATAATTAGAATATACATTTCTTGCCTAGTCCTTTACTCCTTCTAACCAGCCCACCAAAATGATAGTCTTTGTCACAGTGGAGTTCTGTTAGTCACATCTCAGTGGTTTAACCAGCCAAATGTTTACTTCATACTCATGGACCATGTTGATTGTTGGTTGACTAGGTTCTGTTCTCCTTTGTCTACTCCCAAACTCAAGGCATTAGAGCAGCCACTGTCAACAATATTGTCAGTATCTGTGGCAGAGGGGAAAATAATGTAGAAAGTTATGGACTAGCTCTGTCAACACTGGTCACATTTCACTGGCTAAAGCATGTTGTAAGATCATGCCTATTTCAAGGAGACAGAGAGGGACCTTCAAGGTGGCAGAGGAGTAAGACATGGAGATCACCTTCCTCTCCACAAATACATCAGAAATACATCTACATGTGGAACAACTCCTACAGAACACCTACTGAATGCTGGCAGAAGACCTCAGACTTCCCCAAAGGCAAGAAACTCCCCATGTACTGGGTAGGGCAAAAGGAAAAACAGAGACAAAAGAATAGGGACGGGACCTGCACCAGTGGGAGGGAGCTGTGAAGGAGGAAAGGTTTCCATACACTTGGAAGCCCTTCACGGGTGGAGACTGTGGGTGGCAGAGGTGGGGGAGCTTCGGAGCCACGGAGGAGAGCGCAGCAACAGGGGTGCAGAGGGCAAAGCGGAGAGATTCCTGCACAGAGGATTGGTGCCGACCAGCACTCACCAGCCCGAGAAGCTTGTCTGCTCAACCTCCGGGGCAGGCGGGGGCTGGGAGCTGAGGCTCCGGCTTCTTCGGAGGTCAGATCCCAGGGAGAGGACTGGGGTTGGCTGCGTGAACACAGCCTGAAGGGGCCTAGTGCACCACAGCCAGCTGGGAAGAAGTCCAGGAAAAAGTCTGGAACTGCCTAAGAGGCAAGGGACCATTGTTTCGGGATGCATCAGGAGAAGGGATTCGGAGCACCACCTAAACGAGCTCCAGAGATGCGCGCGAGCCGCAGCTATCAGCGCAGACACCAGAGACGGGCATAAAATGCCAAGGCTGCTGCTGCCGCCACCAAGAAGCCTGTGTGCAAGCACAGATCACTATCCACACCTCCCCACCTGGGAGCCTGTGCAGCCCGCCACTGCCAGGGTCCCGTGATCCAGGCACCACTTCCCTAGGAGAACACACGGCATGCCTCAGGCTGGTGCAACATCATGCCGGCCTCTGCTGCCGCAGGCTCATCCCGCATTCTCTACCCCTCCCTCCCCCTGGCTTGACCAGAGCCCCCTAATCAGCTGCTACTTTAACCCCGTCCTGTCTGGGCAAAGAACAGATGCCCTCAGGCGATCTACACGCAGAGGCAGGGCCAAATACAAAACTGAACACCAGGAGCTGGGAGCTGTGTGAACAGAGAAGAGAAAGGGAAATTTCTCCCAGCAGCCTCAGGAGCAGTGGATTAAATCTCCACAATCGACTTGATGTAGTCTGCATCTGTGGAATACCTGAATAGACAATGAATAATCCCAATATTGAGGCAGTGCACTTTGGGAGCAACTGTAGACTTGGGGTTTGCTTTCTGCATCTAATTTGTTTCTGCTTTTATGTTTATTTTAGTTTAGTACTTAGACCTTATTATCATTGGTAGATTTGTTTATTGATTTGGTTGCTCTCTTCTTTTTTTTCTTTATATATATATATATTTTTTCCTTTTTCTCTTGTGTGAGTGTGTATGCGTATGCTTCTTTGTGTGATTTTGTCTGTATAGCTTTGCTTTTACCATTTGACCTACGGTTCTGTCTGTCCCTTTTTGTTTTTTTTTAGTATAGTTTTTAGTGCTTGTTACCGTTGGTGGATTTGTTTTTTGATTTGGTTGCTCTCCTCTTTCTTTTCTTTTTATTACTTTATAATTTTTTTATTTTTAATATTTTTTTATCTTTTATTTTAATAACTTTTTATTTTAGTTTCTTCCTTCCTTCCTTCCTTCCTTTCTTCCTTCCTTCCATTCTTTCTTTCCCCTTCCTTCCTTCCTTCCTTCCTTCCTTCCTTCCTTCCTTTCTTTCTTTCTTTCTTTCCTTTATTTCCTATCTTTCCCTATTCTTCCAAGCCGAGTTGTTGACAGGGTCTTGGTGCTCCAACCGGGTGTCAGGCCTAAGCCTCTGAGGTGCGAGAGCTGAGGTCAGGACATTGGTCCACCAGAGACCTCCCAGCCCCATGTAATACCAAACAGCAAAAGCTCTCTCAGAGATCTCCATTTCCATGCTAAGACCCAGCTCCACTCAATGACCAGCAAGCTACAGCGCTGGACACCCTATGCCAAACAACTAGCAAGACAGGACACAAACCCATCCATTAGCAGAGAGGCTGCCTAAAATCATAATAAATTCACAGGCACCCAAAAACACACCACCAGACACAGTCCTGCCCACCAGAAAGACAAGATCCAGCCTCATCCACCAGAATACAGGCACCAGTGATCTGCACCAGGAAGCCTGCACAACCCACTGAACCCACCTTACCCACTGGAGGCAGACACCAAAAACAACGGGAACTACAAACCTGCAGCTGCGAAAAGATCCCAAATACAGTAAGTTAAGCAAAATGAGAAGACAGAGAAATACAGAGCAGATGAAGGAGCAAAGTTAAAAACCCACCAGACTAAACAAATGAAGAGGAAATAGGCCGCCTATCTGAAAAAGAATTCAGAGTAATGATAGGAAAGATGATCCAAAATCTGGGAAATAAAATGGCGAAAATGCAAGAAACGTTTAACAAGGAACTAGAAGAACTAAAGAGCAAACAATGATGAACAACATAATTAATGAAATTTAAAATTCTCTAGAAGGAATCAATAGCAGAATAACTGAAGCAGAAGAATGGATAAGTGA
>NC_041232.1:65666620-65667255 GCF_002837175.3 Physeter macrocephalus
TACAGGATAAATCCAAGGAGAAACATGCCAAGACACATATTAATCAAACTATCAAAAATTAAATACAAAGAAAAAATATTAAAAGCAGCAAGGGAAAAGAAACAAATAGCATACAAGGGAATCCCCATAAGGTTAACAGCTGATCTTTCAGCAGAAACTCTGTAAGCCAGAAGGGAGTGGCAGGACATATTTAAAGTGATGAAAGGGAAAAACATACAACCAAGATTACTCTACACAGCAAGAAGCTCATTCAGATTCGACAGAGATATTAAAACCGTTACAGACAAGCAAAAGCTAAGAGAATTCAGCACCACCAAACCAGCTTTACAACAAATGCTAAAGGAACTTCTCTAGGCAGGAAACACAAGAGAAGGAAAAGACCTACAATAACAAATCCAAAACAATTAAGAACATGGTAATAGGAACATACACATCAATACTACCTTAAATGTAAATGTATTAAATGCTCCCACGAAGAGACATAGACTGGCTGAATGGATACAAAAACAAAACCCATATATATGCTGTCTACAAGGGACCCATTTCAGACCTAGGGACACATACAGACTGAAAGTGAGGGGATGGATAAAGATATTCCATGCAAATTGAAATCAAAAGAAAGCTGGAGTAGCAAT
>NC_041232.1:65667300-65670752 GCF_002837175.3 Physeter macrocephalus
TACTAACAGCCATAAAAGGGGAAATCGACAGTAACACAATCACAGTAAGGGGACTTTAACACCCCATTTCACCAATGGACATATCATCCAAAATGAAAATAAATAAGGAAACACAAGCTTTAAATGATACATTAAACAAGATGGACTTAATTGATATTTATAGGGCATTCCATCCAACAACAACAGAATACACTTTCTTCACAAGTGCTCATGTAACATTCTCCAGGATAGACTATATCTTGGGTCACAAATCAAGCCTTGGTAAATTTAAGAAAATTGAAATTGTATCAAGTATCTTTTCTGACCACAGTGCTATGGCACTAGATATCAATTATAAGAAAAAGTCTGTAAAAAATACAAACATATGGAGGTTTAACAATACACTACTAAATAACCAAGAGATCACTGAAGAAATCAAAGAGGAAATCAAAAAGTTCCTAGAAACAAATGACAATGAAAACACGATGACCCAAAACCTATGGGTTGCAGCAAAAGCAGTTGTAAGAGGGAAGTTTACAGCAATACAATCCTACCTTAAGAAACAAGAAACATCTCAAATAAACAACCTAATCTTACACCTAAAGCAATCAGAGAAAGATGAACAAGAAAACCCAAAGTTAGCAGAGGAAAGAAATCATAAAGATCAGATCAGAAATAAATGAAAAAGAAATGAAGGAAATGATAGCAAAGATAAATAAAACTAAAAGCTGGTTCTTTGAGAAGATAAACAAAATTGATAAACCGTTAGCCAGACTCATCAAGAGAAAAAGGAGGAAGACTCAAATCAATAGAATTCAAAATGAAAAACAGGGAGTACAACTGACACTGCAGATACACAAAGGATCATGAGAGATTACTACAAGCAACTATGTGCCAATAAAATGGACAACCTGGAAGAAATGGACAGAGTCTTAGAAAAGCACAGCCTTCCGAGACTGAACCAGGAAGAAATAGAAAATATAAACAGAGCAATCACAAGCACTGAAATTTGAAAGCACTGAAATTGAAACTGTTATTAAAAATCTTCCAACAAACAAAAGTCCAGGACGAGATGGCCTCACAGGCGAATTCTATCAAATATTTGGAAAAGAGCTAACACCTATCCTCCTCCAACTTCCAAAATACAGCAGAGTAAGAAACACTCCCAGACTCATTCTATGAGGCCACCATCACCCTGATACCAAAACAAGACAAAGATGTCACAAAAAAGGAAAACTACAGGCCAATATCACTGATGAACATAGATGCAAAAATCCTCAACAAAATACTAGCAAACAGAATCCAGTAGCACATTAAAGGGATCATACACCATGATCAAGTGGGGTTAATCCCAGGAATGCAAGAATTCTTCAATATATTCAAATCAATCAACGTGATACATCATATTAACAAACTGATGGATAGAAAACTATATGATCATCTCAGTAGATGCAGAAAAATCTTTTCATAAAATTCAACACCCATTTATGGTAAAAACTGTCCAGAAAGTAGGTCTAGAGGGAACTTACCTCAACATAATAAAGGCCATATATGACAAACCCACAGTGAGCATCATTCTCAATGGTGAAAAACTGAAACCATTTCCACTAAAATCTAGAACAAGACAAGGCTGCCGACTCTCACCACTATTATTCAACATAGTTTTGGAAGTTTTAGCCACAGCAATCAGAAAAGAAAAAGAAATAAAGGAATCCAAATAGAAAAGAAGAATTAAAACTGTCACTGTTTGCAGATGACATGATACTTTACAGAGAAAATCCTAAAGATGCTACCAGAAAACTACTAGAGCTAATCAATGAATTTGGTAGAGTAGCAGGATACAAAATTAATGCACAGAAATCTCTTGAATTCCTATACACTAATGATGAAAAATCTGAAAGTGAAATTAAGAAAACACTCCCATTTACAACTGCAACAAAAAGAATATCTAGGAAAAAACCTACCTAAGAAGACAAAAGACCTCTATGTAGAAAATTATAAGAAACTGATGAAAGAAATTAAAGATGATACAAATAGATGGAGAGATATACCATGTTCTTGGATTGGAAGTATCAACATTGTGAAAATGACTATACTACCCAAAGCAATCTGCAGATTCAATACAATCCTTATCAAACAACCAATGGCATTTTTCACAGAACTAGAACAAAAAACTTCACAATTTGTATGCAAACACAAAAGACCCCGAATAGCCAAAGCAATCTTGAGAAAGAAAAACGGAGCTTGAGGAATCAGGCTCCTAGACTTCAGACTATATTACAAACCTAGAGTAATCAAAACAGTATGGTACTGGCACTAAAACAGAACTATAGATCAATGGAACAGGATAGAAAGCCCAGAGATAAACCCACACACATATGGTCACCTTATCTTTGATAAAGGAGGCAAGAATATACAATGGAGAAAAGACAGTCTCTTTAATAAGTGGTGCTGGGAAAACTGGACAGGTACATGTTAAAGAATGAAATTAGAACACTCCCTAATACTGTATGCAAAAATAAACTCAAAATGGATTAAAGACCTAAATATAAGGCCTGACACTATCAAACTTTTAGAGGAAAACATAGGCAGAACACTATGACATAAATAACAGCAAGATCCTTTATGACCCATTTCCTAGAGAAATGGAAATAAGAACAAAAATAAACAAACGGGACCTGATGAAACTTGAAAGTTTTGCACAGCAAAGGAAACCATAAACAAGATGAAAGAGAACCCTCAGAATGGGAGAAAGCATTTGCAAATGAAGCAACTGACAAAGGATTAATCTCCAAAACATACAAGGCAGCTCATGCAGCTCAATATCAAAAAAACAAGCAACCCAATCCAAAAATGGGCAGAAGACCTAAATAGACATTTCTCCAAACAAGATACACAGATTGCTAACAAACGCATGAAAGGATGCTTAACATCACTAATCATTAGAGAAATGCAAATCAAAACTACAATGAGATATCACCTCTTGACAGTCAAAATGGCCATCATCAAAATATGTACAAACAGTAAATGCTGGAGAGGGTGTGGAGAAAAGGGACCCCTTTTGCACTGTTGGTGGCAATGTAAATTGATACAGCCACTATGGAGAACAGTATGAGATCCTTAAAATTCTAAAAATAGAACTACCATATGACCCAACATTCCCACTATGGGAAATACGCCCTGAGAAAACCATAATTCAAAAAGAGTCATGTACCACAATATTGATTGCAACTCTATTTACACTAGCCAGGATATGGAAGCAACCCAAATGTCCAACAACAGATGAATGGATAAAGAAGATGTGGCACATATATACAATGGAATGTTACTCAGCCATAAAAAGAAACGAAATTGAGTTATTTGTAGTGAGGTGGATGGACCTAGAGTCTGTCATATAGAGTGAAGTAAGTCAGAAAGAGAAAAACAAATACCGTATGCTAACACATATATATGGAATCTAAAAGAAAAAAAAA
>NC_041232.1:65670771-65732287 GCF_002837175.3 Physeter macrocephalus
TGGAATGTTACTCAGCCATAAAAAGAAACGAAATTGAGTTATTTGTAGTGAGGTGGATGGACCTAGAGTCTGTCATATAGAGTGAAGTAAGTCAGAAAGAGAAAAACAAATACCGTATGCTAACACATATATATGGAATCTAAAAGAAAAAAAAATTGGTTATGATGAACCTAGGGGCAGGTCAGGAATAAAGACGCAGATATAGAGAATGGACTTCAGGACACAGGGAGGGGGAAATGTAAGCTGGGACAAAGTGAGAGAGTGGTATGGACATATATACACTACCAAATGTAAAATAGATAGCCAGTGGGAAGCAGCCGCATAGCACAGGGAGATCAGCTCGGTGCTTTGTGGCTACCTAGAGGGGTGGGATAGGGAGGGTGGGAAGGAGACGCAAGAGGGAGGAGAAATGGGGATATATGTATATGTATAACTGATTCACTTTGTTGTACAGCAGAAACTAACACACCATTGTAAAACAATTATACTCCAATAAAGGTGTTAAAAAAAAAAAAAGGTGGCAGAGACATGTAATCTTAGCTCTGCCCAGAAAGAAAAATGGGGACATTTGGAGAACACATGGGAAATCGTGTTTTGGGTATTAGGATAACAGTTTACCCAGAAAAAACACTAAGAATTACACATTAAAATACCTAAAAAGACACATTTCTGAAAGCAGCACTCTAAAATGAGAGACCATATCAGGCATTCCTAAAGATGAAGTGAGGGTTAACAAGGTGAGTGTGGATTTGACCTTGGGAAAGAGGCCTCAATATTTAGGGCCCACATTAGAAGTTTGTCTATGGAATTAACACTTAAATTGAGAGCCAAAGAATAAAACTGCTGGATGCAATAAAAAGACAAGTTTGAAACCTACACTAATAGATGAAGTAATTGGGGCCCAGAAAGGGGAAGTGTTTTTTCCTCCTAGTATCCCAAAATGAGTAAGAGGCAGAACTAAACGTAGAACCCAGTTCTGATTCTGGGTCCAGTGGTCTTTATGTCATATAGTAGTATTTGTCTTAATTTACTGATTCTAAGGAAAGTTTGAAAAAGTAGGTTCTCATGTTTTCCAACTATAACAGCTATGGACTCGGACTATGTAAACCTGAAAAAGGTTTTCTTCCAAGTGTTCTTTCTTACTCTGCTCTTTGGCTGAGGACACCATCCAGTTTCTAATAGGACTTAGAATTCCTTGCTTATGGCTTTTAAGTATTAATTTGCAGTGTAGATTTTTTTCCCTGCATTTTGTTTAATGGATGAATTAGGTTTGATCAACATTCTAGTACTGTCTTATAAAAATATAAGCTTAGAGTACATAATCTGGCAGCTTGTGAGAAAATCATTTTCAGGGGAAATAAATTCACCCCAGTCAGAAGATAGGATTAGTCAGGATTGACCTGCCAAGTTGAATCAGACAGTTCTATAGCATCAGATGTTCCCGGCATTGACTTTTTAATGAGAAACGGGTCTGTAAGATCTGTTTTACTCCTCTGTAAAATATTTTATGAATTTGAACGAAGCTTTCCATCATTTAGATACTGTCAGAGCTGAAGATGGGTTAGGCTGAGACCAAGTAAAAATTAGCTTCCGATGGCTCGGCCAGGGGGAACATGTCTAATTTGTTAATGTGCTGACCCTCTTTCTTCCCTAAGCCAAAAGGCTCAAAAGACCATACACTAGTAAATACCTTTTATATAGAGAAGAAAAAGACCAAAGCAACCCAGCAGAAGCTCTTTGGAAAAAATCTCATAAAGTATGCAGTCCCTCCTGCTGGCAGGGGAGGGTTGGGAACAAAGCATCTGGGCCTCTTGGCTTTCATGTCACATCCACAGCTCCAGTCCTTAAATGCAGCTTCGGGGCTTGACAACTAGAGTTGACTAGTTAAGTGGGTCGTAAGTTCCATCTTTAAATCACCCAGCTGTTCTTTTTTCTCAAGAATAAAACCAACCCAGCTGCTGGTGGGAGTTTCCCACTGTGACCCAGGAAGTCGAGGTCTGGAGACAGGTGTGGAGGGGGAAAGTTAGAGGGGGGAGAGGGAGCAGAGATGGGGAGGCAGGGGCCTAAACCTTCTCCTGGTCTACCAGAACACTGTGCCGGGGCTGCCCACGGACAGGGGTGGAGGTGTCCCAAGTTGTTATTTGGAAGGAAGCTTATTTCTTGCTGTGCTCTGCAGTCGGGTAGGAATGGAGGGACAGGGCATAATGGGATCATTGAATGGTAGAGCTGAAAGAGGTCCCATGAACTGAATCTAATCATTTTGGAGATGATGAAGCTGAGGTCCACAGGGGGACATGCTTGGCCCATGGACAAGACTGGAGCCTAGTTATTCCAACTCCACTGAGACCTCTTTTTTGTCTAGTAACTCATTGTGGTTTTGATTCACATTTCTCTAATGATTAGTGATGTTGAGCATCTCTTCACGTGTTTGTTGCCAATCTGTATGTGTAAGTTCCATCTTTAAATCACCCAGCTGTTCTCTTTTCTCAAGAATAAAACCAACCCAGCTGGTAGGTAGGAGTTTCCCACTGTGACCCAGGAAGCCAAGGTCTGGAGACAGGTGTGTAGGGGGAAAGTGGCGGGGGGAGAGGGAGCAGCGAGGGGGAGGCAGGGGCCTAAACCTTCTCCTGGTCTACCAGAGCACTGTGCTGGGGCTGCCCGCGGACAGGGGTGGAGGTGCCCCAAGTTGTTATTTGGAAGGAAGCTTCTTTCTTGCTGTGCTCTGCAGTCGGGTAGGAATGGAGGGATGGGGCATAATAGGATCATTGAATGTTAGAGCTGGAAGAGGTCCCATGAACTGAGTCTAATCATTTTGGAAATGATGAAGCGGAGGTCCACAGGGGACCTGCTTGGCCCATGGACACAATTGGAGCCTAGTTATTCTAACTCCACTGAGATCTCTTCTTTGTCTAATAACTCACAAGGCAGTATGGGACAGATGCACACGATCCAGACCCTGGCATTAAAGACCCTGCAAGATCACTGGGGAGACAGTATAATAATATAAGCAACTTATAATAAATAATGTTGCTAGGCACAGAAGTCCTTATTGCTATACCACCGAATACGCTGAATGCACCTGAACAAGGTACTTAACCTCTCTGTTTCTTGGGTGCTACCTCTGTAAGAAGATATTAAATATTTACATACACACAAATATAGGTAGTAACTAATAGAATTAAATATAAAAATTTAATATTTAGAGAACTTATGCTCATGGCCCTGGGGATGGGGAGAGAAGATCTACAGTTTACTTTGGAACTTTCCCCAACAGGGCTGTTCACAGATCAGAGAGAACACTGAGGTTCTACTGTGGCATTTACCCTCTTCTGGCCCTCCCTCAAAACAGGGTCCTTCTCTGACCACCTTTCTTTGGGGTCTTACCTCTGATATAGCCCCAATATATTCCTTTGTGATAGACCCCCATACTGCCTTTACCCAAGATCTTGGTGAAGGAGTATGTTTCTCTCACTCTTTGAAGCACACAAGGTGACAACATAACTAGTCTAACAGTGTGATCAGTGTTAGAAGGTAAGGGTCAGAGATGAAGTGGCTACTCTTCCTGGTCCTCCCCTTTGCAAGGTGACAACTGATTTAGTGGGTACCTTTGTGGTCTAAGCCAAAAAAATGAGACAAATTGTAGTAACCGAGGACTATGTCTTGAGAACTCTGACAGTCCTTTAAGGATTCCTGCATTGATTCAGTGAGTCCCCTTGTCTATATATAAATATTACGCAGACAGGTGTAGAACGGAGCCGGGAAACCTGGGTTTTATTCTTCCCTCTGCCACAGGTGTGTGATCTTGGTGAGAACTTATATCTCTGATTCCCAGTTTCTTCATCTTTAAAAGGAGACAATTTTTCTTCTCTGTGTGACCTATAAGGTTGTTAAGGGAGTGTGATGAAATAATGTATGTGAAGGCACTGACTGTAAAGAATATCACACCTGGGAGAAAAGGAACCCTCCTGCACTCATGGTGGAAATGTAAATTAGTGCAGCCACTATGGAAAACAGTATGGAGGTTTCTAAGAAACTAAAAGAACTACCATATGACCACCAATTCCACTCCTGGGTGTATATCTGAAAAAAAGAGAAAAACACTAATTTGAAAAGATACATGGACCCCAGTGTTCATAGCAGCGTTATTTACAATTGCCAAGATATGGAAGCAACCTAAGTGTCCAATCAACAGATGAATGGATAAAGAAGATGTGCCATTTGCAGCAACCTGGATGGATTTGGAAGGCATTATGACCAAACGTAAAATAGATAGCTAGTGGGAAGCAGCCACATAGCACAGGGAGATCAGCTCGGTGCTTTGTGACCACCTTAGAGGGGTGGGATAGGGAGGGTGGGAGGGAGGGAAATGCAAGAGGGAAGAGATATGGGAACATATGTATATGTATAACTGATCAACTTTGTTATAAAGCAGAAACTAACACGCCATTGTAAAGCAATTATACTCCAATAAAGATGTAAAAATAACTAACTAAATAAATAAATAAGCCAGAGAAAGGCAAATACTGTGATGTCACTTATATGTGGACTCTAAAAAAAAAAAAAATACAATAAATTAGTTAATAGTACAAAAAAGCAGACTCGCAGATATAGAGAACAACCAGTGGGGAGAGGGAAGGGGGAAGGGCAATGTAGGATTAGGGGATTAAGAGCTACAAACTATTATGTATAAAATAAGCTATACACAGGATATGTTGTACAACGTGGGGAATATGGCCAATATTTTATAATAACTACAGACTATAACCTTTAAATATTGTGAATCACGATATTGTACACCTGTAACATATAATGTACAGCAACTACACTTCATTAAAAAAAGAAAAAGAATGACACATCTAAAGTATCTGTTATCATGAATGTTGGTGAAAGGGAACAAGGCTCACCCAGGGGTTAAATGCGGATGCTGAATGGGAACGTTCATGAAGTAAGCCTGACTGTAACTCGGTAGTGACTTTTCTCAGGTCCATTTTCAGGTGGGGCGCGCCCCTAGAGCCTGCAGCGTGGGTGGGGAAAGCAACCAGATGGGAAGATTGATTGATATTTAGATCTCCTTTTCGTTTTCTCTCTACTCATTCTCTCACCTCCCCTCCTCTACTCACTCATCCCGAGCCCTCTCATGTTTTTCCTCTCCTTCCCTCCCTATGTATTTTCCGTCAACATCGATCACCGCCCGTATCAAGTTGCCCAGCTGGGCTGCAAAGTAAACCTCAGATGGATGTACCTCTGTCTCCCTGCCCACGTGCTAGGAAAGAGCTGTGCACCACGGGGCAGGGGGCAGAATGCGACTGACCTCTGCCCCGTGCTCAGGAGTCCAATCTCCTCTCTGTGTCCCCCACACACTGCCCTCCTCTGATCGTAGCACGTGAATTGGGGCCACGAGCCAGCTATGCATTTGGAGGAACAGCTGGCCCAAGCCTGCACTTGCCTGGATGCTACGACTGTGAAAGTATGTCTGACTTCCCTTTCCGATGGAGGGCTTGACCCACGCATGGTTTCTCGGGACAGCCCACCTTCTGACCAAAGCAATCGAAAACTGTGAAAGCCTAAAAAGGCTATTTTGAGGACTTGACCAGTAACCCCAGGCCGCCGGCCACAGAAGTGGTGGCAGAGAACCGCTGAAGTTGAAGTTCGAGGAATATACTCCCTGGCAGTTGAATACAGGACACAGAAACAATCCTTCACAGGGAGAGGCATGACGGCTAGTTATGGTGTTTTGATGAAGAACAGCTGCAGGGGCATCCGACGCTCTGCGCGACCCTTGCAGAGTAACTATTTTCAGGTGTGTTCTCGGGCAGAAAGAAGTAAAGGAGAATGTCTTTGACTTCTGCTTCCGGCAGGCAAACTGTGGCTGCAGTCAGGCGGGCCTCAGTTCTGCGACCGTCTTTCCTCCTAAACTTGAACTTCCATTTCAGTACAGTTCCGCCTGAGGATCACCTATTCAAACCAAAACAAACCTATAAACAAAACCCAAACAGACAAAAACCAAACAGCAGCCAAAACCTAACTTGGTATTTCAACCTAGCGTTTTCAGGTTATTGCTTCTTTCGTCAAAGCATTTATTCTTTGTCCATCACATATTTGAGTTTTAAGATGTGCTGGGTACAGCATAAATAAACCAATACCTCTTGTCCCTGGTCTCGCAAAGAGTAGAGCACGGGGGCCGGGGGCGGGGGAAGCACACACGTAGCTCAGTGGACACTCAAGTGAGAATGCACATCTCAACACGTCGGGTGAAGTCACTCTGATCTGGGGCAGGGATCACTTGTAGGAAGCCCATTTGAAATATGCAGTGTAGTACACTCAAATCTTAGGACTAATAGGTTGCCCCCTGCAAGGAGAATCTTTGAATCTGCTTTAGTAAATGGATAAACTACTTGTAACTGATTCCTCTAGTTACGGTGCATGTTACAGGAATGAAAGTCCCAGGGCCTTGACAAGCCACCCTTTCTGAGAATGGGTTTAGAACCTTTCAGTTGAAGGCGTGAGTGGGGTTTGAGTGGCAGGGTGCTGCTTGCAGGGGAAGTGCTTTGTGAGAGGGGGGAGGAGTGTGGCATTGGCCCCAGCAATAGCAAAGCAGGAGGCAAACGTGTGCATCAGGGTTTGCACGTTAGGCAGGAAACAGATGGCCCGGAGGAGTCCTGCCTGGTGATTCTCTGAGCTGGTTACAAACCTCTTTATAGCAAGTAAACCACTCTGCTTCTGAGGACGGTTCCTGTGGCTGCGGTGCACCCAGCCCCAGTACTGATCGGACAGAAGTGCCAATGAATCCTCTCTCACTCGGGAAAAGTTGGCTCAAGCCATCTGCCTCGTGGCTAGATCTGATCCCATACATTTCCCTGAACTCTAAGGGCATCAGCTATCTGGAGGCAAATCAAGTTGTTACAGCTTTAGAATAGATAAGAGGAGAGCTGAGATAAAGAAGTTACCGAAGTCTTTGGGGCAGTGGTCATCACCCTCTCTCCACCAAGGGAGAAACTTTTTCTTTCTCTTGCTCGAGTTCTAGCCCTGGGAGCGGCAACCTTGTGTTCTGTGTGCCCACAGGGGGTCCATGGGGATAATCAGCTTCCAGGCCCTGCCCTGTACCAGACTGAAGGTGTGTGAGGCCCTGAGGCTGGCCGACTTCCTACAGCTTCTCAACGCCTGACGGCTGCAAGTGCCTGTACAGCGGCCCGTTGGTGGGTGAAAGGCTTCCTACCATGTTTCTCTCGGCCCAGCATTTTACACAGTGAAATCAGACTCAGAGGATGATCACTGCAGCTTTGCACATGAAAAACAGTTGCAGGACGTGGAAGAGAGAAGAAATGCTTCTCTTTCATGTTGGAAAGCAGAGAGAAGCTGATTATCTGAATGCGCATGGGCTTCATGTGTTGAACTCTGAGTGAAGCACTGTCCGTGCTGCCAGGCCCAGGGCAATCCCCCAGATGGCTGATTCCTAGGGATGGAGGCTTTTGCTGGCTACAGACCTCCCATCTGGCCTCTGGAGCAATTTCAACAGCATCACTTATAAGTTATGCTTACTAGGATATGGCAATAAGGGATTTCTGCTAGTTTGAGCCATGGCTGCAGCCAGGACCCACGCCTAAGGCCATGCCTCTCACTACGCACAGCTGCGCAGAGCTCCTGCTCCAAGAAGCAACAGCAGGAACCCGGAAAGCTGCTCAGTGTGATCTCAAGAGTAGGGAATGGAAGAGAAGATCAATTTAAAGACGTGTGAACCCGGGGTGTGTCTGCAGCCATCCTGCTGCAGACGCCAACAGCAGCCTGCCTAGCCTCACTCCAGAATTAGGGGGCATGAGATGCTCTCATAGGTACTCATTTCAATTCAAGAAGCATTATTTAGGACCAAAGGTGTCCTGAGAACTCTGCTGGGTGATGAACAGGCCATCCTTCCTGACAACAGGAACCAACTGTCCATCACTTCCTTGCTTCTACATCAGAGAGGCCATATTCGGAGATTGATTTTTGTCCTAGAAAGATGTTCATGACAATTTCCTTACTGGGAAATCCAAGGTGGTCTTGGCATTAATGCAAGCTCTTGTGTCTCTTGCCTATTCTTTTCCGCCCAAGCGATTTCTGTGCTTATTATTATTTTTTTATTATTTTCTAATTTTTTCTGCCTAACCAGTTTCTGTGATTTAGAAAGATATTTATCTATTATTTTACTGTCCAAACAGAAATTTGACCACAAAGTTTCCCTTGACTCTTAGTCTTTATATCCTGATTTATGTTGGTTCACTTGTTTTCACTGCTGTTCTGAAAATTTTACTTAGGTCATTATTTCAAATAATAAAGGTAAAAAAATATTTCTGACAGACAGGAGCATAGAAGGGACACATGTGCTATCAAATAGTAATGTTGACCATATTTGCTTCAGCTGTTTTTAAAAAGAGATGAAATGTCACAGAGTCGAGCCTCTGTGCCTCCACCTAAATTGTGAACTCCTGCTTGCCTTGAAGACTGACCTATAACTCATAAAATGGGGAATAGTAGAAGGGTCCTTTGCCTCCTCGATAGGGAGTCAAGAACCTTTACCCAGCTAATCTAAGCGTTCTTGATTCTGCTCTCAAGGAATTTCCCTCTTGTTGTCCTTTGACAGCTGTGCTTTGAGAGGAACGAAGATGAGGACTCCAGTTCTTTAAGAAAAAAAAGAATACATTTCTAAAGACAGCTTCTTCAATAAGTGGTGCTGGGAAAACTGGACAGCTCCTTGTAAAAGAATGAAATTAGAACACTCCCTAACACCATACACAAAATAAACTCCAAATGGATTAAAGACTTAAATGTAAGACCAGATACTATCAAACTCTTAGAGGAAAATATAGGAAAAACACTCTGACATAAATCACAGCAAGATCTTTTTTGACCTACCTGCTAGAGTAACAGAAATAAAAACAAAAATAAACAAATGGGACTTAATGAAACTTAAAAGCTTTTGCACAGCAAAGGAAACCATAAACAAGATAAAAAGACAACCCTCAGAATGGGAGAAAATATTTGCAAACGAAACAATGGACAAAGGATTAATCTCCAAAATATGCAAACAGCTCATGGAGCTCAATATCAAAAAAACAAACAATCCAGTTAAAAAATGGGTGGAAGATCTAAATAGACATCTCACCAAGGAAGACTTACAGATGGCCAAGAGGCACATGAAGAGATGCTCCACATGACTAATAATTAGAGAAATGCAAATCAAAACTACAAGGAGGTATCACCTCACAACAGTCAGAATGGCCATTATCAAAAAATCTAGAAACAATAAATGCTGGAAAGGGTGTGGTAAAAGGGGAACCCTCCTGCACTGTTGGTGGGAATGTAAATTGATACAGCCACTACGGAAAACAACATGGAGGTTCCTTAAAAGACTAAAAATAGAACTACCATATGAACCAGCAATCCCACTACTGGGCATATACCCTGAGAAAACCGTAATTCAAAAAGAGTCATGTACCACAATGTCCATTGCCGCACTCTTTACAATAGCCAGGACATGGAAGCAACCTAAGCGTCCATCAACAGATGAATGGCAGAGTGAAGTCAGAAAGAGAAAAACAAATACTGTATGCTAATGCATATATATGGAATCTAAAAAACAAAGAAAGTGGTACTGATGAAACTAGTTGCAGGGCAGGAATAAAGATGTAGACATTGAGAATGGACCTGAGGACCTGGAGTGGTAGGGGGAAGCTGGGGTGAAGTGAGAGAGTAGCACTGACATATATACACTACTGAATGTAAAATAGTTAGCTAGTGGGAAGCAGCCGCATAGCACAGGGAGATCAGTTTGGTGTTTTGTGATGATCTAGAAGGGTGGGATAGGGAGGGGGGGAGGGAGACGCAAGAGGGAGGGGATATGGGGACATGTGTATGCATGTGGCTGATTCACTTTGTTGTACAACAGAAACTAACACAGTACTGTGAAGCAATTATACTCCAATAAAGATCTATTAAAGAAAAATAAAGAATACATTTCTATAATAATGTTTCACTCCAAATAAGGTGAATGCAGAAAGCAAACTAGTAGTTGAAATATTACTGCCTAGTTTCTTTCTGTGCTTTTTCTTTTTAAATTATAATGATATTTTATTTTAAATAGTCACAACATCTGACACTTCAAAAAAAGATACCACTAATAAATAACAAAAGTGGAAATATCAAAGTTACAACAGACAATGTTTAGCTGAGAATCACTTCAACAGAGTAAGACTAAAGATATCAGACAAACCAATACTTGTTTGGAATAAGGTGGGCAACTTTCTTACTGTATAGGCTTACAGACAAGGCCCTGGTTCCACGTGGTCAAAGTTACAGTCATAAAACCTAAAGTTTTAGCACAATTGTGCTTCAGACTAAATTTTCAACAGTTGTGCTTGTCTACACAGGATGTTATGGACTGCCCCCTGCAAAAAATTACAACTTGAAAGACTTCTTTCAAGCATTACCGGTATCCAATGTGTATACATTCTTAACATTTCTGAAAAGAGAGCAAAATTAATAGGTGCTGGTATTCACATCTGACATCTCAGGTTTTATGACTGACAAGCCTTAATGCTCCTAGACTTTGAGGTGTACAAGGTAGCAGTATTTTAAATTTAGATAGAATGTGGGGAAAATTAGGATCAAATGGGCATTCATTTCTTGACTGTAGCGCCATTAGCCCTCAATTAACTCTTTGTAGGGAATGGTTAAGCCATCAAAAACTAAACCAATAGTTTTTATATTAAAATGCTTCTCCATACTAGTAACAATTTGAAGTCACTAAAAACTAAGTATTTACCTTGAAATGAACTGACAAACAGAAGAAAAACAAATTATGAAAAATGCTAATCATCTAAATGGATCCATGTCCACCCTTTGTGTCTGCTTCATACATTCTACCTACCCACACCACTCCAAAAAAGGTTCAGGTTATTATGTCCCTAAGTAATCTATTCCTGAATTACTTTTAAAGAGACAAACTGCTCTGTAGTGTATAAGTTACTTAGGTCTACACATTCTAGCATGATGCACTTCCATTGTCCTAGCTCTCAAATTTGGAAATCTCCTCAGGTTCAGTCTCCTTTTAAAACCTTTCCAAATAAACATAATTAGAATTTGTGATCCCTAGATTCAAAGACAGTACAGGTTATATGACACCTCCTTTTTTTTGGATTAAATAAAAGCCACAGGATTCTGAATGGCTAAAAACTAAATCTGAATTATTTGTGTCTGCATTGAGTAAACATATTTTTATGTTCATTCTGCTGGACTTCATTAACTACTTCAGGTTCTGCAGGGCTCCTCTGAACCCTTGCCATGGCAAAGCTTATCCCCTGGGTTAATCCAGCTTGGGTAATATTAGCAACCTGGACCATGGAACTTCGAATCTTTGCAAAGGGAGAGACTGCTCTGCTGCTACAGCTCTCTAAAGGAGAAGGAGTTACATGAAGCCCTCTCTCAAGTTCAAGGGTGCCAGATTCGGAGCCGGGGGTCTTTTGAGATACAACTGAATGCACTGGTTCAACTGACAAAAGCTGTGGGCCTGTTGCAGAAGAAGACACATCTAAGTGAGATGGTAGAGAAGGTATCTGTTCCATTGATTCAAATTGAGTTTCTTCGTTAGAAATTTGATCGGTCATTTGATTTCCTTCCTCACTAGCCTGAGAAACAGACCTGGTTTCTGATAGCTGGGTCATTTTGTTTGGTGCACCTTGAACAAATCTGTGGCAATAAATATCCACGGGCTTGGCAAAGCCAGTCAATGTTGTTTATGTTGTCAGCAGAAAGGACTCTTCTTCAGAGAAGACTCATAGCCTTTTCCAAGCCCACTTTCATGAGCAATAGTAACCTCTGAGGGAACATGAATGCTAATATCAGTGTTGCTAGTAGACTGGGATCGACTGCCTAATCGAGGTATTGAAGCAATAATACCACAGCTAGGAAGCACATAGTCTACTGGCCCTGCATTCTCTAAAGAGTTAGCTAGCTGCCTGTCTTCATCAGACTTGGAATTTGTAAGGAATTCATCAGAGTGGTAGGAGTCATTATCTGAAGACATTTCCCCATCTGACTGCCTGGGCTTTATTATCCATCATACTAGTGTTTTCCATGGTTTCAGGACTACTATCTGATTCCCAAAGATTTACTTTAAGTTTGGTTTTAGAGAGTTAACTTTCATTTCAGATTTTGTAAAGTTCCCTAGCTTTCGTAGATTGCTAGATTTGGTCTGTTTCACTTTTTGATTTAGAGATGAAAATTTGCTCATTAAATTTATTTTTCCCTGGGCCAAAGAGCCTTGGTTTTGAGATCTGATGCCAATGATGACTTCATGAGGTTTACTGCTCTCCCTCTCAAGCTTTCTCTCTGTTATAGGTACATCTAATCCCATGGCTTGCTTGGTGATCTGCAGCATCTCTGCAGTGCACTGAAGGGTATCTTTTCCGTCCTCTACTGGATTGCACACTACAGCTCCCAGGGTGTGGAAATAGCCACTTGCTTCTTTATATCTGTAGTGCAGTCGCATGCAGGAGAACTTTGCCTTAGCAAAAAGAGTGGGTTCAGGACCTATTTCAGCTTTTTCCAGGTCTTCTGGACCTAGTCGTTGATACTGGTTTACTTTGTCAATTTCATCGTCATAATAGGCTACATAGTAGGCAGAGGTAGAAAGCAGCAACAGCACATCCACATCTCTGTGAGTTGCATCAATAAAGGTGCACTCTTGGGCTTCCCCGGAAAAAAAATAAATAAATAAAAAATAAATAAAGGTGCACACTTAAAACTGTTGCTTGAGCCAAGCCATAAAAATCACCTCACGACACGTATTTTAATATGAAGTAAATTCTAAACCTACTAATTAGTGTTACTTTATCCTAGCTTCTATTTTGACACTAATATTTGCATGGGTCAAACATGATCGCAGTCAAAAGCATTTTGTCCAGAACGAAAAGCACTTGGCACGTAACAGGCAGTCGAGAAAAATGTCAGCCCTCCACCCCGCCCCGCATTTTTACCAAAGTATAAGCTGCAGTAAATAGTTAATTTCCCTCCCCCCCACCGTCCACCCCCACTTAAACAGAAAAAATCCCAAAAAACAAAAAACGCACACTTTTTTTTTTTTTTAAACACGGACAAGAAAAAAAAGAAAACCGCTTTCAGGGCTTCCCGGCCAGGCCTGCAGCTTGGAAGCAAGGCCCGCGCTTCTTGTTTTTCTCTTCCCGCCAGTCAGGCATCCCCTCCTTCCACGCGATGAACGCGAACACCGCCAGCACCGCATGCAGCCTCGCCACCGCGACAGTGGTCGCGTAAAAGCCACCGTCATCAGGGGACATTAACAGGAGGCTTTGGAAAAGCAGTAATTTACAGGACAAATACAACCTCACAGGAACTTTAACCGTAAGTCCTGGAAAAGGGAGAAACATCTTGAAAGTCTTCGCCAGGCTGCCTGCCTTCAGGCCGGGGCTCGGCAGCGTTGCCCGTGGCGTTCGCCGGCCGCTGGGCAGTCGGAGGAGGCCGGGGGGAGCACGGCCTCGCGTCAGTCCGTCCGTGCGTCGGTCCGTCAGTCCACCAGGCGAAGCTCAGTCAGAGCCACCTGCACCAGAGCTGACGCCTGAAGCGACTGCGGAGACTGGGGGCCACTGCCTCTCTCTCTCTTTTTTTAATTGAAGTATAGTTGATTTACAACGTTGTGTTAGTTTCAGGTGGACAACGTAGTGATTTAGTTACACACACACACAAATATATATACACACACACACATATATATATATTCTTTTTCAGATTCTTTTCCATTGTAGGTTATTAAAAGATATTTAATATAGTTCTCTGTACTATATATTTATTTCATTTATTTTATACATACATTTAGTTCATTTATTTTATTTGTGGTGGTGTGTATCCGTTAATCCCAAACTCCTAATTTATCCCTACCCTATTTCCCTGTTGGTAACCACAAATTTGTTTTCTATGTCTGTGAGTCTGTTTCTGTTTTGTAAATAAGTTCACCTGTATCATTTTGTTCAGATTCCACATATAAGCAATATCATATGAAATTTGTCTTCTTCTGTCTGACTTACTTCACTTAATATGATAGTCTCTAGATCCATCCATGTTGCTGCAAATGGCATTATTTCATTCTTTTTTATGGCTGAGTAATATTCCATTGTATATATGTACCACATCATTTTATCCATTTATCTGTCGATGGACATTTAGGTTGTTTCCATGTCTTGGCTATTGCAAATAGTGCTGCTATATACATTAGGGTGCATGTATCTTTTTTATTTAGAGTTTTCTCTGGATATATGCCCAGGGGTAGGATTGCTGGATCATATGGTAATTCTATTTTTAGTTCTTTTAAGGAACCTCCATGCTGTTCTCCATAGTGGCTAGTGCCTAGCCTCTTTTAATAAAAATTGGCTGATATTTTTGAGCCTTCAGTATGTGTTAGTCACTGTTCTGAGAGTTTAACATGCAATCTCACTTCATCTTCACAAGGGCTTTTTGAGGAAGGTATAGTCTTAAGCTCCATTTTACAGATGGAAAACTAGGGAGTACAGATGTTATTTGCCCAGAGCCCCGCATCTAGGGAGTGATGGGCTGGGGTTCAATCTAGGCAGTCAGCCAACAGAAACTATACTATTAACTAGAGATTTCTGTGAGTCCCTGAATGTAGGTATATGGGTAGTTCTGTACACCATGATGTGACTTGATGGGCTGCCCATAACTTTCTCCCTGTGCAAGTGTCATGATGGTTCAAATCTACCATATTGGTTTCCTAGGGCTCCCATAACAAATTACCACAATCTTGGCAGCTTAAAACACATTTGTTCTTTCATAGTTCTGGCGGATAGAATTTGGAAATCAGATGTCATTCGGGGCATACTTCCTCTGAAGGCTCCAGGGGACTTTCTTGTCTTTTCTACCTTCTGATGGCCCCTGGTGTTCTGTGACTTACAACAGCATCACTCAGTCCCTGCCTCCATCTTCACATGACCTTCTTCTCTGTCTTCTCTTCTTCCTCTAAGGCACCCGTCATTGGATTTAGGGCCCACACTAAATCTAGGATGGTTTTGTCTCAAAATCCTTAACTATTTACATCTGCAAAGACCTTATTTCCAAATAAGGTCATGGGACATTACACGCACCACTTAAGATATATTCTTTTAGATCTAGAATCACTCTGTCCAGAGTCCAATTTTAACAATCAAAAAGTAGGAAAGACTTTTTGTGAATGGATGTGTTTTGGGGTCATTTATTCTGGGACTACAGCAAACCAGGAGTCTTGAAAGAAGACAGGAAGTGAAGATGAGACACAAAAAAGGGCAGATGAGAGGGAAGGAATTGAACACAAATTTCAGTTTATTTGTAGTTTGGATAAAGGTTTTGCTGAGAGTATATTCTCCTGAGTGGCCTTCATAGAAGGGGATAGAAGAGGCAGTCAACCACCCAGTGAAAACCTCCGTCTACCAGTTTTCCAACATGAGCTCTAACTTGCACCGGGGCCTGCATAATTTTTTGAAACTGTGTTCAGAAGTACAGATTGTAAATCTCACTTGCAGCAACAAAAACAATTTCTAATTGCATAGAAAGCAAACTGCCACCAGCAAGGCAAGTCCACTGCCCCCTCATTTTTTGGAACATATAAATTGTCTCTTTTACTCTTAAACCTCCAAAACGTCAGTTTGCAGAATCCATCTGGCTCTCTCCATGAATATTTTTTGGAGCATTTTAGAAAAAGCACTGCTCATTGACTAAGAAAGGATAGTACTGAGCATGAGACCAAAACCATACCCCACTGAGATCTCAGTGACTGAAGGCCAGCCTTTTACGTCTCATTGCCTCGGTCTCTCCATGAGCCAATTTACCTCCCAGGGATCCTGTGAGTATTACAGATACACATTTAGACAAAAGCAGGCAACCTCAATGCCAAGAACGTGTAGGGAGCTCTGTGTGTAGTTGTGTGACTAACTGCATATATGTGCCATGGTGGGAGGTGTTACCATCTTTCTAAACAGGCAGGGGTTTGTACCATGTCTAAGAAGCAAGTCTTGTGTAGTAAAATATCGCCAGTGCCCTCATCCTTGTACTGTACAAGAAGAGGCTCCAGAGCTAGCACTTAAAAGTGTGAAACTGGAAAGAGTACTGTACTGAGTTTGCAAGTGTTAAGAGCGTCTGGATTTTAAACTGATGAAGATGATGCCGAGTTAAATGACTTGCCCAAAAGGTCAATGATTGCATCATGCCATTTAGGTTAAAAGGGAAAGACTTGTATTATAATGTTCATTCATCCAGCATTCATTCCAGTATTCTACCTTCAAAATAAATCCTAAATCCAATCACTTCCTACCATCTGTACCACTACTGGCCTTTTCCAAAACATCATTCTTCCTGCCTGAGTTTTTGCAATAGCCTTTTAGCAGTTCACACTCTTCCTATCCTTGTTCATTCCCCAGCCTCTAATCTGCATAAAAATCTGAGTTATCCCTTTAAACTGTTAGGTTATGTGCTTCTATGCTCAGAACATTCAATGGCTTTTCGCCTTACCGAGAGCAAAAGCCAAAGTTTATTAAATGATCTGCAGCGCCTTGCACAATCTGATCTAGTCTCCTACCTTTCCCTGCTTTGTTCACTTCAGTCCAGCCATACTCACTTCTTTTCTATTCTTTGAAAATGCCCCAAATGCCCTTATTTCAGGACCTATAATGCTCTTTTGTTTTAAAGGCAGCCTCAAGTCTTGCTCCATCATCTCCTAAAACTCTCGGGTCTTCCCTCACAGCTCTTTATAAAGTAGCACCTCTCATACCCTTAATCTTCACCTACACTTACCCTAAATCATTGCTACCTATAGCATTTATCACTTCAGGATATAATACATATTGATTTACTTTTCATTTCCTGTATCTCTCTTAAAAATGTGAGCTTCATGAGATAGAGTCTAGGACTGTTTTTCCACCTCTGTATCCCCAGTGCCTAGAAAGGTGCCTACCATGTAGTGGAAATTTAATAACCCATTAGGTAATTGAATGACCCCCATTTCCTTGGACCTAATGGGAAATGACAGTACTGCCTTTGCTTTACTTTCCTTAGGGTTCTCTCTGTGTGTATGTGTAGGGTCATATAAAGTCCTAGAAATGAAAGAGCTTCATAAACTGTTAAAGTGATGTACACAAATGTGAGATAAGTTATTATTTCTAGTCTATGGTCTCAGGTGATTTCTAGAGCAGAACTTTGCCTTGAATTCAAGAGAGTGGGGTGGCATTCCCCTGGATAACTTTGGGATACACTGAATTATAAGCTAATTTAAAATATTAGAATCTGTGGATTTGTAAAGAATATAAAAGTTAAAATAAGCCTAAATTTAAATTTGATATTTAAATTTGTTTCAGCCCATCCCTGACATCTAGCCTCTGCTTGAATGCTCCAAGTGGCTGGGGGTTATTCCGCTCTTCTTTAAGGCAGTCCTTTCTGGTGATGGATATTGTAGTTGCTAGAACATTCTTATCTGTGGTAAGTTGGTATCTGCTTATCTGTGACATCCACACAGTAGTTCCCTTCCCCCCAGTCCCTGCTGCTGAATCCATGTGGAAATCTTCTATTCTGGCCCTCCAAGGTTTCTCTCTCAGCCATCTGTATCAGTTCAACTTAGGACATACCTCTTCCCCCACTAGAAATCTGAGGACTGCTGCTTTCTGAATACACTAGACCATTCTGACAAGAATGACAATGATCATTGAAGCTACAGTTCAGGAAAAACGTGTGCCAGCTGCCTCCCACCAGGGCTCCCATTAGCTTGTCATTTCCTTGTGCTACTTTACTGCTTCCATGACAGGGACATACCAACTATCAGACATTCCCTCCGGGTCCCCATTTCGTCTCTCCTCAATTGCTCCCAGTTGTAACCACTTATTTTCTTGCTTACTTCTTTGCCCTGATGCTCTCCCAACCCTCCTCTCACTATCTGCAGGAGGAGAAATTGTTGTTCACCTCCTACCAAAGTGGCCTGATTCCCCCACTGATTTTCCTAGCTCTGACAGTAACTGGCTCTGTGACCTTGAGAAAGTCATGTCTTCTTTCTGTAACTGGCTATTCTCTCAGGTCTTCCCCAGATCTGAAATGTTAAATTTAAAATTCTGAGTGAATCCTTGTTCTAAAAATTAGAATGAAAAAATGCTTAGACTCAAACCTGGTTAAGAATTTAACTGAATCAATATTTGAGCACGCATCAGGGGCCATATGTGTACGGTTCTAGACACTAATGTGGGTACAGAACAATCCTGACCTGCTTTCAAACCAATTAGTTTCCCTAGAGAAATAGATAAGATGTGTGAAACAAGAAACATTAATTTTGGAATTAAATTCTACTTGGATAAATCAAAAAGGAAAAAGTGATAGAAAACTGTTGGCTGTCTATCTTGGAAATTTGAATTTCGTATTGATTCATTATGGCAAGGCTTACTGGTGAAAGGCACAGAATTTAGAATCAGAGTGCCTGGTTCTAAAACTTAGTCCCCTTTTCACTAGATAAGTGGAAAAGGGCCACATTATTTGATTTCTCTATTGCTCAGTTTCTTTATTTGAAGATAGGTATGATAAAATTACTTTGTAGATTTGTTGTGAGGATACATGCAGTAATGTATACAGAGTCCTGGGCAAAAGCCTGCACATAGTGTGTGTTCATTGAGTGGTTGCTTTTTCTATTCTTGTTGGTGTCCTTAATCCCTTTATTTCTTAGAGTCTGTGATGTTTTTCCTTTGATATCTGTTCTCCTCCTTTACTAGTGTTTCTAGTGTTTCATACAGTCCTTACGATCTCAGTGCTTGAAGTTCTAAGATACTTTCAGAGTATGAAAAAGCTCAGCACATAATTCGCAATTTTGGAAGACTTGTGGTAAAGTTGGTGGAGTCATAAGCTTGGGGATGGAGGTGTAAGTCCTAGGATATGATGGTAGCTTAGGGTGATTTAAATTATGTAAATAGAAAAAAATCAAGTCCCCATAAAAGATATGTTATTATTTCTTTTTTCTTTGAATTATTTTGTATTAAACAGGAACAGCAGGACCTTTTTTATATTTCAGGCAGAAGAATTGGGTTGGCTAAATATGGTCACGACTCTTTTGTGAGGGATCAGAGATTTTTCTCCTTTTATGATTGAAGACATACTACCAAAGAATATAAGGAAAATACCTTAATGCTAGATGCATGTTATTCAAGGTCCTGAGTATGGCATCATAGTACTTTTGTTGAAGAAAGGAAAGGGTAACCATAACATTCAAATTTAGGCACACATAATGGTCTTCTAGTCAATGGTGTGTACACTAGAAACGAAATATTCTGTTTCTGGATGATGGTCTTTCTTGCTTGAAGATTATACTGCTTTGACCCAGTTTCTAGCCTCTCTTTGTCTCTGGGTGAGGAGAAAAGTCTCATTGTTTAGTCAGTCTCCCTCCCTTACACATCCACAATTGCATTAGTTGGTTGGATTGACAACGGCGCAAAACCTCCCTACAATAAGAATTCTACACTTCCACTCGTGTTTGGAGGCAGGGATCTCTTCCATGTACCCCTAAGCCCCTACTGATAATGATAATTATCAGTACTGCCGGCAAGATGTAGTTTTCAGCACCAAGGAGAGCTCCTACAAAGTGAGTTATAATGAAACAAAGCATTATTCTTATCTTGGGCAGTGTAGGTCTATACTATTGGAATCTACTTCCTGGGTCTATGTTCTCACTTGTTTATTCACCAAAAATATTTCCTAAGTGCTTACTAAGTGCCAGGAATAATGCTAAACCCTAGGGATATGATGGTTAACATCGCATGTGCTATCTTGTCCCATGATGCTCTAGACCTCAAAGGACAAGCACTCTCAAACTAGTCTATAATCTTTTAGGGTCAGGTGGCAAACAGTCCCTTAAAAGTGGAGTCATTTCAATACTTAACAGCTACTTACTTGAAGTCTCATAGAAGGGATTTTTATATCTTTTGGCTACTTATCAATATAACCTTTAAGTCTCTTTTATGGTCAAACAGCTATGATGATGAATATGAAGAAAAGTGAAGTGATAAAAACCCAAGCAGAGGCTACTGTACAGTGTCACTTCCACCATATTCTATTGGCTTAAGCAGCTCTCAACTCTGCTCAGAAACAAGAGGAGGGGACAAGGCTTTACATATTGATGATGTGGTCTTGAGTGGAATGATCACACTGTAGACCAGCAGGTGGCATGGGGTATACTGTGGCCATATTTTGAAGATATGTACTCTCCTAGTTCATTTTATCTTTCTGTAATTAGTCCTAATATATTTAATTTTACATATGGTAAAACTGAGTCTGAGGCTACTTAAGTATTTAACTTTCACATATGGAACTTCTCAGGGAAAAGGAAAAAAAATCCTGTATCTATCACAGATTTTCTTATGATACACAGAGATTCTGTTTTGGTTACTAATGCTAATTATATTGGGATCCAAAGACTCAGTAAATATTTGTTAAGTGACAGAATGAACAAAGGATTGAATGAATATAGATTGAGGTTCCTGAGTCTTCCTAGGTGTTGTAGACATATATAAAATATGGTTTTGATATTTAATGACAACATTCTAAATTTTATGGTTTGATTGTATATTGATGAAAATCATATGAGCAGTAAGGTCAGGACTAGTTGGTTACTAGACCTGTCTTGTATCACCTTGGGAAAGGCAATTGTTAAATATTCAGGAATTTTGCCTTCTGGTGATTAAACGGTTGGTAACGGAAAGTATGTACACCACAAAATTGACAAATACTATCTATAAATATAAGCTTATTTTTTGTTTTGTTTTGATTGGTACTAGTTTACTAGAATACCACTGGACCATGGTGGTTAAGATTCTTTGCCTCATTGGGGTGACATGATTCCCACTCTACAGAAGTATAGACAGTGTAGTATAAATATACATGGTAAAGTATAACTGTATATATAGAAAATTACAAGCGTGGCTGTCATAAATTGGCATTTAAGGTGTTTGAAGACCTTATTCTTTAGATCAATGATGTGCTTGGTTTTACACAAGTTAGTTACAATTGTGGTGAAGTTGGAAAAATATACAGTAAAGCAATAGTTATGTCCTGAAAAATCTCAGGAAGGATTGAATGTCCCTAAGAGGGGAAGAGAGGGATGTCAACTGAAGATGGTGTTGACATTTTGTGAATTCATCTAGAAATCTTGAAAGAAGATGAAGTGTCTCAGTATTCTATCCGCATTAGATCAAATACACATCTCTCAAGCTAGCTGTAGAGTCATCATTCTTGGGGACAGGCCAATACCAAGCAAAGATGAGCAATATTTTGTTCAGGGTCTCAGGATACATCAAAATATCTTCTAGATATGCAAATATGTAGTAGTCTAAAAGGTCAAAGAATGCATTATTCATGAAATGCTGAAGTACCTATATTGTATTATTGAAACTGAACATATTGTGATATATCTAAGGGGGGGGTATACTGTATACAAATCCCTGTCATCCTCTAAGTTCCCTCCCTTTTCTGAAACAGATTATACATTTTAAAGGAATCTATTTAGGTATAAATTATAGCTATTAAAATTTTTTTTAATAAGTTGTGTATTAGGCTATGTTGAATAGACTGAACATCCAGAAGCTGTTAGAAAAGATGAAGTTCTACACTATTTTAACAAATAAATTTAGATCTCTATAAGGAGATCAAGTCCACATATAACATTTTTACCTATGAAGTCTCAGCATGCCCTGGTCTGGACTCGTAGCAGTAAATACATATCTTTCTATAGGTTACACATTTGGAGTACAATGTCAGTAGTGTGTGGTGTGCAAAATGTGGGTGGTAGGTTTCCTAGCCTATGGCGTAGAACATAATCTTGAAGACATGATACTTCTTGGGAAGGATTAGTGCAGTTTTCATAATTGTTACCTTGTGTACCCCACTAGAGTAGTTTTAACCATTGTTAACATAAATAATTAACATTTTGTTTTTCTCTCTCTCTTCTCCTCCATTTCCTCCATCTCTCCCTCTTCCCCACCCACCTACCATTTATTCTTCTGCTGAATCATTAAAAAACATATTACAGGGCTTCCCTGGTGGTGCAGCGGTTGAGAGTCCGCCTGCCGATGCAGGGGACACAGGTTCGTGCCCCGGTCCGGGAAGATCCCATATGCCGCAGAGTGGCTAGGCCCGTGGGCCATGGCCGCTGAGCCTGCGTGTCCGGAGCCTGTGCTCCGCAACGGGAGAGGCCACAACAGTGAGAGGCCCACGTACCCAGCAAAAAAAAAAAAAAAAAAAAAAAATATATATATATATATATATTACAGACATTATGATACTTTATCCCTAAATATGTCTGATACATGTCCTAAATATAGGGACATTACCCCAACTAGTTATATTACCGTTATCGTATCTTAAGGAAATTAACAATAATGTCTCAGCACCATCTAACATCCAGTCCATATTCAAATTCTCCGATTGTCCCCTCCCAAAAAAGTTTCAGATTTTTTTTTTTAGAAAACAAAATCTAATCAAGGCTCATAGTGGTGCCCCTGTTGAATATTACATTTGAGAAAACAGGCTAAAAAAATTAAGGTCATGCTATCAATCATATGCTGTGAGTTGGATTTAAACTGACTGGCTCCAAGGCCCTTCTTCACTTCATGCTGTTGGAGGAAACTCCCAGTGACTATGAGGGAGACAGAGACACAGAGAGACAAGCTGACTATACCTCGAGGTCACATCTTATTGGGTTATACTCTTAGGTAAGCTTTCGGTGAGAGAAATTTAGGTGGCCGTGATCCTCTACTGGTTCAGACAGAATATAGGCTAGAGGTTTAGCCATGTTGAAAGAAGACAGGAAGAGAGTTTTGTTTTTGTTTCTGTTTTTTAAAAACAGCATGAGTGAGAATACCCAGTTAGCTGAAGTCTTTTGGAGACCTGAAGAAAATGCAAACGTTTGCTTTGGGCACTTCAGGACTTTTTCAGTTCTCTCTGCTCCTTCTTAGACCTTAAATGGCCAGTGTAAGTCATTGCTGTGTAATCCTGAAGAAGGAATGTCAGTGTTTTCTATCTGGGGGGGCCCCTGTTTGTGTCTGACTCACCAGTGAGGTCCCACTGGATAATTTGGAGCTTTCACCAGCTTTGTGATGATGAATTTTTCTAATATTACAGAGTCCTAGTTGTTGATGTTTCTTTCTCCATAATTTGAGAGCCCTTAGTAGTACTTTCCAAATTTCCAATAATTAAGATATTTTTCAGAGTTCTCTCATCTCTTAGGATACTTCTATTGTGTTTCTTTTGTTTAAACAAGTGATATGTGATCTTCTCAGTGATGTAGACTTGGCCCATCATTTGTGCCAAGGCAGTTACTTGGTTATATACAACAAGTTAAGGTGGCTTAGGGGCTGAGATCCATTTTAGAGCAGCTTAAACTCCCTTGGTGAAGCCATACTTCTACCTACAGCTTTTCAAAGCATGTGAGTTAGTTTCTTGTGGAATTAAGGCTGCTACTAAGTCCCAAAGTCATGTTGTCTCAGAATTCATCTCGCAGTATATAATCTCAAACTTTCCCTAAAAGATAATCTTCATTCCTGAAACTGTCCATGAGGAATTATGGTATTTCACAAATATTTTTACTTAAAGAATGTGAAGTTGTTAATAAGGACTACTTAAGAGACAATGCCTCCAGCACAGGTCTGTGCTATTTAACATTCTGATTTTTAAGCCCTAGCACCTCCCCTATGATTGGATGAAGACTCAGAAATCCCTTGTCCTGGAGAGATATTTGGGGCAAACAGAACTTTGGGTACTGTTTCTCCTTTGTGAAGTGAGAATTTACTCTCTTCGTTGTGATGGTGACACTAGTAATCTGCTATACTTAATATCAGAGACACAAGTGAGAAAAATATTTATTAGTAGTTCTCTTGCAGAGATGAATAGTATTTCACTTAGGCCTGCTTAAACTAATATGTCAACCTCCCGAGATAATGCAGAAGTAAAATCATGTCACAATTACTAAATAACAGGTATCTAATTTAGCATCTTCTTATACTAGATGCAGAAATATTAGGCTTTCTATTAGTTGGTATTATGGAGCTCCATGATAATGTTGACCCCTCTAAGGGCATATATGTCCCTAACTATTTGACAGTTGCATTGGTTTGTGTTGAAAAGAGGTGTCAGTACTCAGATAACTGCAGTGACGAAGGAGTTAACAGAACCAGAAGCCAACAAAGTGAGATGCTGGCAGCAGATGGTGTTGTCAAATAGAGGTATAATTGCATTTTTAAAAATCCCTTCAAAATAGTCTCTCAAGCTTACTTAGATGACATTTAGCAGGCTCTGGAAATCACTTAAATGGGTACAGAAATAAAAGAATTACAGAGGAAAATGTCACCATCTGAATTTGTCTTGAGTCTTATTGAGTCAAGACATCTGAGGCTCTTGTTAATACTTCGGAACTATTTACAGCCCATTCAGGTGGTAATGTGAGCCATGGGGAGTGGCTGTAAATACAGGTGAAGCTTTGCTCACTAGCCTGCCACTCACCTCCTGCTGTGCGGCCTGGTTTCTAACAGGCCATGGACCAGTACATATCTGTGACCCAGGGGTTGGGGACCCCTGTGTTAGATCAGAAGTAGCAAAGATACTTACATTAGAGACTGAACAAACTGAAGAACTTTTTGTTCTTTTATGACATTGGTTCCCAAACTCTGATCCCTGGACCAGCAGTGTCAATATCACATGAAAACTTTCAGAAATGCAAATTTTTGAGCCACACTCCAGACCTACTGAAACAGAAACCCTATGAGTAGGGAGCATCAGAAAATTTTAAACCATAAATCTGTTTAAGCAAACTCTCCAGGTGATTCTGATGTGTGCTAAAGTTTGAAAATCACTGTTCCAGAGCACAAAGTTGTCAACTTTTTTATCATCTGGTACATGGGTCAGAAAAACATGTCCAGATGTGTTAAATTTTGCCATCATAATACAAATAGACGTATTACAATTGTAGAGTGGGCAGGGAGTTACTTGTCTTTCTCTTTAGGGTGTATTTCTTGACATCAACCAGATCTTTCCCCCAGAGAGTCTGCCGAAATGTCAGGCCACTGTATTTTTATTGAATCATCTCCTACCTGCTGGCACGTAGGTATTGTACCAAGTCACTTAGGAACTGTTAACTCCAGATTACTTAGCATGTCTCAGCATGAACTTATCATTTTATTGGACAAAACTGATGTCCTGTAGGGATGGAAAGATGACCAGGACCCCCATAAACTAAAGTGTGGCCAGAACCAGATAGCTGACATAACCCTGAAAAATAGTGACGCATGGTACACCTTCTGTCTTTTCCATGGGAAATCACCTATGGAACCTATAGTTACTTCTCAGGTCTGCCACCCATTACATTATCCAACCTATCTTGCCTTTAGAAGAAAAGTGATGGTACTTGGCCATTGCCACACAGGGATCCTAGCATTTCCTCTGTGTTTTCTTAGGGTTTTTTTTCCCTGTAATTGATTTCTAATCTCATAATGTTGTAGTTGGAAAAGATGCTTGATATGATTTCAATTTTCTTAAATCTACCGAGGCTTAATTTGTAACCCGAAATGTCATCTATCCCGGAGAATGTTCAATGTGCACTTGAGAAGAAAGTATATTCTGCTGCTTTCGGATGGAATGTCCTAAAAATGTCAATTAAGTCTATTTGGTCTACTGCCTCATTTAAGGCTGTGTTTCCTTATTAATTTTCTGTCTGGATGATCTGCCTATTGGTGTAAGTGGGGTGTTAAAGTCCCCCATTATTATTGTGTTACTGTCAATTTCCCCTTTTATGGCTGTTAGCCTTTGCCTTATATATTGAGGTGCTCCTATGTTGGGTGCTAGCATTTCCTCTGAAATAAAGACACCAACATTAATTGTGATGACTTTTCCCAGCATCTCTGGAATATAGGAAATAATTTCCAAGATTTTTGTCATCTCCACAATAATGTATTTTTCAATGCATTGTTGAAAAAAAAAATGTCTTCTGAGTCCTCTTAGGGAATGTAAGAGATGAGTGGCTTACAAAGAATAAATTCACTCCAGCATTTCTATCTCTCTGATTCTGCATTCTTTTTGTATATTGTATGTTAAGGAATTTATGGCATCTCCACTTCATTTACCCTGGGCTATACTGAATCCAGGTTTGGTCAACCAACAGAGCAAATAACTAGAGGCACTCCCGGTTGTTTATGCCAACACATTGAATCCAGTGTCTGATAACTGCACCAATATCGATGCATTCACCCCATTTCAAATCAACTTGCTACTCCTTTGTCTAGTGTCCTCAGAACCTATTCCTATACATGTTCTCCAGATTTTAAATTATCAATATTCTAGAAGTTTCTTTGACTAAACCTTTCCTCCAGGGTCTGATTTTTGTTATATCTCTGAGTCATCCTAGTTGTTTGGAGCTCTTATGGGGCATTTGAGTAGAGCCGGATGAGAATTGCATCACTTCTGTAAGACAGATGCTGCAAACTGGGTCATTACAGGGTCTTCAAGCAAGGAAGAAACCACTGAAATGGCAGGGGAAAAGGTCTCCTGCCAGGGGAGTCATGGTAGGTATGGAGTGTCAGGGTATTTTTCCATCTATATCTTCCCATATTCCCCCATCCCAAATTCTCTATATTTGCTTCTTTCTTACTATTTTAACTTCCCTAAAGAGACCTGATGAATTCATCTGATATTTTTCACTAACCTGCAGGATCAAACACTGAGTGATTTTTCAGCTATCTTAACCCTGCAGCTATAAGAGATAAGAAATTATTTTAGTACATCCTTAGAGAGTTCCTGATATTTTTGGTCTGTGCCTTAAGCCAAGAATTTAGTATTTTGCACTTGTCATGCTATTTCTTTAAGTTGTCCTATACTGTTATGAGCATACCCCCCAATTCTACAATCCCAGAATTTCTGAAGTTCTTCATTTAAAAACAAATAGAGGCCAGAGGGTTCTTCCTCAGCCTTGCCTTCAATGGACCCTTCATTCCACGTGACCACAGGAGATAACTTCGATTTCTGCGCTGCATATCATGAGCTGCCTGATTCACAAATCATCATTTCCCTGAGGCTGTATTTTCCCTTTTCCCTGAGGCCTTATTTACTGTATCGATCAGGTTTCTTAACTGCAAGCACCATAAATCAATATATGCTAACTTAAGCCCCCCCCAAAATTAACTAAAACATACTAGGCAATCCATAGCATCTCTATAAGATTCAGGGAACCAGGCCACAGTTATGAACAGTGTAAAAATTATTTTACTGCTCTTGACGTGCCACTTGCCCCATAGTATATAATATGAGTGACAGCTGTACTATGACAATCAGGTAACGGACAAGGATGCTAAATGTCTTTATAAAAGCTTTTAACATGGCTGCTTTGTTTCTTGGGAATTTAATTAAGATTGTCCTTTTGGGTTCACAGAGGCTAAGTTTGCTGCATTTCATGGCACTGTGCTATTTATTCCTTCAACAAATATGCCTTTGCTATTATTTATCTGTTTCTTCTTTAGACTATCATAAGGAATTGAGGGAAAACGCACCAGAGTACTCACTACTTGCTCTCAGACTCTGTATAATCCAAAGAGCAGAGAAAGAGGGACACAGGCTTTTATTGAGTATGCATTATGAACTTGGGGGGCGTTACACACATTCTCTTACTTACTCCTCTCAGTAGCCCTGTTGGATCTCCATTTGATAGGAAATGGAGTCTCAAAGGGTATATAATTAACTTGTCCAAGGTCATACAGTTAGGAAAGGGTAAAATCCAAATCATGCCAAACCTGGCTCACGATTTGAGGGTTAGATCTCAAGAGTTTGAAGATCTAGTGTAGAGGAAATAATGTGGGATATGAGAATTTGGCCCCAAATCAAAAGATTCTGACCTTAGCTTCAGAGGAAACTAAAAGAGGAAACTTTTAGTGAAAGGAAACTTGTGGAAACTTCAAAGAGGATATTGGCAGAAAAGCTGAGTAGATTGTCTTTAAATTGTCAAGACTAGAGTGAGTCTGTGCCTGAAATACTGGCTGCCCCTCTTATCACTGAACTTCCTAAAAGATGAAGAGAATCCATTGCTCAGGAAAAAGGCCAAGTAGGCGGTCTGGATACATCCTCTTGTGAAATGAGCCAGCCGCAGGATCATGTCCTCACTGGTATCCACGGGACCTTTCCAGCACAGAATGGCTCATAATAACTAACCACCTCCTTGACTATTTCCAGATCCAACTTACTAGTGGGTTGATTGATCTGGCTTATGTTGATTGGTTCAAGTACTGAGCCTGCATGTGACTGAAAGCCCAGTAGCCCACTGGGATTTATCCTGAAAAATCCAGGGACTGGTAGAGGGCGGCAAGAACCACTTCTCATCAAAGAAACACAGGTGCTCTGGTCAGAAGTAGACAGTGGCACTAGATGGATTGGAGTAGTTTGTGGGGTAAGCGCTGTGGAGTGGTTGTGACGATGGTAGTGAGTGGTCACAATTGTATTGGTGGTCATGGCAGGCACAGGGCTGGCATATGAGAGGTCTTACCAGTGTGATAACGGTGATGCTCTTAGAAAATCCCTAGAGAAAATTTCCTTAGATAAGGCACCAGAGTGACTCAGCATTTACTAGGTAGAAATACCTCTTTTGGACTTCATAGCTACAGTTATGAGGCCACATTTCTTTCCAGTACAATTACGGGTGAAAAAATCCTGCTGGCTGTCCATAATAAATCAACTGAAGAGCTTTAAAATTCTTACATTTTGCCTGCCTATTTGTATCTTCCAAACAAACTTTTGTACCTTATAGGAAGTAAAGTAAAACTCTTTATTGCCTTATATTCCTGAATTTTAGCTATACATGCCTATAAATATATATTACATACATACATGCATAGGTTTATATTCATATTTACACGTGCATATTTAATCATAGGACTTCAACTTTATTTTTTTTAATTTATTGAAATATAGTTGATTTACAATGTTGTGTTAGTTTCAGGTGTAAAGTCATTCAGTCATACACATACATATACATATATAGGGTTTTTTTCAGATTATTTTCCCTTATAGGTTATTACAAAATATTGAGTATAGTTCCCTGTGCTATACAGTAGGTCCTTGTTGGCTATCTGTTTTATATACAGTAGTGTGTATATTTTAATCCCAAACTCCTAATTTATCCCTCCCCACCCCTTCCCCTTGGGTAACCATAAGTTTGTTTTCTAAGTAAGTCTGTGAGTCTTTTTCTATTTTGTAAATAAGTTAATTTGTATCATTTTTAAAAATTAATTTATTTTATTTTATTTACTTTTGGCTGTGTTATGTCTCCGCTGCTGCGCACGGGCTTTCTCTAGTTGTGGCAAGTGGGGGCTACTCTTCGTTGCGGAACACAGGCTTCTCATTGCGGTGGCTTCTGTTGTTACAGAGCATGGGCTCTAGGTGCACGGGCTTTGGTAGTTGTGGCTTGTGGGCTCAGTAATTGTGGCTCATGGGCTCTAGAGCGCAGACTCAGTAGTTGTGGTACACGGCTTAGTTGCCCTGCAGCATGTGGGATCTTCCCAGACCAGAGCTCGAACCCGTGTCCCCTGCATTGGCAGGCAGATTCCTAACCACTGCGCTACCAGGGAAGCTCCGTATCATTTTTTTTTAGATTCCACATATAAGCAATACCATATGAAATTTGTCTTTTTCTGTCTGACTTACTTCACTTAGTATGCTCATCTCTAGGTCCATCCGTGTTGCTGGAAATGGCATTATTTCACTCCTTTTTATGGCTGAGTAATATTCCATTGTAGATATGTACCACATCTTCTTTATCCATTCATCTGTCGATGGGCACTTAGGTTGCTTCCATGTCCTGGCTATTGTAAATAGTGCTGCTATGAACATTGGGGTGCATGTATCTTTTCAAATGAGAGCTTTCTCCAGATATATGCCCAGGAGTGGGATTGCTGGATCATAGGGTAACTCTATTTTTAGTTTTTTAAGGAACCTCCATAGTTGTCGCACCAATTTACATTCCCACCAACAGTGTAGGAGTGTTCATTTTTCTCCACACCCTCTCCAGCATTTATTGTTTGTAGACATTCTGATGATGGCCATTCTGACTGGTGTGAGGTGATAACTCATTTTAGTAGGACTTCAACTTTACACCTAGATTCTGGATTCTTGGTCTAGGGTACTGTTGCATTTGCATTCTAATTTGCCTGTGAAACATTGTATAGTATTTAGTGCAGTGTGTGTATCTTCTCAGAGGCATTAATTGTATTTTTTGCCTATGTGACAGGCATATGTAATTTTAAAGAGAGCATTCTTAGTCTCCCCTACTCTGGGGATCTAATGATATAGTGTCATTGTCTGTTTTGAGATTGGAAGGGAATTGGGAAGCATTGTGGTTTAGAGCTTGAATCTTGGCTTTGCCATTTAGTAGTTGTGAAATCTTGGGTAAGAAATGCAACCACGTGGCTCAGTCTCTTCATCAGTAAGATGGGATTAATAATTCTTCCTCTTTCAGGTTGTTGAGAAGAATAAATGAGCATAGATGTTACCTAGCATGGTGTCTGGCGTGTAGCGAATATTATAATACAATGTCTGAACTGGAAGGAATCTTAGAATTAACAATATAGACCAAACCTCCTCCTGCAGATGAAGAGTATGAGGTCCAAAGGGGTAAAATAACCTATCCAGAGTTTTTACCTAACTAGTGATAGAGTTTGAACTACAAACAACTAGATTCCCATGCAATTCCAAGAAAAGTCAATGTCTTATTGTCAGGGAGCAGATGAATCATGCAGTGGGGTAAAATGGAAGATACTTCTTTTTCCATTTCCAGAGTTGGAAGAAAATTCTGTTATATTAGCAAGGCTTCCCAAATCAGAAACCCCCTTTTGGATATTGGAATATATATTTATTGCTTGATATCTGAGCTCTTCTTCTAGAATTTCCAGTTAGCAAGCAACTTAGGAATATTAGAAAGCCTGAGTTGGCTTTTTTAAAAGACACATTTATTGAGATATAATTTGCATACCATAAAATTTACTTCTTTTAAGTGTATGATTCAAAGATTTTTAGTAAATATATTAAATTGTGCTACTATCAACATAATCCAGTTTTAGGACATTTTCATTAACCCATTAAGATCCCTTGTACCTGTTTGTGGTTTACATTTTTCACCCCCAGCCCCAGACAACCACGAATATACTTTCTGTCTCTATAGATTTGCTTTTCTGAGCATTTCATATAAATGGATTTATGTAATACATGGCCTTTTTTTGTCTGGTTTCTTTCATTTAGCATAATGTTTTTGAGGTCGTCCATGTTATAACGTGTACCGTGTTTTGCTTCTCTTTATTGCTGAATCTGTGTCGACTTTAAATACAGGTTCTCTTGATAAAATAGGGAAGTCGGGCGGGGGGCAAGAAATCATTTCAGCCTCTCCAAATTTGTCACCGGATAAGCCCAATTCTACAGTTACCCAAGGAGTAGCTTCCCACAGGGAATTCACCAAGGTTGAGTCCTCTGGCCCTCTTCCCAGGCTGCGGGGAGGAAATGTTTACATCCTTGTCTCTGATGATTATGCCACTAAATGGTTGGAAAATTGCCCAAGTAGGAGGTGGCAGCTCAGATTCCAGCGGGTTAATAACAGCCTTGAAGTACACATTAGTGAGCGGACAGTGATGCACCTGCCATTGAACTTGGGAGTTTGGAGAAGGGCATGAATCCTCACAGGGAGGCCATAAAATGGGTTGTGTAAGTGTCACAGCTGGGAGTGATCCTGGCAGGGGGCAGGTGTATTTCCTGGCCTTTCTGGTTATGAGACCAAAATAGGATTGGGTTGGGGTTCAGCACACAGGTTCAGAAGTCAGACGGAATGGGTTGACTTGTGTTAGTTTGGGCAGATGGTGAAGCCTCTTAGAGCCTTTGTTTTCCTCACTTGTAATGGAATATATGGTCCATAGCTTATAGAGCTGTGAGAATTAAATGAGATGGTGCAGGCAAAATGCTGAGTAGGATTTTAGCGCCTAGAAATTATTCAGTAGACATTGGCTCTTAATTTTTATCTCTTTGACACTAAAAAGTCAAATCTATTCCAGTGTTTGGTTGGCTCCCTTTCTAAATGTCTTGAAACTAAAATTAATTATCTGGAATTAAGAAAGTCATAAACTTCTAAAATAATAAAAAGATTCAAGGGATTAACAGAAACAGTTGTAACTTAGAATTAATCAATTAGTTGGCTTCTTTATTCCCCTCCATTTCCTTGCTTTCATTCAACTTCCATCCTTCCTTCCCTCCTCCTTTCCTGATAATATAACTGAAATCATAAGTATAATTCCAACCACTAATATTTATGGTATCCATTTTAGATTATAAAGCATTTTTTAAAATAACTTCACCACATTTGGTGCTCACAGAAGTTCTGGAGAGAGCCATCCTTATCACCCCTGTTTTAGCATTGGGGAGAATGTGATCTGTCCAAAGTCACACTGCTTATAAATGGTGGATCCCACCAGCATTATTAGAGACTAGGAATTAGATATTGTATTCATTTCCTAGGGCTACTGTAACAAGTTACTACAAACTATGTGGCTTAAAACAACCAATTTATTCTCTCATATTTCTTGGAGGCTGGAGGTCTACAATCAAGGCATTGACAGGGTTGATTCCTCCTAGAGGCTCTGAGGGAGAATCTGTTTGATGTCTTTCTCCCAGCTTCTGGCAGTTGCTGGCCATCCTTGGTGGTCCTGGGCTGTAGCTCTGTCATTCCAGTCTCTGCTTCTGTCTTTATGAGGCATTCTTCCCTGTGTGTGTGTGTCTTCTGTGTTACTGTGTCTGAGTCATTCTCTTCTTCCTCTTAATAAAAACACCAGTCTTTAGATTTAGGGTCCACCTAATCCAGATGCCTCATCTTAACTAATTATTTCTGCACAGCCTTTATTTCCAAAGAAGGATACATTCTGAGATTCCGTGTGGAAGGAATTTGTTGTCGGGGGTAGGGGAGAGACACTATTCAATTCCCTACAGACCTGGAAACACAATTCTTAGTCTAACATGAGAGATGGGCATTTAAATAATTATCACTGATGTAAAGTTTCATCAGTAGGTTAGAGACTGAGAACAGCAAGGAGGAGATTCTGGGTTGAGGTCACGCCAGAGCAATGGGTTTGTTGAGTAGCTGCCTCCTTCAGGCCCCACAGAGAAACTGACAGGGAAGGTGCAAACACCAGATGTGTTTCAAGAAATAAAGGACCTTACATGTTTCCCAGAGGAGTAGAAAATAGTGGAGTCTTTTGGAAGCTCTCAGTAACTTGGCTTATAAACCATTGAGAGATGACCTTCTTTGATTTTTGTTCATTTACTCGAGCTGGGTGGAGTCTGGAAGAAAGGAGATGAAGTGAGCTCAGCTGGTCTACCCAGCAGAGAGGAGAAGAGAGAGGAGGGAGTAATGGACAGGGTGGGAAGGGGAGGACACACTACCCGCTGAGACACCAGGGTTTGTACTTGGCCTCCTTGAAGGAGAACAAAATTTGACCTTCCAAAACTTCAAACGGAGAAGGTAGAGATGTCTGAAGGAGTGAAGGGCATATGATAAAGTCCCAAACAGGCATCTAATATAGAGGTAAAACTACAGTAAAATATCATCTAAAAAGGGGTGTTTGAAACTGATAAGCCAAGAATAATAACTGTTGCATTTTACAGGACTGGTTGGCAGGAAAACCTTAAAGAGTGAAAGGGGCTGAGTTCATGGAGGGGGAACCGGGGAGTCAGATTCCTGCTCCAATGCTGGATGGGAAACTCTGGGAATAAAATGGATACAGACAGCTTTATGGAGTGATGTCATGCTGGATCAATGCTTTGGGCCTGTGAGAAGAGCACAAAGTGTTCATGGATCCCATGGCATCTGAGAGATCAGAGACTGCATCTGCCATGGTCATTGCTGTGTTCCCAGTGCAAGAGAGTGTCAGAATTTGGCAAGTGCTCAGTGAACATTTTAAGCACAGGAGTTGAAGGGGCAATTCAGAGGTTCCAGCATAGTCTGGGGGCAGGGCAGAAAAGAGCAGAGTGCGTGAGTGTCAGCTAGGCCTCTACCACAGGCAGATTTAAAGATGCTACTCACCTGGGTCTAAATTCCTAATCAGCATCCTCAGATCTGCTAGGTGTGCTCTGAACAGAGGCTAGCCTGGCTCATCCTTGCTGACCATGACAAAATTCTAGAACTGCTCTATTTGACTTGTTCTTAGCGAATAGCTCTATCTGCACTTGACACTCTCAGATGCCAACTCTCTCCTCTTTTTTCTCTGTCTACATGTTGCCTTTGAATTAGACTCAGCATTTCGTTCCCAGCTGGAACTTTGTCTCCCTCTACTTTGTTCCAGTCATGGATACCTGGAGTCTTGAACCCATTTACCGTGAGTACCACACTGGGAACTGTCTTTACCTGGCTACGCCTGGACTCAGGAGTGGGACCTGGGCACATAAGGCCTGGAGAATAATGAGATGCACATGCAGTCTCCTATAATAGAGGACTAGACAAAGGAGCCTGTTCTGAAAGGAAGAGGGGAGAGGAAGCTATTGAGTTTTGGGGAAATTCGTCTGTATGTTTGAGCACAGCATTGATAGCAGGGTTTTTATCCACTGTTTTCTTCACATTGAAATAATGAGATGTCAACAGTCCCCACAATGTGACCCCTGAAAGTATCACAAGCCTTGAGTCTTATGAAAAATAGGATGGCTACACTGCAGTTCATTCATTCATTCAGTAATCGATTCTTCAATGTCTACCATGTGCCATGTGCTAGGCTTCACACAGGTAAATAGAGAAGAGGACACAGAATTTGTACTTCTTCTCCCCCACAGATTCAATAGATAGTAGGGGCTCCTGAACTGTGTACACTTAACTAAAATACAGGACAGAGAAATGGAAGGAGGGGCAGAAAGATGATTCCAAAACTGAGGCTGAATGCAGCTGCAATGTGGCTTCCCTAGCCAGCTGACCCAAAGGGTGGCTGGACAGGGATGCCGGTTCTGTTGTCTAGAATTCTAGATCAAAGGCTGCATTCTGCCTCGCCTGGGAGTGCGGCTCACAGTGGAATGGCCTGCCTGTACCTCCAGACAACTGCTCTCCAAACTTGCCCGGGTGATTGACAGAAGCACACAGTTGACTGTTCTGTAATTAACCCTGCCCATGGCTCCCCAGGTCACCCTCCTGGCAAGCAGCTTCATCAACAGTTGCTCAGCAGGATAACCCCCCTGCGCTATGCTCTTTCGGTACGGGAGGTCTTATTTATAAACTGACATGTCCCTGAAGAGATTTCTTCCATCCAAAAGCAAGGAGGGGTATAAGGGCCTTTTGCAGATTTTCCACCACTGAAACCACAGAATGAGAGTGGAGAGAGACATTAACCTACGTAGTTTGTCTCCTGGGGCCCAGCTGGGGTATTTTCTTCTGTATGTTTGTCCATTCTCTGCTTGCTGAGCCCCAAGACGTCAAGCCCCAGAGCTCTTTCTCTCTCCAGTGTATCTTCCTGCCCATTTACTTTTTCTTTTGGCCCTTCGGCATTGAATTCATTTCTACATCACACGTGGAATAACGATTTGCTCCCCGCTTAAGAAGATGAACTAAGACCCAGTGCTTGGTCCCAGATTGTTCCCATTATTTGCCGTGAGGCAGACATGCCTTTTTCTTTCCTAAACCCCACAACACTCACAGGTAGATTTTTATTACAGTATTTGCATGTGTCCTTTTTTTATCTTTTAATAAACGATAAACATGATGTAATAAAAATAACATTTGAGTCAGAAATCTCAAGTCCAGCCATAAGACTTAGTATTTGTTAGCTGTGTTGACCTCTTTGATTCTCATTTCCCTTACGTAAAGACGACAGGGTTGCTCTGAGGATTCAACTAAAACAGCACAATGCAGCATCAAAATATATGCTCAGGAAATGTCTGTTCCCCATTCCTTCCTCTTCGTCCTCCCTAGCGAGAGAAATGACATTTGTCCATGTTCTTTCCCTTTCAATACCTTCATCTAAGCCTTCCACATGAAAGGCACAGAGTAAAAAAGTCCTTGTTGTCTAAAACAAGTAAATTGAATGAATGAGTGAATGAATGAATGAAGTATGTCTCCCCTTTTCAGAAGCAGGGCAACAGGAGGAGAATAGTCAGACTTAGGAACAAGGGCAGAAAGCAGAGCCAAAGAGGGCTTTCCATTGTGCAGTCTTTTTTTAAAATTGAAATACAGTTTATTTACATTGCTGTACACTTGAAACTAACACAGCAAAATGATTCATATATATATATTATATACTTTTTCAGATTCTTTGCCATTATAGGTTATGACAAGACGTCAAGTATAGTTCCCTGTGCTCTACAGCAGGACCTTGTTGTTTATCTATTTTATATGTAGTAGTGTGTATCTGTTAATCCCAAACTCCTAATTTATCCCTCCCCCTGCTTTCCCCTTTGGTAACCATAAGTTTGTTTTTTATGTCTATGAGTCAGTTTCTGTTTTGTAACTAAGTTAATTGTTATCATTGTTTTAGATTCCACATATAAGTAATATATGATATTTGTCTTTGACTTATTTCACTTAGTATGATGATCTCTAGGTCTATCCATGTTGCTGCAAATGGCATTATTTCATTTCATTTTTTAACGACTGAGTAATATTCCAGTGTGTGTGTGTGTGTGTGTATGTATACGTACCACATCGTCTTTATCCATTCATCTGTCAGTGGATGTTTATGTTGCTTCCATGTCTTGGCTGTTATAAATAGTGCTACTATGAACATTGGGGTGCATGTATCTTTGTGAATTAGTTTTCATCTTTATCAGATATATGCCCAGGAGTGGGATTGCTGGATCATATGGTAGCTCTATTTTTAGTTTCTTAAAGAACCTGCATACTGTCCTCTATAGTGGCTGCACCAATTTACATTCCACTGTGGAGTCTTGAAGGACACCACTGCAGGTGAGTGCACGAACCCAGGAGAGAGCTAGGTCTGGAATGGTGAGTGAGTGCTGTCCATCTGGTTACACGAGGGCCACTTCCAGACCCTTCTGAGACAAGGTCTATTGAACAGTGAAATAGGCCTTTTGTCTGACTTTGGGTCCTCGTCTAAGGGTCCAGCTCCTTCTGGCTACTTGGTGGGTGCCCAGCCTTTCCTACTGGTGAGCCTCAGTGTTCTGGGCTCACACCACACCCTTCTTCGAGTACATCCTTAAACTCAGGCAAAAGGGGCACATGCCCAGGGCCCTGTACTTGAGAGAGCTCCACAAATAACCACAAAATACAAAATTTTAAAAATACTTCGTTACTGCTATCATTCAAGATCTAGCAACACTCATAATTCTAAACAACTATTCGTTGACTATCACTGTTCAAGCCCAGTGGAAAATTTTCTCCTCGTCTCTTGCACAGTATCTTCCAAACAAAAGGTGACTACGAAGGAATAGTTGAAGGTTTATTGGTTGTGATGTGGCTGGTGTCATAGATTCTGTTTTGGCATGCAGGAAGGATTTTGAGCAGAGGTGGTAAGTAAAAGACATTAGTTTGTCAAATCTTTCAGCATGAAGGCAATAAATTCTTGAATAATGAACCATCATTTTCCAGGAGTGCCAAGTGTCCATTTTCTTACTTCTCTTCATGTTCTAATCTGTAGTTTTAGAAGTAGTCAAGGATTAACACAATATCCTTGACAGTTAAACATGATGGAAAAAGGAACACTTTACAGTTTTGGATACTTTCTATTTTAAAGTTGTTTGAAGGTAGTTTAGATATAATGTGCATGAAGCGTAATACTGATTTTTACATTACTCTATGGGCTTAGATATTGCTTTAATTCATAGTGAAAATCCTGGTATAAGTCATAGTGAATTGTGTATTGAAATTAAAATATAATATTTTTGCCATATGATTTGTTCTTATGATGTATACAAAATTTAAACATGGTATGTACAATTCATTATTCATTTCTGAATCTAAATATTGCTTTGAAATTGACAATTCCATTTACCAAGTACAAGAGCGGAGTTAGTACGTGCATGACCCTGATAGTGAGCGCCTCCTTAAATTTTGCAGCCTACGTGCCTCACCCTAATCCTTGCTCTGCTGTAAAGGGCTGGCTAGTAAATATTGCCTGTTTTGAGGGCCATACAATCCCGTCAAAACTATTCAACTCTGCCCATGTAGCGTGAAAGCACTCATACATAACATATAAATGGACATGGCCGTGTTCCAACAAAATTTTATTTACAAAAGCATGCAACTGACCTGACTTGGCCCATGGGTTATAGTTTGCTGATTTTTGGTTTAAACAACAAAACATTTCTTTTTCATGCCACTTACCCATTTTGGGTCACTGGTTTCTTCCCCACATTGCTTTCTGAAATCCAGGTGGATGGAGCTGTGATCATCTTGAATATCGGTTATTGCTGTGCCAGGGGAAAGGAAAGGGCTTTTCACTTGCCTTAGCAATTGAGTGCTAGAGACAGGAGGGGCACATACCTTATTTCAGCTCACAATTCGTTGGCTAGACTTAGTTCTGGACCCTCATCCTACCACAAAGCGGCGGTGAGAGCTATGACAAAGTTTCACATTGGGTATTGTGTGAGGACAGACAAGGGAGAGAGAAAATCTAATTAGTGAGTATAGGGAAGCATTCACAGAAGTTACATTTGTTCTGGGCTTCCAAGCATAGGTATGTTTCACAAATCCACTTTGAAATTAATACAGACAATAGAATTTACTTGTTGTATGTGTTTCACATAGAGTTAATATGGTGTACACTCTGATGTATGTGTATACATATGTATATGTATTTCTATGTTTTTATTTACAAACTATACATGTATTTATATCTTATATCTTTATGTTATTTGCAGACAGTCTATAGTTGGGGCCAGCATTTTTATTCATTCTGCAAAAAATCTGTCTTTTAACTATATTTCCCCGTTTATTGATATGGATGATAGATCATCTTGCAGTTTGTTTTCTATTTGTTCCATCTGATTTTGCTGTTCCTTTTTCTCTTTTTCTGCCTGCTTATGGATTAACTGATTATTTTTTATAATTCTCTTATCTTTGATACTATCCCATTATTTAAACCTGTTGGAAAACTTTTAGTGATTTTCCTGGAGTATACTGCATATGTTTTTTTTAATTTAATTTAATTTATTTTTTTATAGAGCAGGTTCTTATTAGTTATCCATTTTGTACATATTAGCGTATACATGTCAATCCCAATCTCCCAATTCATCCCACCACCACCACCTCCCGCCACTTTCCCCCCTTGGTGTCCATATGTTTGTTCTCTACATCTGTGTCTCTATTTCTGCCCTGCAAACTGGTTCATCTGTACCATTTTTCTAGGTTCCACATATATGCGTTAATATATGATATTCGTTTTTCTCTTTCTGACTTACTTCACTCTGTATGACAGTCTCTAGATCCATCCACGTCTCTACAAATGACCCAATTTCGTTCCTTTTAATGGCTGAGTAATAATCCATTGTATATATGTACCACATCTTCTTTACCCATTCGTCTGTCGATGGGCATTTAGGTTGCTTCCATGACCTGGCTATTGTAAATAGTGCTGCAATGAACACTGGGGTGCATATGTCTTTTTGAATTATGGTTTTCTCTGGGTATATGTCCAGTAGTGGGATTGCTGGGTCATATGGTAATTCTATTTTTAGTTTTCTAAGGAACTATACCACATATGTTTTTATTATTTACAGCCTATCTTCAAATAATATTATGTTATTTTACTTCCATTTGCTCACTTTCTTAATTTTTGCTTTTTTTGTCATACATTTCATTTTTATATACTCCATATACCCAAAATACATTGCTATTATTTTTGCCATAGTTAATTATCTTTAGAATGATTAAAAATGAGAAAAACGGGTCTTTTATATTTACCTGCTTTTGAGATATTTACAATAATTTTATTATTATTTAACAGATCCCTGTCTCTGTAATGCAGATCTCCAGGTAATAAATTCTCTAAAACATATTTTCTGTCTAAAATGAGTTTATTCATTTTTTAAAGACATTTTCACTAAGTTTGGAATTCTTTCTGTACCATAAAGAAGTTATGCCATTGTCTTGTAAAGTGTATAATTTTTGACAAGTCTGCTATAATTTTTATATTTCTTTCGTGCTTGAAATTCTGGCTGCCTCCAAAAATGTTACCTTTGATTTTTAGTACTTGGAATAGGAAGCGTTTTAAGCTTTTTTCTGTTTGATATTTATCTCATTTGTGGTTCTCTGAGATTCTAGAAAATGTTTAGCTATGATTCCTTCAAGTATTTCTTCATTTTCTTTCTCTTCTCTTGGAATTACACTTGTGTTTGGTATTGCCCCTCAGCACTTAGATACTGTGTTCTGGTTTTTTCCCCTACTCTGTTTTCTCTTTTTTAGTTTGTAGTTTCTATTCACCTATCTTCAAGTTCACTGATTCTCTCCTTGGTTTTGTTGAGTCCACTGATGAGCCTGTGGCAATCTTCTTAATATTTATTACCATGTTTTTTTATGGCTGGCATTCTCATTTTACTCTTTATTATAGTTTCTGTTTCCGTTAAAGTTTCCCATTTCCTCATGCATGATATCCACTTTTTCCCCTAACATATTAATTATATTTAACTATGGTAATAATTGTTTTTTAATTCCATGTTTAATAGTTCAACATATGATCATCTGTGATTCAGATTCTTTTTATTTTATTTCCTTTTGATAGTGGGCTGTTTGCACTTGCTTTTTGTATGTCTTGTTATTTTTGAGCAAATGTTAGATATTGTGTATAAGAGTAGAGATGGAAGTAAGAATATATATGCCCTCTTTTGGGCATATCTCTTTTTCTGCTATGCTACTATTGTAGGATATTGACTAAATTTAGTCAGTAGTTGAGCTGGATTTGGATTTTGTTGTTGTTATTCTTACCCTCCATGCACATTGACTTCAAGTTTCTTAATACTTTTTACTTAGGATAGAGTTTGGTTTGCTGGAGACTTTTCCTCAGCGTTACTCATGATCATCAAATTTGGCCTCCCCTATACTTTTTTTCCTCAAAAAAAATCTCTCTCTCTATGCTCCTGACCTTCCTCTGCCAATAGAGTGCTGTTGGTTGTTACTTTGTACTTGATAGCCTGGTAGTTAGGGCAAGGAATCTTCTTGGTAATCTTGGTCCAGCCTCAGACTCAATCAGGCCCAGTGTGTGAGTCTAAGGAGTATGTTCGTCTCAGTGATCCTGCCTCTCCCCAAGAAGTAGGCCACCAATGATCTGAACCCAGGATGGTTTCTCACTTGTCTCCAATACATTCTCCTATTCTTTACAGGCAGCTGCAAGGAATCTTCAACTGTGTCCTGGGACCATAGTGTTTGGTGCCTTTCCCCAGCAGCTTAAAGCTTTTTTTTCTGAAGGGAAAAGTATACAAGTAGGGCTTTTCTGACTTTCCCCTCCCTGAGGCTCACAATGAGGCTAAGATTTTCCTACATTGCCTTCAGTCTTTTGCATGAGCCTTCATAGAGGCCTGGGAAGAAAAGCCTGAGACTGACAGTTCATGTTGTGTTTGTGGCTCCCTGCAACCAGGGTTTCTATACTCTCATGCTATTCCACATTCAGCATCTAGCAATTCATTAAAAATTTTAGCCAAATTCTTTGTGTCCACTTGTATGGTGGCCCCATCTTCCTCTTATGCTCTGCCACAGATAAACCAGTGCTTGACTTTATAATATTTTGGCTAACTGCCTGCGCTACAATCCAAGCTCCCTGACGTACTTAAAAAATTTTTGTAATTTTACAGATTAAATGGCTTTTTCTATTTGTTATGGTGGGAATAATGTTCTTCCTGACTTTCTATATCCTAGTCAGAAATCTGTTTTGGAATGACATCTACTTTCTGTGATGATTGTGTTCTGCTTTACACACTTTGGACAATATTGATTGAGAATGAGAATCTCATAGAATCATTCTCATAGAATCATTTTCTATGGCTTGACTACAGTATCTAGTTTATAACATACTGAGTTATGATTATGCTGCGAATTTATATGAAATTACTTTGTCAAATTATTTCTAAGCACATTTGATTGAGTATTCTTATGTGGTTAAAACCAAAACCTCTTCCTTAGATATCTAATGACTTAGGTCATGATCCTGTCTCTGTCATTTTCTAACTTAGTGATCTTTGAGCAAGTCACTGGACCTCTTTGTTTCTCAACTTCTCCTCTGTAAAATGAGGATGCTGAGCTAGTGATTTCTGTGGTCCACAATCTACTCTAAGGTCAATGATGCTATATTAATCTCCCTTTATCCACATAATTGTTGTACAGGTATTCTGATTTAACAAAGAAACAATTCAAGAAGAAGCCAATGTTATATACTTTGGCGCTGAATTCTACGTATAGCAAAGTACTGAACTGTGGAGCTTGAATTTATTCTTGAAAGAGAGTGATAGTAGACCAAAACAAGAAATAGGTGGTATATTTTCAGCATGTAGAATTCTAATGCAAAATTGTATCGTCTCTGTCTCTTGCAGAGGGCCTAATTTAGCCACGCTTTAATAGGCTGGATAAGTCACATGCTATTGAGTATATAACTCAATGTATGTGTATGAGAAAGGGGAGAGGAGGAGAGAGGGAGAAGCAGACAGAGACACACACACACACAGTTACGGGCTATTAAAGAGCTGTGGATTTGGTACGTCTGAGCATCTAGAGTTGGAATAAGATCTGAGGTCTCTCACCTTTAACATCAGCGTCTGTTACTGGGTCATGTTCCCTATGTAGGAGTTGCTACTCCCATCAGAGTTGCTTTAAAGAGTGAGTGCCCTTTGGCTCAAGAACTTTTTAAATGTTAGAGTACATGTTCTCTAAAGCTATCTTTACTGGAGGGCAGGAAATTCAGCACAAAATTTGGAATCACATTTCATAGAATATAGACCTTAGAAGTATAGTCGCCTCTTTTTTTTTAATCCAATGGTTCTGAATAAGAGAGGGCATCTCACTAGCTACGTAGAAAGTACAAGAAAGGATTCTTGACCAATGTTAATCCCATTTCAGAACTCCTGTAATACTTATACATTACTCAAGTTGTTTAATTGATAAATTAGTATAAATTGGCTTAAGGTATAAATAAATTTTTCATATTTCTACCTCTTAAATGCTCAGCAAATGAATGTTAGGAACATAAACACTCAGCAAATATGTTTTAAAGCTTAATTTTGTTGAGATTTTTAACCTTCTTGACAATTAGAGCAGTATCTTCTTTATTTTAAAATAAATGTCTGTTGACCAACGATTGTTCCAAGCATTTTTCTAGACACTGGAGAACTAAATGAAACGGAAATATTCCCTGTCTGCAAGGAGCTGAAGACATGTGATAAATAAACAAAAACATTCAGATGGTGAGAGATTCTATGAAAAAAAAAAGAAACAGGATGAGGGAGTCTAGACAGTTACTGGAGAGGGGTGTGCCTTATTTTTATACAAGGAAGTCTTCTCTGACTAAGTAACATTTGAACAGAGAGCTGATGAAAATAAAGGAGCGAGCCATGAAGATCTCTGCAAGATAGTTCCCATGGTAATATTGTACAGTTGCACATATAATATGATAAAATATTGCATTGGATTGAATTCATGACTATTAATAGGCTAGAAAAGATTGAGGTTATTGTGCTATTTCTGTTTGCTCTTGATGAGGAATTTGAGATAATTTGTGAAGAAACCCGCTTTTCCTGTTTCCAGGATTCAGAGACAATAGACATTGAGAATTTGTTTCTTAGGAGGCTGATCTTACTAATACGACTCCCAGTGAGCAAGCCTTTTCTTTCAGAAGGTTGAGATTATCTGAGAGGTGAAAATATAGCTCCTGATACACTGAATTCAAATGTAAAAAGTAGTAGAATGAAAGAAAAGGGCACAGTCCCGGATAGTGTATGAGATGGGTAGTATCAAGTGGAAAGCAGAGTAAGCAGAAGACTTGCTTTAAAGATCCCAAACAAGAAAACAAATTCAAACAGAGACAGTGGGCTCAAAGGTGTGACAGCTAATTTACCAGGAAAACAAGGATTCAGGGACACGGGAGTTACATTTTAAAGCAGTTGAAGAGAACCCATCAGTGGGAAGGGGGTAATAAAATCAAAGGTGTAGACAGACCTAGGTCTCCTTGGCCCATAGAATGTCAAGTGCTGATGCCAGTCCCCTGAGTGAGGAGGGATTTTTCCTAGTTTAATTGCACATACAGTAATACAAGCTCTTTTAGTTATGACTGTTTTATTTATGTTCATTACTACATTAATTGTCATTTCACTAAGAAAATAGAGAGTAATCAGTAGGAGCACTGACTTTGGAGTCAGATTTCTTGGTTTTGAAGCCTGGCTCTGCCCCATCTAGTTATGTGACCTCCGCTCAAGTTTCCCCATCTCTCTATGTCTCACTTTCCCCATCTGTAAAATAGGATCATAATAGCACACATCTCCTTGGGTTATCATGAGGATTAAATTAATTAAAATATCCAATGCGTTTAGATAATATTCGTGTTGTTTATATTTATCCCTCTTGATTATGTTTCAATTTAGGAAGCTAAGCATAATATTGTTTAGCACGATACCTGGGTGTGCAAGGACCTTGCTATCCTTGTTCACTACTTTGACATCTAGGCTGAGAATGACAATTTGCTTGAATCTACCTGTATGTAATGACTGGATGCAAAAGGGGCTGAGGTATAACCATTTTTTTGAAACTTAAAGAGGGATGGCAACAATTGCACAATTACAATTTCACCATTAATCACTAAAATATGTCAGCAGTCTCAGGCTACCCGAAGATCAGAATGATAAAGGTGTTACTTAAAATAACAGAAGCTCTATCAGGAGAGGTACTGTGTCTATCCTGATTGCTATTGTAGCTCAGCATCAAGTTCAGTGTAGAAGCTCAGCAAAGATTTGTTAAAAGAATAAATACATTTGTATTTTCACCAGTGTACCCAAACTTAGAAACCCAAGGGTCACCATTAACAGTTAGGCCTGGCCCAACTGATGTCAGAATGACCTTCAGATCCAGATTTCAAAATATAAGACAGAACCAGTCACATTTAGAACAAGAAAATCTCTAATGCTGGCTTTCATCATTAACCTTATTCAACACGCTTAGATTATTATAATCAAATGGTCATTTTTTTAAAAAGTAAATTGCCCCTCAAATATAAGAATTGGTCCACTGATCGGTTATTTAAACTAATGTGTTTGGGGTGGTGAAGGGCCTCTTCTAAACTAGGTCTCAGACGGCTGGAATTTTAACACTGGGGACGTGGGAACAGACTTCCAAAGCAGCCATTTGAAAGGGCGAAGGTGCGGACACTCCTTTGGATGTGCAATTTCTAGAATGTTTGTTAGGAGGTCATTCATGCTATCGTTATGCTATCGTTACATTGCATCTGTGAAAGAATTTTAGTCTAAAATAGAACCAGAGGATATGAAATAGAAAATGTCATGCACGTGCCCTCAGGAGAACAAAACTCGAGGACTGAGAGACTGACTTACAGAAAACTGATAATATTGGAATTTTCTTAGACAATAGGGAGGGGTTGCCTCATTTCAACCTTGGGAAATTTCGCTTATGGTTTCCAGAAGCATGCACAAGGAATGACCCAGGTTGGGTTGGTCCCACAAAATAAGCTGAATTGAACTTTGTATGTCGCAGACTGCTTTTGTCTGCTCAGGGAATTTTCAAAGCTGGTCTCTATTTGTTTTGATGTTAACAGACTAACTAAACTCTCCACTCTCTACCTGCCCTGCCCATAAATACAGCCTACTCCAAACCCTCAATGGACCTGCCTGTAGCTTGCTACAGTTGGCATGTCCTGAATTGCAATTCCTTTGCTATTCCCAGATAAACTCATCTTTCTGACCATTTTGAGCTTACCTCATTTTACCTTTTCATTGAGTTGATACATCTCTGAGAAGAACAAATGAAAAAAGGTGTGAATTTAGAGTGAATGAGTGAATCACTGCAAAGCTCTGAAAATCTCTGGAACTCTTGAGAAAGTATGTGTGAATATTGGTAAATTGAACTTTTTTTCAGTGGGTACATTATCCAGCTGGAATTATCTTTTAAAATCCATCCTATGCATTATGTGAGAGAGAAAAATTTTACTTCCAGTTGAGTTTCCTGTTTCATGATTTAAATGACTTATGAATGAAGGCTCTAATGTTCAGACATATTGGCCCTCAGCAGGTTGGTGGTCCGATCCATTCTCAGGAATTAGATGATGAATTCAATTTTCAGGCCAAAAAGAAATTACCATTTAGCATCAACTAATATGACAATTTAAAAATGGAATGGACCTCAAAATGTTTAGTATAATGTTCAGTATGGACAAAGATACAATAGTTATTCTCTAGAGCAATGGTCCTTAAACTTTGAGTGCAGTAGACTCACCTGGATATCTGACTCAGTAGGTATGGGTAGGGCTGGAGAATTTGCATTTCTAACAAGTTCCAAGGTGCTGCTCGTTCAGAGATCACACTGTGAGCAGCACTGCTCTTTAAAACAAGAAAAAAAGAAAAAGCTATATTTTAGTTGAGCTTAACATATCAAACAGATATAAATTATAACAACAGTTTTCAGGCAGGAGAGATTTGAACTGGGGTTACATTTATATATAGACTGAGGGGTATGGAATATGTAATATTCACACCCCAAATCTTTAATATCAGGTAGCAAAATTAACAATTATACCCCCAAACTCCTGCTTAATAACCAGAAATTCCTGTTGATTGAACATAAAGATAGAGTACACTTCAAATGAGGCCTTCTAGACATTTCAAGTTATTGGTAAAGAAGAGTTCACTTTTAATAAAATAAATGAGCAATAGTAAATATAAGCAATGAAATCATGCTTAAATCATGATAATTTGCCTGTGCACTGAGAGAATTTAAAAGACTTGTAGGCTAGTCCTTGTGTCTAGAAATCCACAAACTAATGAAAGGAACATGTTCCAAACACATAGAACAAACAGCAACAGTAAGAAGCAATGCATTATTGGGTCCATAATGGGTGGTACTGAGAGTCTGCTTTACAGAATTATACAGAGGGAGGCAGATACTGGGGACTCAAGTGGCCAGGCTTCACGGAGGAACTGACATGGGCTTTCACCCAGTACTATTCACCAGTGATGCCAAGTGAAACCAAGTATTGAGAAGACTCTGCCGATGCAATTTCTTCTGCCTCACATTTCTTGTGAGGAATATTCCCAAAGCAATGAAGCAAGTTAATTAAGATGCCAACTGCTGCCACAATTTCTGAGCAGACTAGCACCGCACAAGATTTTGGTGTAACTAACTGGTGTTTGTTCCTGCCTGCAAAAGCTGTGTTTGTACAACTGGGGCAGAGTCCAAAAGGACTGTAAGAAATTAATTAGACCAGTTTGCCAAGGCCTTGTCATCTGGGCCCAGGACCAGGGAACAGGATAAACCCAATGAATACAAATCTGTACCCATATGTAAAAGATGGTGGTTATGATTATGATTAATATAATGATCCATTTTCACTTTATCAAAGCTTTGATGAATAAATTATTAGCTACAAATAGAACACAGGTCAGGAGTTTTATGATGGAAAGCGAGAGATGGGAAATGTTTATCCAGGCATCAGTGGTTGTCTAGCCATAGCCCAGTATCTCAATAATCACTTGTGATGTTTAAAAACAATAGAGATTCCAGGCTCTCATCCCTGAGTCTGATTCAGAGTATACGGAATGTGTCCTGGAAAACTGTATCGTTTAACCAGTTCACCTAGTGATTTGGTTTCGCAGCCATGTTTGGAAAATATTGGTCAAAATACGCACACAAGATGCGTATGCAACACTATGCCATGCACTGAAAGTACTGAAAAGACTTGTAGGCTAGTTTTTGTCTAGAAGCCCACAATCTGGTGAAATGAACATGATCCAGACATATGGGGTGATCAGCAACACTCTTAAGCAATACGTTACTGGGGCTATATTGGGTGCTACTGAGTCTGTTTCAGGGCAGGGAGAGAGGAACAGACCATTAAGCTGTAGGTGATCAATTCATTTCCTAGATATCACAGTCAAAGTTGATTGGGGGTCTTTAACTTTTGCTGCAGCATGGCATAGCGGAAGAGTTACCGGGCTTAGTCTTCTTGGTAGGAATTTTTAATACTCAGAGTGCCTAGGGGAGTGTCTGACACAGAGAGGGAGCTCAGTACAGATGTAAACAATCATTTGCAAAGCCAGCCTAGTCAGTCATCCAGCATTGCCAGGAGACCCGATGACGTCAGCTCATACAAGTGAGGTGCACAGTTCAAATGCTTTATCAAAACACAGATGGGGTTGTCACTGATATTATCATCATTTATATTTTACTTTTTAGCTAATTAGTTCTCTCTGGCCACCACAAATGGCATACTCAGTTGGCGTCATTATGCTGTAAGCTGGTATACAGAGAGACTAATACACTGTTAACAGTTTAACATAAAATTCTATATCCTGTGTGACCAGACAGCGAGAAGTTCCCCACTGAAATGTAATGAATCAGATACCTCTTACCAACACCTTAGCCGCTGCTGTGGACCCAGAGCCAAAGAGGTGAGAACACATCATCATGAGGTCACTCTGTCCTCTCTGCTCACACCTCTTTACTGCATCTACCTCACCAGATACTTGTAATGAAGTTACAGCTGTAATCTGTACCTTCCTTCATGTAATCTGTGGCTCAGTGTTGGAGGCATACATACTCTGAGTGTGTGGGTGGGAGGCACCCTGAGGGCACAGCACATCTATTACCCTGGAAGATGCGGAACAGGGAAACAAATGATAACAGCAAAATGTTAATGCCGCAAATGGTCTGCAAATGATGATGTAGCACTTGGAGCATTCCAGCTCATCTTGTGATGAGGCCGGGCCTATTGTTAGCTTGATATATAAATGTGCCTTAGAGAAGTCTTGCAGGGATGTTTGTCTATCAGTGATAGAGAGAACTCATTAGCATATGGAGCCTTCTCCGGTGACAATTACCTGAGGATGCATGTGGACCACCTTTGTGCAGACATTGCAGTGTAACTGTGCTTAAGGGGTTATTTTGACAAACAAGGGGAACCTATTATTTTTATCCATGTACAATAGCAAATTAATTGGACAATTAGTAGTAATAAATGTTATCTAACTCTGGTTGATGTTACATTTTCTAAACTATTCATTTGACACTTTTTGGGGGGATTTTATTTATTTTTTATACAGCAGGTTCTTATTAGTTATCTATTTTATACATATTAGTGTATGTATGTCAGTCCCAATCTCCCAATTCATCCCATGCATTTGGCACTTTTTTTTTGCCCATCTAAAAATTATAAATTTTCTCCCTGCTTTAAAAAAAATCTGCTCAATGTATATTAACTTTTGCAGGTTTATTGAAATAATCTTTCTAAAATATTGCTTCTACAATGTCATCTACCCATTATAAAAATTCTCAGGATTTTCTATTGCCTCCCAAATAGAATCCAGATATGCCTTTCTGGATTCCAAAATCTTCTCCAGACTGATGCCAATTCATCTTCCTAGAATTTTGTTGCCAGTATCTCTGAGGACACACACATCATTCTAATTAGACTGCTTCATTATCATCCCCAGAAACCTCCACTTGCATTCTGGTCTCTGTATCTTTAGCTCCTATTGCTCTCCACCATTTAGAATATCCACCTCCTTCTAATCCAGTTATCGTATATAAATCTCATGTAGCTTTTAAGATGCCACTAAGCACATATCCTCTGATCTGCAGGAGGTAGGGTACCCTTGTTCAGGGCATGAGGCCGAGTAGCCAGGGAACAAAAGGCCCCAACTGGTGTGGAGGTTTTTAGCATTCTCATGGTGCTTGGGAGATAAAAAGTAGAGTTCAGAACCCATCATAAATGGAAACTCTAGGAAACCATCAAGATTCTCATATGAGTATGTACTTGAAGTAGGGACAATCCAGAAGTAGGCTGAGCTTTGCAGGGTGCAGATAGGCCTTGAGTTAACTCAATACAGATTCAACTGAGGTAATACTGCCAGAAGAGAGAATGAGTCCTATTTGAAGTAGGCCAAACCACTGCTGTTATTCTATAAATTTTCATACATAAACAGGATTCAATCAATAATTACGAGGCATAAAAAAAATGACTGCAAGAGAAGACATAGACAGTAGAATCAGACCGACAGGTGACCTAGCTGTTGGAGTTATCAGACACAGTCTTTAAAATTACTGTAAGTAATGTATTCAGTAAAATAGATGGAAAGATCTTGATTTTACCCAACTTTATAAAAAAAGAATCAAAACTGAAATGCTAGAAGAGAAAAGCTTAATAATGGACATTAGGATTCCAATAGCTTGGTTTAACAGCAGGTTGGGTACAATTAAGAGATTAGTAAATAGGAAGATAGGTCAGTAAAATATGCCCAGACAGAAAAAAAAGGATGCGGAATATAGACAAAAAAGTAAAAGACATAGGGATCTGTTGAAAATATACAGAGAATTAGGTTTTCAGAAGGAAAAGAGAAAGACAATGGGAAAAAGTAACATTTGAGGAAATACTATTTGAGAAAATCCACACCTAAGGAAAAATACCAAGCCACATATTCCAGAATCTCTGTGAACACCAAGCAAGGTAAATTTTAAAAGGACACATAGATACATTGTTATCTAGTTGCTAATAATCAAAATAAAATATAAAATCCTAAAAACAGCCAGAAGGGGAAAAAGTACCTAAGTTTTAAATGAACAGTAACAAGTTTGACAGCTAAATTCTCAATAGAAATGAAGACTATATAATGACACATTTAAAGTAATTTTTGTTTTTGGCGGTACTACAGATTCAACTGAGGTAATACTGCCAGAAGAGAGAATGAGTCCTATTTGAAGGAAAACAAACTTATTCAGAGCTTCTATAAATTTTCATACATAAACAGGATTCAATCAATAATTACGAGGCATAAAAAAAATGACTGCAAGAGAAGACATAGACAGTAGAATCAGACCGACAGGTGACCTAGCTGTTGGAGTTATCAGACACAGTCTTTAAAATTACTGTAAGTAATGTATTCAGTAAAATAGATGGAAAGATCTTGATTTTACCCAACTTTATAAAAAAAGAATCAAAACTGAAATGCTAGAAGAGAAAAGCTTAATAATGGACATTAGGATTCCAATAGCTTGGTTTAACAGCAGGTTGGGTACAATTAAGAGATTAGTAAATAGGAAGATAGGTCAGTAAAATATGCCCAGACAGAAAAAAAAGGATGCGGAATATAGACAAAAAAGTAAAAGACATAGGGATCTGTTGAAAATATACAGAGAATTAGGTTTTCAGAAGGAAAAGAGAAAGACAATGGGAAAAAGTAACATTTGAGGAAATACTATTTGAGAAAATCCACACCTAAGGAAAAATACCAAGCCACATATTCCAGAATCTCTGTGAACACCAAGCAAGGTAAATTTTAAAAGGACACATAGATACATTGTTATCTAGTTGCTAATAATCAAAATAAAATATAAAATCCTAAAAACAGCCAGAAGGGGAAAAAGTACCTAAGTTTTAAATGAACAGTAACAAGTTTGACAGCTAAATTCTCAATAGAAATGAAGACTATATAATGACACATTTAAAGTAATTTTTGTTTTTGGCGGTACTGCACGGCTTACAGGATCTTAGTTCCCCAACCAGGCATTGCACCCAGGTCATGGCAGTGAAAGCACCGAGTCCTAACCACTGGACTGCCAGAGAACTCCCTAAAATAATTTTTAAAGTGTTGAAGGAAAATGACCAATAATAATAATTATTCTTAAGGATTACAGTGTATGTAGAATTAAAATACAGGACAATAAAAACACAAGGCTAGAATGTGGTTAATGTAGTTAAATTGTTTTTAAGGATTTTGCATTGTCTGTTTAGTGACAACTCAGACAATGTGGCCTATGTACCATTATTATAACTTCTTAGTAGAATTTCCTACAAGATAGCAGGCTCTAATAAGTCAAGGAGATATGTTGTCATCTTCAGTGTAGCCACCAAAAGAATAGTTAAGAAATGTTTGACTAAGAAGAAAATAGAGGAAAAATTATAATAATGAAAATACAAGTATTTTCAAGAAAACAAAAAAGGAAAACCTAACAAAGAACAGATGAGACAAATTTTTTTAAATAGATATATACATTTAAACCCAAATATATCAGTAATTTTATTAAATGTAAATAGACTATTTAAGAAAAAACAATCAGGCTAGAATAAAAATAAAAGCAAAAAAAACCCCTCTAAGCTGCTTAAAAGAGACACATGTTGAATAAAATAACCCAAAAGTAATAGTTAAAAGATGATAAAAAAGATATACCATGTAAACATCAACTGAATGAAAGCTGAGTATAGCTATGTTTATATGGAGAAAAGTAAATTTTGAGCATTATTAGATATAAAGAGTGACATTTCATAATAAAATGCTTAATCCAACAGGAAAACATAACAATCCTGAATTTGTGTGCTCCTAATAACTCAAAAATATAAAGCAAAAAAATGAAATTGAACCACACTGTCAATTGTCAAGGTATAATAAGAACATTTTAAACCATAAGAATTCAGAACATTTATCTCTTATAGACTAAACAAACGAGGAACTTATCCAAGCAAACAGTTGGCCTCAGATTTAGAAAAAAAGCATCCAACGATAACAGCAGTGAACAGGCCTAGAGATGAACCACCCAGATTAGAGTAGAAGGACAACGGCCTCAGTTGAATCTGTATTGAGTTAACTCAAGGCCTATCTGCACCCTGCAAAGCTCAACCTACTTGTGGATTGTCCCTACTTCAAGTACATACTCGTATGAGAATCTCGATGGTTTCCTAGAGTTTCCATTTATGATGGGTTCTGAACTCTACTTTTTATCTCCCAAGCACCATGAGAATGCTAAAAACCTCCACACCAGTTGGGGCCTTTTGTTCCCTGGCTACTCGGCCTCATGCCCTGAACAAGGGTACCCTACCTCCTGCAGATCAGTGGATGCTTAGTGGCATCTTAAAAGCTACATGAGATTTATATACGATAACTGGATTAGAAGGAGGTGGATATTCTAAATGGTGGAGAGCAATAAGAGCTAAAGATACAGAGACCAGAATACAAGTGGAGGTTTCTGGGGATGATAATGAAGCAGTCTAATTAGACTAACAAGTGGGGACACTGATAGAAATACCTTGATACAATATCTGTCAGGGAGCTAAAAACATTATTTCAGAGACATTGGAGAAAGATAAAAAGACAACAAGGAACTTGCTGTTACAAAAGAAAACATCAAATAAGAAAGGAAATGTAATATATTCATGGTCATCTTATGTCACTCTGCAGTAAATAAAAATGACATAGTTACGCTAACAAAAACCCTTTTATGATGTCAACTGAAAATGACATATCTCCATTATGAGGATGGAGCAAGGTGAGGTATATTGCGTAAGAGATGTAAATTAGACATCTATTTTAATAAGACAAAGAGAATATTTGCATTTTAGTAAACAATAAATAGTATGACATGAGTATTATTTGGCATTACAGAGGTAACTGTGAGAAGGAAAAAACGTAAACAAGGCATAGTGTTTGCCTCTGGGGAGCAGGATTGGGTGAGCATGGGTTAATTCAGGAGACAGTCATTATTCATGTATTCGTTATTATGCTTAATTATTACTTTGAGATAAAAATTAAAATATTTTAAGCAGAAAAAGTAACATGCTATTAGAGGAAATCCAAGGAAAAAATGATAAAATAAAAATTACCCTAATTCTACCTCCCAGATTGTCCAGTTTTTGGTATATTCCCTCAAGTCATTTATAAAACACACACACAACTAGTTTAAACAAAATTGAAATGATACTGCATTGCAATTTTTTATGCCCCCAATTTTATTATGGACATTTCCCTTTTCTATCTTATAAATCAAAAACATGCAGTTTAACATCTTCCCAGTTTTCTAGCATCTAACTGTTGAGATTTTATTTAACCATTCGCCATTGGTTGAATATCTAAGGTGTTTCTAAATTCAGGAGGATTATAAATAATGTTGCAATAAATATCCTTTTACATAAACATTACATATTCCTTTCCCATAATCAGAGGTTATATAAATAATGTAGCAATAAGTGTCCTTTCCTCATAAAAAATACTGATTATTTCCTTATGATAAATACTTAAAAATACAACTCCTTACTCAAGTAAATAAATCATTTTAAACTTCTTGATACATACCCTTGCAAAATTGCTTTCTATGAAGGTTGAATGAATAATGATACTTTTAGAGGACAAAGTTGAGTGGCACAGAGAATATGTGATAGAAAGGAAGGAGTAGGTCAGGGTGGGCTGGAGTGGGCAGGAAAGGTCCTGTGCATGAGCTTTGACCCCGCTTCTTTGGGGAAGATATACTGTACCACTTACCAGTGATGCAAAGTAGAACCAAGAAATGAGGAAGAAGTACATTTCCCTGCCATTCCTGCTTCACGTGTCTTATGAAGAATGCTTCCTAAGAACTGAAGCAGGTTAATTAAGATGCTAAGAAGGCTGGTACAATCTGTGTGCCAATCACCATCACTCAAGACATCGGTGTGACAACGGGCCTGCCTGCAAGGGGCCGTGTCTTCGCAACTGGCACTGAGTCCAGCAGGACAGAAGGGGAAAGACAGGGATCGGTTCAGTTTGATGTAGCTTTGTCACCTGGTGCAGCCCAAAGGCTGTATGAGTATGATGATTATTAATATAACTCTTCATTGCTTTATCATAGCTTTGATTTTTAGAAGTCTATTAACCGCAAATAGGATACAAATCGGAAAATTTATGATGGAGCATAAAAGATGGATCCTAAACAATGGTCCATACACTAGTGGCCTCAGAATTACCTGGGGAGTTTTTAAAACTCTTGCACCCCAGGCCCATTCAAAGAGATTCTGATACTCTTGGTGTGGAGCAGGGCCTGGAAGTGCGTGGTTTTAACAAGCTCTCCAGGGCATTCATTTAGATGCACAACCAGGTTTGAAATGACAGATCTTGATCAGGGAGAGAGTATACCAGAGTGCCTGTTTTACTTTACTTTTACTGATGCTGGAATATATTGGGTTGGCCAAAAAGTTTGTTCAGGTTTTTCTGTAAGATGTTTTATATATATATATATAAACTGGTTAATTCAGAATCCCAAGTGACTCTATGTCAAAGAACAAGATTAAATTTTACAGTTGAGACAGAAGCCAGCCCTTATTTATTAAGGGTCTACTTCTGCTTCCTACAGTTCCATTCATCCATATGGTCTATGCTTTCACCACCCCCCCTCAGCTCTGTCCCACCAAGTTCCTTTGCCAATTTTGATCAAATCATATGCGAGATCGGAGGGGACTTCACTGAGGTCTTATGCCCATAAGTCTGGCTTCCCTGTGGTGAGCAGCTGTCTGTCCATCCAGTCTTAGCCTGCTGTGTGGGACAGTCTCTATGATTGGTTTTATCTCTTTATTTCTGCTTAGTACTTTGGTTCCCTTGGTGGATTTGGAGACCTGCCTTGCACACCAGCCCAGTTGACTGGGATCTTGTCACCAAGCCTAACACTTGACATTCCCTGTAATTTGGCAGCTGGATGCTATCTCCCTCAGTGCCAGCCACTGACAGAGGTCTTGTTCCAAATTAAATGGACCACCCAAAACTCAGAGGCTGCCACCCACCTGACTTTGTGCATCAACTTTGCCTGGTGACTCCTGGTGTCCAGCAGATGGGATCCTCATTAACATCAGGGAAGCTTGGAATTAACACCACTCTTTGAACCATGATGTAAATTGGCCTTTATTCCTGGAGACAAGGCAACTCTAAAGCCAGCCAGTGCTCTTTCCTGTCCCCACCCCTGTTCTACACATCTCAAGGCTTACGTGCCTTGCTACCCACAATATGAAACTAATACATTAAGTTTCTGGTTTGTCTAAACTAGCTTTACTGACACAAAATTTAACCTCAGCATGATTTAATGTTTCTGCAGGGTCTATATTATTTTCAGAAAAGCATATAAACTTATCAAATAAAGAGTTGGGCATTTATAATTCAGTGCAATATATCTGGAAGGCAGCGGGTGACAAACCCATATTATACTGAACTTCCTTCTTAAAGTTCATGTTAAAAATGCAGCAAAGATTTATGAAACTCGAAAAGATAGGTCAAAGGGGAGGATACATACCTGCTCTTGGTACGAGGGTAAAAATGAAGAAGAGATGCTCAATGCTTGATTTTTTTTTTTCAGGCTTCTAAGGGGAAAAAACTCTTAGGGAACTTTTCTTGTGGAGTCATTTTTGTGAAAAATAATGGTACATGGAAACTTGTTGAAAAGAGTGGAGGGAAAAAAGAGGAAATAATTTGCTACTGTAAAGCTCACTGTTGATCAGAGAAAGCATTCCTGCAGGTTTAACCCAGAACCGTCCATTAGCACGGGCTCTCGGGAGTCACAGCACCTAGTTAACCCAATATTATGCTGAATTGAGAACTACATTATTTTCCACACCTGAATTTCTAATTTGAAACAAAAAGATTCACTTGATGCAAAAAAAAATTAATAATTAAGAGTATCTAATCTCTCCTTAATGAATCATTTTTGCGTTTCCTTAAGGTGAGTCAACAATTGACTACAGAATTTGCCAAGTTTATCTTCAAGCCAGGTTCTTCCTATTTAGGTTTTTAATTAGGTCCACTCCTCCCCCAACCCATCCACTCTCCCCACCTTCTCCTGCCCCCATCTCATATCCCAGTGTCCACAAGCTTTACCTCCTTTATCCCCATTTACTTATTCATTTGATTAATACTTACCAAACTTTCTTGTCTACTTTCTCTCACCATCTAAGAACCGGGCACTACCCTCTCTTGGGTGATGCCTCTCCTGCCTGGGGCCCTGCTGCAAAGAGCTACCTAAATCTCAAACAAAAGCCACAAACTCAAGAGAGGGATATCACTGAGATAAAGGAATTAAACTCTAATGCTTCCGTTGGAAGTGTTAAACAGCAAATCGGGCTTCGGTAGTCAGAAAAGCTCTACTGATCCCATCAATTCACTTCATGTAGCAGGTAGCTAGCTCCTCTTGCTGTGAATGTCTACAGAGCTGTGGACTAGGCTCTCTGGTAAATGGGATACCAGCCAATCAGCTCTCACTATCCTGCATAACTGTAGTAAACTGTGCTAGACCTGGACCCAGGCTACCACTTTGACATGATACAGTCAGTCCAAAGTGTTGGAGTAATAGATTTAGGCAGTGAATGTTGTACAAGTCAGTTGGATAGTATCTTGATTATGGAGTAACCGCTGACTGATGTGGATGTCTGATGGTGAAATACTTGACCCATCAGGCTGAGTTCTACAACATTAGGTTTTCTAACCACAGTGTTTGTTTCCACCTCTGCATAACAACTCAGAGAAAGGAGTTCTTAATTATTTTAAAAATTCTGAGGCATAAACTGTATAAAAAGAGGTGTAAAGAAAAGTTGGGCAATGAGGTTTAAATAGGCTTTCATCAATGTTGGGAGAAAGTATCTGGAGTCCAAACTCTAATGCTTAGGCTTTTTAAAATGATTAAAAGAATAATTTGCTAAAAAATAACAATAGATAATATCTACGCATACTTTGATTTTTTTTCCCTTTATTATATGCATATGTTTTGCTGTCACTCATACTGTTTAATCTCTTTTCAAATGTTAATCTGTCAAATGGGAGGAAAGTAAACTTCTCAATTAGGCAGCATCCAAAGTTAATACTTTGCAAAATTTGCTGATTCTGAATAAGATGAGATAGTGATTTGAGGAAAACACAGATAATCTTGGTGAGGAAAAATATCTTCAGAGAAAAATTACATTTGGCTAAAATGCAAGCTTTGAAGATTCAGAAGGAAAAAGAATAACTGTGAAGAAAAAAGGTCAAATATCAATAATACCTTTTTTTAAATTTGTATACACTTATTTGAAAAATTCACTCTTTTTGGTATTGAGTTCTAGGAATTTTGATAAATACATAGGGTTGTGTAACTGCCTCAAAGTCAAGATACAACAACACCCCTCATCCACCCCAAATTCCTTCCTAGCTTCTCTTTTGTAGTTAAAAAAAAAGTCCCACAGTCTGACCCTTGGTAACTGCTTCTCTGTTTTCCACTGCTATCAATTATGTATTGATAGTATCATAATACATAAAACAACCAGTAAAGCTTAGTCTTACACTTAAATAAAATATTTTAAAAATTGAATTTTACTTTAGACGAATATATTTTTGCAGAGACATGTTGTAGGGTGAGAAATGAAGAGAACCTTCAAGCATAAAACACCTGATATTCTAAGGAAGAAGTTGAATAAGAAAAATGTAAATCTGTGGAAAAAAAGAAAATCATTTGAGTGTTAAAGCTTGTTCATGTCAACTTACAATGTAAAACTTCAGATGCCAACTTAAAGATGGGACTGAGTGCATAGCAATTCAAAATTATTTTTGAGGGAAAATGAACAAAATGTTGAAAACCAGTCAACCAAAATATTGGTCCTTCTATGGAGAATTATTTTCTCTTAACAATCATTTCTGTCCACTACCCTTTGCTCCCCCAATCTCCCCTCCAAACTGAGACAAATCTTTCTGTTTTCCTCCTATATCCCTCATTCTCCTTCTCATTACTTTAAATCACTTGTAATTATATATTTAATAATTAATGTCTCTCTTCCACAGGTGTTCAAATATATTCCTTTACTGATCCAATCTCTGTATTCTATTTAGGACCAACTCTGAGGTCCTTGGGAGCAAGGACCACATCTTTATATTCCCAGGGCTTGGTATTGTTTCTAGCATATAATAATTTCCCAAAAGTGTTTCATTAAATGATGAATGACGTCATGGGAGGAGAATGTTATGAATCAGTTAAGAACCTTTTGGGCATCATGGTAGAGTTAGCTAATTGTCCACCAAAATCTCATGCTTACCCTTCCATAATCTGGAATTTTTATGAGGAGGCAGTGACCCCTCCTGGACTACATTTCCCAGTTCCATTGCTGAAGGGATGTGGACAGGAGGATGCTGTAGTTTCTGGGCCTGCTTTTGGTTTTAATGAAGACATTGTGCCTTCTCTAGTCTCTTTCCCCTTCCACTGACTGGATGCAGAGGGGTCTCCGAGGCCCCAGGGGACTGTATATTCCCAGGACAGAAACAGCATGGGTCTCTGAATTACTACCTGGAGAAAAGCTGCTTACTGACCTGTCACTCCCACCTACAACACACACTGACATATGCATCAGATAAACTTTGGATGTGTTAAGCCATTGAAAATTGGGGGCTGGTTGTTATAGCAGCCAGCCTGACCACAAAAGCCCAGTGTTTTTACTGCGTAAGGGAAGACTAGATCCATGTCTGTTTAAAAAAAACAAAAACAAAAAAACCCCAGCAACAACAATAAAAACAATAAAGGAGGATTGGTGTTGCCAAGTCCCCAGTCACCGTCACCTCTTTCCATTGCCACTTTCTCTTCTTTTGAATTTGAACTCTGCAGTTATGGTTCTGCGGCATGGGAGAGGAGGTTAGGGGTTTTCTTTTCTGCTTCTTTTTCTTTTTCTCCACTTTGTGTTAGGATACTCTGATCTGACTTTTGACATGAACACAAAGTGCTAGATGGTCTTGTTGACTTCCGGCAAATGGGATGGGGGAAATACAGCAAGTCTTGTTAAATTCCCTACAATGGCTTGATTTTTTTTATTTTGAAAGAATCTTCTTTTCCAATGTATGCTTTTTTCCTTTTTGCCCAGTTTCCTTATCACTTGCTGTAGATGGCTTATTTTGCATTCATGTAGACTATGCTGCAAGTCTGTTTCATCTAGTAAACTGGAAATTATTGCTTTTAAAAGAACATTAACTTTATTAAATTTATAAGATTTAGTCGCTTAGAAACTTGACACTTCAACCAGCAGGTTCTATCAAAAGAGTAGATTAAAGTTCAACCAAAACCAAAACCAAAAACAAGACTACAACAAAACAGCCAGCCTAGTCTAAAAAGTGGGACTCCAAACCATAGTGTTGCTGAGTGAAAATAAGAGAAGAAACACAGAGGCAGCCTTTAAATCTGTTAAAAAGAAGTAGACAGTAAAAGTCAGAGAGAACTTTGTGGTACAAAAGTAGGGAGCAAGGGGCACAAGACAATATTGTTGAAAGCCTGAATGAGCATTTCTTCTGTATTGATTAAATAATCTGAAGGTCACGTCTTGGGCAATGAAAACATGCTTCCAGGCTTTGGGGAGCACGGCTGAAAGCAACTTTGAAAGTCTCCTTCCTTCCTTCCTTCCTTCCTTCCTTCCTTCCTTCCTTCCACTTGGAATTGAGTAAAGGAAAAGGTGCAATTGGGACATTTAAAAGCTGAGAGCATCTTTCTGGCTCAAAAGAATGACCCATTCCACATACTTTGAAAAACTAGCCAGGGGAATGGAATGATTTCCATACTGTGCCATATTTCATCCTGTTGGTTAAGAAACAGTCATCTACAATGGGCAGAGTGCTGTGGGGAGTGACACAGATTATCCTTAGTAAGCTCGTAGTATGTGTGTGTTGAGAGGGGTGCGGGGTAGAGGGGAAGACAGGCCAGACCGCAGAGAGCTAAAGGAGGCAGCCGTCTAGGACTGCTCCATGACTATGAAAAACTCAGTCTCAGGAGGACTGTTTTGCTCTGGGAGAAGAGGTTCAATACAAAATGGCTTCAAGGCAATTCACAAATGCTCCCTGGGAAGCTGGTATCTTGGCCGTGTGGGATTGCAAGAGGCAGTGAAATGGATTTTCCTGCAGAAGTATGGCTGATTCTGAGGATATGGGCAATAGAAAGAGTTCCTGCAGATCTGGGTTTGCTAACTACAGATGAAGCTGACAGCTTCACTCCATGCTCATGGAAAACTCGAGTTAAGGACTGAATGTCCCTGCTGAGCTCTGGGAGACGGCTTAGCTTGTTTTCATGAACCATATCCCGGTAAACATTTTGAAGGCACAACCCTGGGTCAGTTGTAACATGCTTCATTTGATAAGTGGCTTTGCTCATTGCTTTCTAATATCTGGAAACATACACCGTATTGCACCCTGTTCCACCCCCCAAACAAAACAAAAAATGCCATTGCATAGTTGGATAAAGGGCAAGTGGGAGGGAGAGGAATTTGACTTCAGCACAAGGAGCTAGTCAGGATGATTGTTTATGTGCCATTGTTAAGCTGAAGGGTCAACCAAAACCTAAATTTGAACTAAGTCATTATATTGTTCAATTTTCACCATTGGTTTGCTTCATTTTATTTTTTTATTTTTTTTTAACATCTTTATTGGAGTATAATTGCTATACAATGGTGTGTTAGTTTCTGCTTTACAACAAAGTGAATCAGTTATACATATACACATGTTCCCATATCTCTTCCCTCTTGCGTCTCCCTCCTTCCCACCCTCCCTATCC
>NC_041232.1:65732993-65757033 GCF_002837175.3 Physeter macrocephalus
TTTCATCTTAAAGTGGAAAGCTAAGTCATTTTATGAAAGTAAGTATTATTCTTATAAGATAGTGTTTTAGTCGGGATTATAAAAAACATATGTGGCGGTTGAACAGATTAGAAATTATGAAATGGTGTTTTCTAAAAGGGAAGCCTGGTTTGAAAGCAAGCTGGAGAAATCTCTTTATTTGCAGGCTTTGAGTTAAAAAGCAGAGATCCATTTTTCTACAGCAGTTAGTCTTTGGAGTTTCATCTGTGTCTATAACTTAAAACAGTGAAATAGAATGCAAACTGAGAAATCTAATACTTTGTTTCATAAATGTAAATTTTAGTTTATTTGTAAAACTTCACTGAATGACAGTAATATTTTTAGAATTGAAATTTACTTTTTGAATTGGTAATTGTTTCAAGAAAGAGTCAAGAAAACAAAATATTTCATCAGTGGTATGATTTGGTAGTCCCCTAAATTGTTACTTTTTGCAGACAGTTTGGTTTTGTATTTTTTTTTTGCGGTACGCGGGCCTCTCACTGCTGTGGCCTCTCCCGTTGCGGAGCCCAGGCTCAGGACGCGAAGGCTCAAGCGGCCATGGCTCACGGGCCCAGCCGCTCCGCGGCATGTGGGATCTTCCCGGACCGGGGCACAAACCCGTGTCCCCTGCATCGGCAGGCGGACTCTCAACCACTGCGCCACCAGGGAAGCCCGATAGTTTGGTTTTATTGAAATGCACTGTTCAAAAAATTTTGCATATATACAAAGTTAAAATTTTTCACTGTATTTATATTCTGGCCATTATTATTTGTTTTATGATCATTACTTTAAAATAATCTATTGTATAATTTATTGTACGAAGAGCCACTATAAGATATGCCACTGTATGAAAATCTTGATTAACCTATTATTGCAAACTGCAGATAAAATAGTATGTGCCTTTCCTTTTTTGTTTTGTCTCATCTGTGGTATAAAAGGTAATCATTCATTCAAATAATGACAATTCCTGATACCTACATGCTGTCACTGGGGACATTATGTGGACAAGGCAAAGTCTCTGCCTCCATGTATTCTGGGAGAAGATAAATGGAAGTTGGCTTTCAAAAATGAACTTTTTTAGCCCTAGCACAGTGTCAGTGCCAGGTAGATGCTAGTGCTTCAAGTTGCTTGTATTTCTAATTATATCACATCTTTCACTGAAAAATAAATCCAAGTCCAGCAGATCAATCTTCCATCTAGTTGGAAAAATTGGAATCTGCTCTGAGAAAACTATTATGTTGGAATGAAGCAAAATACAGTACTCACTGCCACATATAAAAAAATTCCTTCCTCAAATATAATAATTACTATAGCACTTTATTTATAGTTATAAAGCATTTTAAGAAATACAGTGGACCCTTGAACAATAGAGGAGTTGGGGGGCTCACCTCAATGTAGTCCAAATTCTGAGGATAACTTAGTTGGTCCCCCATATCCCAGGTTCCACATCCGTGGATTCAACCAACCTGGACTGTGTAATAACGTAGTACATATTTATTGAAAAAAAGCCAAGTACAACTGGATCTGTGCAGTTCAAACCCGTGTTGTTCAAGAGTCAACGGTACCATAATCGAGCTTCCGAACAACTGTGTGAAGTACTCAGGGAGAGAGCGTAATTTGGGGGTTAAGAGGATCAGCTGTAGATTCACCATTTAAGCTCAACTCTGTGACTTTCAAAAAATTACTCAACCTCTTTGAACCTCAGTTTCTCCACTAACACTCAAAGCTACCTCACATGGTTGCTGTGCAGATTAAAGTAAAATATTTAAAGTCATTTAGTACAGTGTTTATGATAACAATCAATAAATAGTGACTATTTTCATTCGAGATGATACTCTTCATCTCGTTCAACAGATAAAAAAATGAAGTTTACAAAGACTGAAAGGAAAGGATTCACAGCTATAAAACGGAGGGATAACACTCTGAACCCCAATCTTCTGACTCCAAATTCTTCTTTCAGTTTTAAGACAGAGCATACATATTAAAGCAGATGGTAAGTAAATTAAATCATTGCCAGAACATTAATAACTTAAGTAAATTTACTTCAGGCTGAAGCTTGTAAGGTTATCATTTAACCAATCTACCACTATCAAACTTTCTTACATTGTGACATAAAAAGTATGTTACCTTATGTTATTACAGCATCTTCTTAAAAAAAAAAAAACCACTATTTTCCTGTTTTTCCTCCCTTTGGTTTATTTACATTTCAAGCTTTCACCTTTTTTGAACTTTAAGTCTAACTTTACCACTAACCATTCAATACAAAAAGGTTGAAGTTTTCTACAAACATTATTTAACCCTCAAATGGGGTTTGCGGACAGAAAGGTCAGTGTTACACTCAGTTTACACAGGAGGTAACTCAGTAAGGTTAAATGTCCAAATCCAAGCGACAGAAGTAGTCAGTCTTTCTGATTCTAAATCCTACGCTAAGATTATATCGTCGAGGCTTCTTAAAGTTAAGAATGAGTGGCTGGGTGAGAAGCTACTACTAATCACACTAAAAGCAGATGATATTTAAATATTAAAAATGACCACCTTCTAAAAAGTTGAAAAAGCGGCAAGGCACAGGAACTTTTGATAATACTGTAATTTTTAAGAAACGTGGACTGGTCCTGACGAGGTGTGTAAGATAGGGCTCCAATGTCCAAAAGACGGGCTTCAGAGCAAACCCAAACCCAAACCCAGTAAAAGAGCCGCACTGACTGGCAGATTCCACGCGAACCACTAGCCTCCCACGTGTCTTCCAGGAAACGCACAGAGCACGAGGGATAAAAGAAGCCAAAGAAGGCTGGGGGAAAGGTAAAAACAGCGGCTAGGGCTTCCCTGGGAGACTGAGGGCACACGAAGGGTGGGGCGGGCTGGAGGGAACTCGCGGAGCATCTGGCGGGCACCGGGGTCCGAGAACAGGCCTGGAAGCAGCACAGGGGAGGCGCTCGTCAGGGGAGCGGGCGGTCCGCGGAGCTCCAACACCGTGGAGCTCCGCAGTGGATCGGCTCCTGTGGTTTGAATGGGGGCAGAGGAGGAGAGAGTGCGGAAGAGGAATGCAGAGAGTGGACGAGACGCTAGAGCAGCGACAGGTGGCCGCGGGTGAGAGTCCGAGATTCGCGGGGGTGGGGCTGGCCGCACCTGCGAGCCCTCTGAGCCGCCGTAGCCCCGCCCCTCCGCGCGTGGCGCCCCGACGCTTAGCGCGCGGGCCGCTCTCTTTACAGAGGTCGCTCTTGTCCGAACGGGCGGCCTCTGCTGCGCCTGCGTGGTCGGGAGGGGAAGTGAGGCGGTTTCCTCGGCGCCTTTTCCGGCGGCGGCGGCGGCAGAGCTGGGAGGAGGCGGTGGAGGCCGGAGGAAGCCCGCGCTCGGGGCGGCGGCTGGAGGTAACCTCATGGGCTGAGCTGGCAAGGCGGGCCCCCTCGGTCTCCGCTCTCCTCTGGGGCTCTAGCAGTAACTCCCTTCTTCCTGTCTCTGTGTCTGCAGGCAGCGCACCGAGTTCCCGCGAGGATCAATGACCTGACGGGGCGCCGGAGCCGCGCTGCCTCTCGGGTGGCCTGGGTCGGTGGTGAGCGTGGTGCTCGCGGACCGGGAGCCGGGCCGAAGGGCCGCAGTCTCCCGCGGCGGAGCGAGGAGAAGGCGGAGGAGCGGGAACCGCGGCGGCGCTCGCGCGGCGCCTGCGGGGGGAAGGGCAGTTCCGGGCCGGGCCGCGCCTCAGCAGGGCGGCGGCTCTCCCGGCGCAGACTCAGCGCCCCGGCGGCCGCGGCGACTGGAGAAATCAAGTTGTGCGGTGGGTGATGCCCGAGTGAGCGACGGGTCCGGGCCTTTCCCCCGAGGAGGTGACTCCCACGCAGGCCGCACGGGCGTCCTCGCGACTGGGAGGCTCCGTTTCGGTTTCGCGGCGGCGGCGGCGGCGGCGGCGTTGTTGGCGGAGGGGACCCGGGACACCTGAATGCCCCCGGCCCCGGCTCCTCCGACGCGATGGGGAAGGTGCTATCTAAGATCTTCGGGAACAAGGAAATGCGGATCCTCATGTTGGGCCTGGACGCAGCCGGCAAGACCACCATCCTGTACAAGTTGAAGCTGGGCCAGTCGGTGACCACCATCCCCACCGTGGGTTTCAACGTGGAGACCGTGACTTACAAAAACGTCAAGTTCAACGTGTGGGATGTGGGCGGCCAGGACAAGATCCGGCCGCTCTGGCGGCATTACTACACCGGGACCCAGGGTCTGATCTTCGTAGTGGACTGCGCCGACCGCGACCGCATCGACGAGGCCCGCCAGGAGCTGCACCGCATTATCAATGACCGGGAGATGAGGGACGCCATAATCCTCATCTTCGCCAACAAGCAGGACCTGCCCGATGCCATGAAACCCCACGAGATCCAGGAGAAACTGGGCCTGACCCGGATTCGGGACAGGAACTGGTATGTGCAGCCCTCCTGTGCCACCTCAGGGGACGGACTCTATGAGGGGCTCACATGGTTAACCTCTAACTACAAATCCTAATGAGCCTCTTCTCCGCCCATCCCCCGGAAGGAGAGAAATCAAAAACCCATTCATAGGATTATCGCCACCATCACCTCTTTCAGTTGCCACTTTCTCTTCTTTGAATTTGAACTCTGGAGTTACCGTTCTGCGGTTTGGGGGAGGGGGTTAGGGGTTTTTTTTTTTGTTTCTTTTCTTTTTTTTCTTTGCTTTGCGTTAGGATGCTCTGATCTGACTTTTGACATGAACACAAAGTGCTAGATGGTCTTGTTGACTTCCGGCAAATGGGATGGGGGAAATACAGCAAGTCTTGTTAAATTCCCTACAATGGCTTGATTTTTTTTATTTTGAAAGAATCTTCTTTTCCAATGTATGCTTTTTTCCTTTTTGCCCAGTTTCCTTATCACTTGCTGTAGATGGCTTATTTTGCATTCATGTAGACTATGCTGCAAGTCTGTTTCATCTAGTAAACTGGAAATTATTGCTTTTAAAAGAACATTAACTTTATTAAATTTATAAGATTTAGTCGCTTAGAAACTTGACACTTCAACCAGCAGGTTCTATCAAAAGAGTAGATTAAAGTTCAACCAAAACCAAAACCAAAAACAAGACTACAACAAAACAGCCAGCCTAGTCTAAAAAGTGGGACTCCAAACCATAGTGTTGCTGAGTGAAAATAAGAGAAGAAACACAGAGGCAGCCTTTAAATCTGTTAAAAAGAAGTAGACAGTAAAAGTCAGAGAGAACTTTGTGGTACAAAAGTAGGGAGCAAGGGGCACAAGACAATATTGTTGAAAGCCTGAATGAGCATTTCTTCTGTATTGATTAAATAATCTGAAGGTCACGTCTTGGGCAATGAAAACATGCTTCCAGGCTTTGGGGAGCACGGCTGAAAGCAACTTTGAAAGTCTCCTTCCTTCCTTCCTTCCTTCCTTCCTTCCTTCCTTCCTTCCTTCCTTCCTTCCTTCCTTCCTTCCTTCCTTCCTTCCTTCCTTCCTTCCTTCCTTCCTTCCTTCCTTCCTTCCTTCCTTCCTTCCTTCCTTCCTTCCTTCCTTCCTTCCTTCCTTCCTTCCTTCCTTCCTTCCTTCCTTCCTTCCTTCCTTCCTTCCTTCCTTCCTTCCTTCCTTCCTTCCTTCCTTCCTTCCTTCCTTCCTTCCTTCCTTCCTTCCTTCCTTCCTTCCTTCCTTCCTTCCTTCCTTCCTTCCTTCCTTCCTTCCTTCCTTCCTTCCTTCCTTCCTTCCTTCCTTCCTTCCTTCCACTTGGAATTGAGTAAAGGAAAAGGTGCAATTGGGACATTTAAAAGCTGAGAGCATCTTTCTGGCTCAAAAGAATGACCCATTCCACATACTTTGAAAAACTAGCCAGGGGAATGGAATGATTTCCATACTGTGCCATATTTCATCCTGTTGGTTAAGAAACAGTCATCTACAATGGGCAGAGTGCTGTGGGGAGTGACACAGATTATCCTTAGTAAGCTCGTAGTATGTGTGTGTTGAGAGGGGTGCGGGGTAGAGGGGAAGACAGGCCAGACCGCAGAGAGCTAAAGGAGGCAGCCGTCTAGGACTGCTCCATGACTATGAAAAACTCAGTCTCAGGAGGACTGTTTTGCTCTGGGAGAAGAGGTTCAATACAAAATGGCTTCAAGGCAATTCACAAATGCTCCCTGGGAAGCTGGTATCTTGGCCGTGTGGGATTGCAAGAGGCAGTGAAATGGATTTTCCTGCAGAAGTATGGCTGATTCTGAGGATATGGGCAATAGAAAGAGTTCCTGCAGATCTGGGTTTGCTAACTACAGATGAAGCTGACAGCTTCACTCCATGCTCATGGAAAACTCGAGTTAAGGACTGAATGTCCCTGCTGAGCTCTGGGAGACGGCTTAGCTTGTTTTCATGAACCATATCCCGGTAAACATTTTGAAGGCACAACCCTGGGTCAGTTGTAACATGCTTCATTTGATAAGTGGCTTTGCTCATTGCTTTCTAATATCTGGAAACATACACCGTATTGCACCCTGTTCCACCCCCCAAACAAAACAAAAAATGCCATTGCATAGTTGGATAAAGGGCAAGTGGGAGGGAGAGGAATTTGACTTCAGCACAAGGAGCTAGTCAGGATGATTGTTTATGTGCCATTGTTAAGCTGAAGGGTCAACCAAAACCTAAATTTGAACTAAGTCATTATATTGTTCAATTTTCACCATTGGTTTGCTTCATTTTATTTTTTTATTTTTTTTTAACATCTTTATTGGAGTATAATTGCTATACAATGGTGTGTTAGTTTCTGCTTTACAACAAAGTGAATCAGTTATACATATACACATGTTCCCATATCTCTTCCCTCTTGCGTCTCCCTCCTTCCCACCCTCCCTATCCCACCCCTCTAGGTGGTCACAAAGCACCGAGCTGATCTCCCTGTGCCATGTGGCTGCTTCCCGCTAGCTATCCACCCTACGTCTGGTAGTGTATATATGTCCATGCCACTCTCTCACTTCGTCACAGCATTTGCTTCATTTTAAAAGCATCTTTCTTTTTAATTACCTAACCCATGTCATGTGTAGTCATCGTGCCTAAAATTCAAGGCATGTTAATCAAATGCCTTGAGAGAAAAATCAGGCCCATAGGGAACTCAAAGAAAAGAGGAACACTAATTTTGAATGGGAGAGATCAGCTGAGACATTATGGAAAAGATAGTAATTGATCTTGACTTTGAAAAATAAATAGGAACAAAAACGTTTCACGATACATATCATAGATACAGAAACGTGCACAAACCTTAAGCGTACAGGTGGATGAGTTATTTTGAAGTAGAAGTCAAACATTTCAAGTGTCCAGCAGCCATCTATGCCTCCTCTCAATCACTATTCCTCCTTCCTCCCCAGAAGTAACCACTGTCCTGACATTTAACACCACAGATCAGTTTTACATAAACAGAACCACACACTGTGTACTCTTTCACGTTAGGTTCTTTTGCTTGACATTTTGTTTCTCAGTGCGGTGAATGCTGTTGCATGTTGTAGCCTTTCATTAATTTTCCTTGCTCTATGGTATTTCATTGGATGATATATATATACCACAATTTATCCACTCTACTCTTAATGAAAACTGATTGTTTCTGCCAGCATTTGGTGCTTACAAATAATGATGCCATGAATATTTTTTACATACTTTTTGGTTTACAAGCGTGTGCATTTTTTTGAGTACATATCTGAGCATGAAGTTGTTGGGTCGTAGGGTATGCATAGGATTAACTTTACCTGGTGATGTCAAACTGTTCTCCAAAGTGGTGGTTGAATAGGATTTAACAAAAGAAACTGGGTAAGAGAGGTGGAGACAGAAAAGAATTCGTGGTGAAGGGACAGAGATAGGAAAGTGTGTCCTAGGAGTGGCTAGAGTTTTGAGTGTATGAAGGATGCACTAAGTAGATAAGTGTAGGTAGGGACAAGAATATGGAAGACCGTTATGCCTTTCTTGGAAATTGGAACTGTATAGGCGATGGGAAATCATCAAAGAAGCTAGAGGGGATCAAGATGATCAGCTCTGGGTTTTAGGAAGAGGAGTCAATAGGGAGTGTCTGCAGGGTAAGGTAGAGGATGAGATTCTGAATCAGGGTATTGAGAACCGAAATCAAGAGCCATGTAGGCGACAGAATAGCTGAGGTTCCTATATGAAAGTGCTGTCTCTTTTGCGGCTTAGGGCCCTTTTTCTGCTGAGTTCTGGAACTCTAAAATTGCTTGGTTTCATTCTACCTTCCCCTTTCTTCTCTCCTTAACAACCGTGGCTATTGACTTCTTTTAGAATTCCTTAATTATTTTCTTCTTAGTAAGATTTTTCTTCTAATAATAAGAGCTTCTGTGTGGTTTTTTGTTTTTTTTAAATAGATCTTTATTGGAGTATAATTGCTTCACAGTACTGTGTTAGTTTCTGTTGCACAACAAAGCGAATCAGCCATAGGTGTTTTTAAGTAGAGACCGGGTGGAAAAAAAACAGCTCAGAATGGACAATTTTATATTTGTAATGAATGTTAGATAAAAGCAACGCGTCACCCAGGAGGCTTTAAGTTTAAACAGTGCTCTGTAAAAAATGTTGTCTGTCAAAAAGATGCCAAAATACTTTACGATTTCTAGTCTATACACCCAAATATTGGGAAAAGCCCTGTCAATATCTAGTGCTCTCTTTATAGTTTTAATAGGAAAGCCTTCACAGTCTGTGAAAAATTTGTATGAAACCGTTGATCAACAGACAACCAGTTTAATCTGATTGTTTTATGATGGTATTAGCACATGGTTAAGGGGACCAGATGGGTCAACAAAGAAGTAGATAATTATGTGGCAAAGAATGAATTCTGTCAATCAGGTTTTTCTTGCAGCACAGAAAATACATTAACAATCCCTCCACCCCCCAGTGTCAAAGGCTTGACATTACTCCTGTTTTTCAACATGAATCTGCCATCATTTAATAGCTTTGGGGTTTGGGCTCAATTAGCTTCAATCTTTGTGGTATGAGCCTGAAACCTCAGCTGAGGCAATCACAATAAATATTTGGTAGACTCCAGAAGAATAAGTGTATTCCCCAGCCACAAGCAATTAAGCACTAGATGTATTCCTTGTAAACCTTTGCAAATGCAATGGAAAAACATGTTTTGAAAAACAAATAATTAAATGGCTTTTTTCCTTCAGTGGCATTTAGGTAAAGGAAATGAAAGCTTGTTGTTTTATCTAGGAGGGAAAGATATATTCTGCTATAAAAATTATAATGGTTTGTATATAACCTACTGATAATCTTTTAGAAATCATGGAGAATGGGGTAGATGCCAGGAAACAGATGGGCAAAGTTCCCAAAATTCAGAAAGAGGAAAAGAATGGTTTCACAAACTGCCTGGGGAAAAGCTTAGTTTCAATTTCCTCTTATCTTCTGAATGCATTAATAAGAATGTTAGATTTAGAAGTATTGTCCAATCTTCTCCCAACATAATAATCTCTTCTACACCATCCAAAAAATACCCGTTATCCACATAGAAAAAAAATGACAACAAATATATTTTAAGTTGTGTGAAGTCATCAGGGCCCTATAAAATGGGAAGGCTTGGGCATTTATCTAATGAAAGAGAAGTTTTGTCACACTGTTGAAATTTTTATATATGGATTAAAAATAGAAGAGGAAAAGAACATTTAAAGAAATCCTTTCATACCCTTTTAATCTTTACAATAGTCCTGTGTAATGGATACTTTATAGCATAAAGTGAAAAACCTGAGACTTCAAGAGATTATGTAATTCATCCAAGGTCACTGAAATAGTAAGTGGTGAAAAATGGATCCTTTTGATTTCATTTTTTTCTCCTAGAGCTCTATACTGATATTTTCCCCACCACACTGTACTCAGCCCTGTGCCTAATGCAATAAAGGTACAAACATGACATGTCTTCTTCATGAATAATTCCTATAATAGAGAGCTCATTATGTACGATTTTACAACTTTGCATTCATTTTCCTTTTGCTTTTCTGTGTACTCTTTCCAGTCTCCTTTCGTGGCCCTTTGTCTTCAATCTGTTCCACAGGTGTCTTCCTTCCTTAGTGCTCTTTCAAGAAACATACACCTCCTGGAGTATCTTGGTACACGTGTGGCTTCACCTAACACCTGTATACATTTAAACCTGGGGCCCAGACTGCTCTCCTTAGACTCATGTATCAAATGATACAGAATCACTTGGTCATCATACTGGATCATGAAACTCAATCATTCAGCCTATATCCTTCCTACAAACAACTTCCCCAACTCCAAATTTGTTACTCTTTTTGTATTCCCCTCTGCATCTCTGCCCACCCATGCACTCAAGTCAGAAATACCGTGGTTATTTGTCACTCCTGCCTGCCTTTGCTCCCCACATCCCCTTAGTCATTCAATCCTGTCTCTTGTTGCTGAATATGTTCACATATCTTCCCTTCTCTCCACTTCCACTGCCCCTAATTCAAACCCACCGCACAGTTTGCAATAATTACTGCTCAGCCTCAGAAATGACCTCTAATTCTGGAAGGGCACCATCCCTCTGTTAGTCAGAATGGTTTAGGTAAAATATTTATCTTACCATGTCACTTCCCTTCCTTAACATTCTCAGCCTTTCTGTGTCTTCGGAACAAAAGAAAACATCTCAGCATGGCATAAAAGAACACTCATTCTTTCTTCTGATTGAGCCACTTCTTTGCCCTCCCTTCTGTACTAGCCATTGGGTGTAGATCAGGGAGAGGATGTCCTACTGGCTGAGTATCAGAGGTTCCTCAAAATGAATGTGTAGCTGAACCCATTGGAAAATTAAATAAACAAAATTAGACCTCTGAGTCTTATCCTAGACTGACAGAATTAAAGCACCTGGTCTTTGAGTCTGTGATTTTAACAAGTGTCCTGGGTGTTTCTGGTACAAATTTGCATTTGGGAGCCACAGCTGCAATGGATAAGGAAGTAGGAGCATGTGTCCCTCTGTTAATGACCTTAGGCTGTGTTAGGGAAGTTAACATGAACACACTTGCGACAGCTAGGACACAAGATAAGCCAGATACTAAGAGACCTGAGGTTATAAAGAGTAGATAAAAATTTTGCTGTTGGAAATCAAAGGTGTTTAGAGAGTACCAGGAGCCACTCTTTGTCACGGAAGTCTTTCTGAAAATTAGGTCTTGGCTCAGCTTCTTTCTGCTGCATTCTCTGCTCTGACTTGAGTAGGAGAATATGTCTTCTATAGGATTGTCCTTTTAATATGATACTTACAGCTTGCAAAATGGTACTCAGCTCCTCAAGCAACAGACCTATTCAGATATTCAAAAATAATTTGTTAACAGATAAGTGAGACTTGATGGCCACAAGGAACAGCTGGCAGGAGGATATCAGGGTGATATGTGTGTGGGAGGTGTCTGTTTCTTGCAATGCTGGCTTTCAGAGGTGGCATGAGGGTGAGTAAGCCTTCCAGCTTCATCAGTTCTCTTGTGGTCCTCCGCACACACTACGTTGTTCGCAGCTCCGCATTCTCAGTCAAGCATGTGTGTATTCCCCTGTACATGGCCCTAAATCTTACCTATCCTTCAAGCTGTACCTTGAAAACCTCTGTCTGTGCCAGCTTAGGCGAATCTCTTTAGGATCTGAACAAGTGATCGCTGCCATTCATCGTCCTCGTCATCATTCTCTCTTCCTCTTAACATTCACTAAGCACTTACTTTATAATGAGCATTGGGCTAATAAACAAAATATCTAATTTAATTCTCATTCATTCCACGAATTCAATAGTGTTTTTATCTTCTTTTTACAGATGAAGGCTTAAAGAAATATGCTAAGTTATCCACAATTACACAGCCAGTAACTGGCACAGTAAAGATTGGAATCCAAGTCTTGATGATTATTCCAGGACAGAATATTGCTACCTTTAGCTCCTTTGTAATTATTTCATATATGTCAGCTTGTTCTCCCTCCCCCAGACCACTGTAAGGTCCCTGGAGAAAATCCTTGAATAGGAGTCAGCATGATGATGACTTTTCTTAGATTTGTTCTCTATATTTTTGTCTACCTCTGTATCCCAGGAGGCTGACTTCTGTGAACTGCCTCTTGCAGATCTCCCTTGACCCTGGCTTTCTTTCTGGTTGGGTCTGGCCATTGGGAATTAGGAAAATGGAGATAAGAAAATGGAGGAGAGAGAGGCCAGGGTATTTATTCCACGCTTCATCTCTGCTTTGGGCCAACTTTGTCATCACCGAATCTTTCAACTACTGAAATTCTGAGCTGGTGTCCCTCCTCCAGAGTTTCATTTCTCAGTGGTAACTAGTACTTTATTTTTTCCCCTTGCTCCCTTGGCCCTCCAAGCAGTAGCAGCTCCCTACTGTGGCTATTTGCGGGGTGATTCATTTACCTGGTTTGTTCCCTTCTCCCAGACTCCTATTATTAATCCTTCTGCTTTTGAACCATCTGGGGTTTATTCTGATTCTTGCTGGGAAACTACCTGTTAGGGATAGCATACTTGAGTCTACACTCATCTCTGCCACCAACAAGCCCAGCTTTTTCTTACAGCTCCACGTATATAAATCCAATTCCATAACTAGATCATTTTTGCCTGGATATCCTTCAGATGTCTTAAACATTTCCAAACTTGAAGGTATACGTTTCCACAAATTGTTTTTCACCCTATGTGTTCTATGCTGGTGACTGAGTCACTCCAGCTAGAAACCTGAAAGTCATTTTAATGTCCTCTTTCTCCTTCTACTTCTCCGCAGCCAATGTCACAACGTTCCTTAGTCTAGATCCTTAATTGCTCAAATCCACCTCCTCCTCTCGCTTCCCTTGATGCCACTGCTTCTGTTCAGACTCTCATTGTCTATCATTTGGACAATTAAATTTCAACAGCTTCTTAATTGGTTTCTTGAAGGCTGATCTTACATATCAACACTGCTGCTGGAGTGAACTTTCTTTTTAGTTTAAAAAGTAAGGAGATGCTTGTTGGGAAAATTTAAATAATATGATGCTTAACAAAGTTCAGTCCTCCCTCATTACTGCAAAACCACTTCCTGGTGATAAATACTGAGTCCATTTTGAATATCCTCATTTTTCCATGCAAATAAACCATATACCAAAACACACATAGAGGTTTGTTTCTATCAATGACATAATAGTATGCATGCAGTTTAGCAATTTAGAATACCATAGGTAAGTTATCTTTTAAAAACTAAAATCTAATACTATCTCCTCTCCCCCTTAAAACTCTTCTATGGGTTCATTATCATTTTTAATATCAAGTCCAGGTGCTTTTATATGGCAGCCCAAGACCCTCTGTGATGAACCCCTTGTCCCATTTTCCACCCTCATCTCTTTCTATTCTCCTTTTAATCCTGTGGTCCAGCCAGATTGAAGTGCTAACTGCTCCCTAAAACACCTGAGTGTTTCATGCCCTCATTCCTTTGTAACATATGTCTCCATTTATACAAATTTCAGAACGTGTCTTTCTTTGCCTCGTAGATTTTAAGTCCCTCAAGGAAAGAGCCATGGCATGGAGGCCAGTTAACAATTCCTGGCCGTTGAAATATCCAGAAAGTATAAAGACTCTCTGAATACCAAATTAATTTTTATTGGCATCATATATTTCTTATATTTCCCAGTTTTGAGCCATAAATTAGTTAGTGGCAGTAAGCTAAACAATCTTTAAATTTGAAACAGTGTGTCTCTGAATGTCATGCCCCATTCGTTTCCACTGCTATAGATTTGTTTTAAAATATCCACTCATAACAGATCTTAGATAGTAATTTTCTATAACCTAAGTGCCAAAAAGTAAAACAAATGAGGATATTTAGTAATACTTCATGAATTACTTAAAATTCTGTGGTATAAAATAGTTTTTAGGCTTAGAAATCTTGATATTGCGCTCTGTTTTGTATTGAAAATAATGTAGCTGGTCTGTTAAGTCTGAATCTTGCCACTTATATTGGAAGTGCTGGAAAACTAGTTTGGTTAAACTCTGTAGCACTCATACCTTACTAATTGTGAGAGTACCTGTTGGGGTGCTATGATGATGTTTTAAATTATTTTTATAAATTTAAATTTCTTATTTTACAAGGGGCTATGTCTGATTTCGTTTTTAGAGTACGAAACATGAGAGTCATTAATATTTGAGCACAGGCTAATAGCAGGCCTAATTGATACCTACAGTTGAGTTCTCTAAGTGAAGACTGACCAGTAGATACTTTTAGAAGCCCTCTAGGAATCTCTGGTTGAGAAAAGGAGTAGAATAAACATCACCTCCAAATACTAAAGATCATTAGGGAGAATTCAGAGTGCATACAGTCCATTTTCTAGAATGTTTTATAGCAATAATACTCTAAAAGCCATCTTACCAAGTGAGACTTTCTTTAGTAAGATGCATTAATCAGATCTTGGTATACCCAAGATACATTTCCCTTGTTTGTCTTGTTTGGCAGATGGACAGAGTTGATAAGACTACTGCTATTGCACTGTCCAGTCTTGAGAGCATCAGAGACTTTCTCCAGGGCTCACAATGGCTATCAAATTGGAGCTGAAAATAGCCCTGTAGAATTAGCTTGTGAGCTGTGGTGAAAATTGTATACTGTCTGCTCAGACTCTTGCAGATTTTTTTCCCTTTATTTTGCGCCATCCTAAGTCCATATTGTGCTAAGGGATATAGGGGTAATAAAATGATGGATAAATTATGCTGACCAGGTAGCACTGAATCTTAAAGGGTGAGTGGACTCTCACCTCACAGAGAAAGGTGTAGGAGAATCCTTCTAGACAGCAGAAACAGCACGACTGAAGGCAGAGTGGTAGAGAATCGCCTGGTGTGATCACCACCTTACCTGTTAAGAGCAAGGAACGTGGCAACAAAGATGAGGAGACTTGGATGTTGTCCTATTGTGCCATTAACTAATTAGGTAATCCCAGTTCCCTGGGCCTTGGTATATGGGTGAACTGTGTATGTGTATGTATATGCGTATGTATATGCATTAGAGTTTGGAATTAAGGAGTTAAAACATTCCACCTCTAAGGCTCTTCTAGCTGTCACTTCTAGAAGTAATAAGAACTTCTTAGTTCATATTACATGAACTAAGATATGTTGAGGATCTCATAGAATTGTTGGTGACCATGATAATGGTTCATATAAATCATTAACAGTTAACAATTCTGCCTGAAGAGAGGAGGGGTCCCAGGGGCCCTATCGGAAAAAGTGCCTAGTGGGCCATATCACCTCCAATTTCAAAAGAACATACAGGGGCTTCCCTAGTGGCGCAGTGGTTGAGAATCTGCCTGCCAATGCAGGGGACATGGGTTCGAGCCCTGGTTTGGGAAGATCCCACATGCCGCGGAGCAACTAGGCCCGTGAGCCACAATTACTGAGCCTGTGCTCTGCAACAAGAGAGGCCGCGATAGTGAGAGGCCCGCGCACCGCGATGAAGAGTGGCCCCCACTTGCTGCAAATAAATTAATTAATTAAAAAAAAAAAAAAAAAGAACATACAGTACTCAGTGTTTACTGCTCAACAGGGCTGGTAACTTGTTTTGGTGTCCGTGTGCTGGTTGCTTCCCCCGGGAGACCCTATGAGCTTTTTCTGTGTGATATGATTCTGTATGGACTCTGAAGTTAGGGAGGATGAGGTGAAGAAAGGGAAATTTGGAAGTCCTAGATTATTTTATCTAGGCCTGGCCTTGATTGCTTTGTATATTATCAATACAGAACACCCTTCGCCGAAAGAAGATAAATCAAAGAAGCCTCTGGGATAATGCTCTCAAATTCTATCCATGGCCCTCTCCTGTTCAAAACTTTTATCAGTGTCTTATAAACCTCTGTAGAAGGTATGTTTATTATACTTCAGGTTACTCAGATCCCTTACTCAGTAATTCTGGATGAGTAAGGGATGGCTTGATAGTAGTTAATTAAAAGGTTATAAGGGAAAGGGTAATTAAAAAGATAAATTGCAACATACCTGTGGTCTTCAAATATTTGAGGAGTTGCCATAGAGGTGTCAACTTGTTCTGGTTTACTGCAGAAGGCAGATACAAGACAAATACGAGAAAGTTTTAAGCGATATATAGACTCAATATAACAAAAAAAATAGTTCATCAATTTGAGCTATTCATAGGTGGTTAGAGATATCTTTGAAACGATAAAATTAGGAATACTTGAAATAGTCATATTGAAGCCAGATGCCCAAGATTCAGGAATGCTATATGACAATTTTCTTAGCTACATAAAACTTTAGTGTATAAAATCTTTCCAGTGTTGAAATTCTATCACTTTTTTAACATCAATAAGGGTGAGACAATCAATACATGTGTTTTGAGTTAGGATATATTTTATAATTTACCCAGAAGGGGACTTGGCTTGTAATAACTGATCTACAAATTCATGCATCCCTTTGTGATGATGGTATGGATGCTGTCAGCTACTGTAAGAAAAAATTGCATCCATTATGATTTGGCTAGATTAAGTTGGATAAGATCAAGAAACGAGAGCAGTGGTTCCCAAGTTTGGTCCCAAGATAGTGCTGGCTGATGCATTAGCATTATCTGAGGATTTAAATAAAAATACTGAAAAATACTGATTCATAGGCCTTATCTCTTGAAAATTGAATTTACAGGTTGGTGTAGGGGTCTGGGAATATGTACTTAAGTTCCCTAGGTTATTCGGTGGACATATGGTTGGGACTTGAGTTCTATAGAATTAACTTGTTTCTCTGCTTCTAGGGGTATTTCATTCTTTCAGGTTTGTTTTCTTCTTCATTTCATAGAAAATCTCCAGGCCCGTCTCAACTGAGCAAAGCAAAAGGTGATTTCTCCATGCAATGGTACACATGTGTATAGAGGAAAACATAAGCTCACTGGAGTTATAAGCAGTGGTGGCAGAAGCAACCCTACCAGCTCCAGAATTTGAGTTGAGAAAAAAGTCACAAAGGATGAGAATCAGAACCTGCTGTGACCCCCAGACTCCTCTTCTCATCACCATTTCCTCAGCATGTTGGGATAGGCAAAGGAACTCCCTTGGTTGCAGACATAGGGATATTGGAAGCCATCTGTCTAGTCTAGTATCTTCTTCCAGCAAAAGTTTCTAGGAATCAATGCAAAATGACCACAGTCAGGCAGATGAGCCTAAGTTGCACTAGTGGTCCCTTAATCTTGGGGCTCTTGTGGCATCTGGCTGTGACTGAGTTCCGAGCTGCCCAAGTCAGCATTGCAAGGATGAGCTTCTGAAGGAGGGCCTGGCAAGATTCCCTCTCAGAAGAGGTGATCATCAGACCCCCAGGTCCATGCAGAGAGTCCTTAGCAGAGTGAATACTGGCTCTTCATGGAGTCCTCTTCTCAAGCTTCCTTCCTCATCCTGCCCTCTCGGCAAACATTGGCCAGGTTCACTGTGCACGCCGTCTTTCCATTATAGTGTCTTTTCTCCGGATGACAATTTTTTTTTTTAACAGGTTGAGGTAACTACATAGCCATTTTTGTCTGGGGATAAGTGTCCTGGACTATTTTCAGTTCAGTCCATTTCTCTCTCTTCCTATAATTGTCACACTCTTTAATGAGGCTTGAAACACTCAATTACCTGACCTCTGTCTCAAAGACTTTGATTTTCGATGCCTGACAAGACAGTGTGAACCCCCTAAGAATGAAAGGTAGAATTCTGCTGACCCCTCCTCACCCCCAAATAATATTTTGTCTCCTAGCTCTATCGCTGCTATTACATTTTTCTTCAGCTGATAACCCTCTCCTTGAATCCTGGTTGTAGCCCATAGTCAATTCCAAAGTTTTAGTTAACTGATCTGTTTGTGAGGGTGAATCAAAGCCCTTCAGTAGTTCTGGCAGCCTGAACTTCTATGATCTCTTTCCGTGTGTGTGTGTGCATGTGTGTGTGTGCGTGTGTGTGTGTGTGTGTGTGTGTATTTTCCATTTTACATACTTCTAGTGCCTAGAACAAAGCTTTACACGTAGAAAGTGCTTAGCTAATAAGCCTTTTACCTTAGAATGGATGAATAAACAAGCTATCTGGGATACTGTCAAGAGACAGACTAGAATTCAAAGAAGAAATTTTGGGGCACAAGTATACATGCACTGTCCATTTTTATGGTGTAACCCTGTTAGCCCGGAGATCTATTCATTGATCACTTTTAAATATGTTGGACATTAAATATAGGGTCATCATATTCATATGTGATCTTTTCAGGTCTTTTATTAAGAACAATTTACTCTTGTATTTAATTCATATAATCTTAGATATCTTTTTTTCTTTTTCATTTTGCAATACAGTAGCATATTTCAAATGACCAAGAGGGAGTAGAGAGGCTTACCCTACCTACCAAGAAGCCTCTTCAAGGTATCACTATTTTATAGCATAAATGAAACTTATATTTATGAAACTACAAGCCAGGGAATTAAAGGATGCATTTAAAACAATTTTTGTCAAAATCATCACAACTTTAAAAAGTGCTGGTGTTTCACTTCTCTGAAAAAATAAGTCATCCTCATATATATCAGATAAATGAAGTATTGCTATAATAAGTAACATTTATTCCCCGCTACTGTGCCATGTATTGTGGGTGGATACATAGAAAATAAAATTAAGGTCTTGGCTTTTGATGAGATCGTAAAATATAGTAAAGCCTTGATTAACCACGCTCCAACTTCTAAAAATCATAATTAACTATTTTTTCTCTTTTACTTCCTTTCAAGGGAAAGAGATGGGTCACATGAAAATAAATTGGTACCATACATTTAGATTTAAAAAGAAGGGAAAAGGAAAAGCAACAGTCCCTCTTGATTTCTTGAGATTGCCATGGACTCGGCTCTCAATCTGTCCAGTTTCCTGTCATTTCTCTTTCTCCATCTCCGGTGTGAGGCAATAAAACATGATGCTCAAATGAATGATAAACCTAAGGATCTCTGGCTTCCTAGACCACCAAGAAAGGATTCAGTGCCTGTCACTAGCCTGTCCATTGAGATGGAAGGGTGGGCTTAATTATTACGTGAAAGATTTTCTGTGTCAAGCGTTGAATTTGTTAACTCTGAGTTGAGTGGAAAATTCAGTTTATCAGAAACCCTGCTTCCTAAATACCGACACAGACCCTCAATTCCCTAAGTGTTTTAGTCCAGTGTGATTTGCTGCACACAATCATAGGATTTGCATACGCAATCCTACGATCAGTTCCCAACAAACTAGGGGGAGTTTTAGCCCTACTACTCTCAATCCTAATCCTAATGTTCATCCCAATACTCCACACATCTAAGCAACGAAGCATAATATTCCGACCCTTCAGCCAACTTCTATTCTGAGTATTAGTCGCAGACCGATTAACTCTAACATGAATCGGAGGCCAACCCGTAGAGCACCCATACGTGATCGTAGGCCAACTCGCATCCATCCTATATTTTCTTCTAATCCTAGTATAGGGATGCAGGGTATACAGATATTAGATATCCGTGTGGCCGGCAGTGCCCACGCCTTCCTCGAGCGGAGAGAGACACAAGGAGATGGCAGCAGTGTGTGGGTTTGGGTGTGTGGATACCACTTGGTAAAGCTTTGAATACGTTTCACCTCTGCAAATGAGAAAAATCATATTTCAACCTTTGTCCTCTGTAGCAAAAGAAATATTTTAACTTGGAAAAAATGAATCCCAAGGAGCAACTTGTTTAGTCCACTTGCTGTGGCCCGAGCAGGATGTACATTTTCCTCGTTCAATGCCAGTACAGATGCATCCTTGCTTCCCCGCAGCTCTCTGAATCTTACCCTTCCTTTAAGGTCAAGTTCAAGTTCTGAGTTCCCCCTATCTTTAGCCTCCCTAACATGTACACAAGGCTGTATGTATTAGCACTATCTTCATCATCTTTGATTCACATTTGGAGCAGAGGCTGTGGCTTTTCTTTCTCGGGACAGCTTTAAAAATGGCATAGAGCCAACTGTCCATAAAATGGTTTAAATGGGACCCTACCCAGAGGCAGCTGACACTGCACACTCCCCCTCCCCAGCCTCCTCTGGCCTAATGAGCCCTTGATTATTGTTTGGCATTATTAAATGTCAACAATAGGATGGCTCCCCTCTGGGAGCTCAATGAGAATGGCGAGAAATATAAGATTAGAATTGAGGAACTGCACAAAATAGCTTTTATTTATTGGCAAAGGGGAGAAAAAGCTACTAAACACCATCCCGATGTTCCTCTTTATCATTGCTTGTCGACCTCTCCTTTTTCCTCCTTGAGGGCAGCAGTTCTGCCTCTACACAATGTAACATGATACTGTGACACATTTTATTTCAATAATGATATTAATAATGGAGTTAGAAAAACACTAATTTGCCAATCATTTAAAAGGAAATTGAAGCTGTGCGGTTTCCTGCCCAAACTCCTTTGTCACGACTTCCTCTGACTTTGAGGCTGGAGATGGCAAATCCAGCCCTCCGGGGTCTTCTCTGGCGAGGTACTTGTGTTTACTGAATGCTTCCTATGTGCCAGGCCTGGAGGCAAGTGATCACACTCTCCCCCTCACCCGGTTCTCATCATCACCCGTGGAGTAGGTATCCCTGACCACGTTTCATAGATGAGAGAACAGAATGACAGTAGCAAAGTGACTGACCCAAAGTCCCAGGGCTAGTGGTGAGGGGTGGAGCTGGAATTCAAGCCCAGGGCAACTGCTGGGCTCCAAGGCCTTCTGTTTGGCACAGACCGTGGGATGTGATGGGAAGAGAGGATGGAGCCAAAGGGCATTAAGGGCAGGGACTGTCCATCAGCATCTTTGTACTGTTTTGGGATTCCTCCCTCTACTCTCAGAAGACTGAGAGGCCCTGGACATTTTTCATAAAGATGGAGAGACAATCCAGGTTACTGGCTCTTCTCTCTACATGGAGATCTGAGGTTTTAGAGGAGGACCAATCCTGCCTCAGGGTTCCAGCGACGTGTCCTCCCATCCACACACTACCACTGGCTGTCCAGAGGTCCTGCTTCTTCACATGTGAAATGGGGTCACCAGCCTGTGTCCTTCTCACCCCACGGGGTTACAGTGAGTCACACACATGGAGTAAAATGGAACACGTGGGTTCCATTGGGATGACTTTTGAGACAACTTCCAACCCTGCGATTCTATATTAGAGATGCATTTCAAAAATACTTTGAAAAGCATAAATCTCTTTATAAATGTAAGGGATTATTAAGAGCAGGGAGGTGTGATACCAGCAAGCATGTAGAGGCGTCAGATATAACTCCGCGATTTTCTGCTTCATCTGCCTCTTGCAAAAGATTTGGGAAATGCAGGAGAGGTTTTCTCCTTTGCATTTCTACGGAGCATGTTGTTTTTCTCTTATAGGAGCCTAGAACTGTTAGGGGAAGATTTGAGTAGCTCTTAGACATGAAACAGGGTATAATCTGGATCCACCATCCCTCAGTGAAGATAAACCCTGTGTCCTATTTTCATGCTCTCCATTTGCACTGTCCTGGCACATCACATTCAACAATTTCATTTATTAAACGAACATTTAAGAGTGCCTCACAGAATCATGCAATAACAAAAAGTTGCCTTAACTCATTTCAAGCTTTTTCTAGAAGTAACTGGCCACATTTTCTAGACATCGAAGTTATTTGGGCACTTGCTTTTTTACGACTTGGTGTTACCGTGTTGTGCTATGGTAAATACAGTAATTCCAAGAGGTTACATTTGTGTGAAATAACCTGGTGTATATTTCTTTGTACCCAAAGAGTGGCCATAAAACATCCATTGTGATTCATAAGATGAGAATTAATCCTTCTTTTTCTTACCTTCTTTCATGTATTTACAGTGAACAATTAGAATAAGTAGGAAGCAGAAACCAACATTATCACTTCTGTAATGTGCAGTGGATCCAGTGCTGTTCCAAGGCCATGAAATAGGGACATTCAAACAGCCATTTCTCATCTCAAATAAATAGAGTTAAGGAATGCCTGACACCCTGTTTTTCTCTTCCTAACTTGTACTTTTGGTGGCCCATCCTCAGGGAGGAAAGAAGCCCCATGTTCAAGTGACAATGCTATTACTTGGAAGTGGGCAAAGCAAAGATGGTCTTACTGTTTCAACACCTCCCTTGGATATCGTCCCCTTTCATCCTTGGACCCAGATGGCCTGTCCCAAGTTTAGTGGTGGTAGAGCCAGCCCCCATGGGGTCATGGGGGCCTATTATACACATCTCAGTAATTGACAAATGCTACAAATCAGGTTCCTCTCATTTCCCCTAAAGAGCTGGAAGTTAAACATTTACCAACATACCACCACACAAGTCATGTCCAGCCTGACCTTTACAGAACTGAGACCTCCCGTGTGCCCCTGGAAGGCCACTCCTTGGATGTTCCCTCCAGACGTGGTCTCTCTAGGTGATGCTTCAATGATTATTTCTCTTATTATTTTGTAAAAGAAACACAAGGTTTTGGGATTCATACAGAGCTGTATTCAAATTGCTGCTTACTAGCTATAGAATTAGAAGTTATTTACTCTTTGATGTTCTTAACAGTAAAATAGGGTAATAATTTAACAATACCTTTCATACAGGCGGGTTGAGAGTACTGGATACCTAAAACCCAGGCCAGCTAACACTACGAAGTGTTAATTCTCTTCCCCAGTCCTCCAGGAGAGGTGGGAGGCAACATTAAATCTTCTTTGAATCTTCACTTATCCTTTTTCTTTTTTTTATTGAAGTCTAGTTGATTTACAATGTTGTGTTAGTTTCAGGTATACAGCAAAGTGAATCAGTTATACATATACATATATCCACTCTTTTTTAGATTCTTTCCCCATATAGGCCATTACAGAGTATTGAGTAGAGTTCCCTGTGCTATACAGAAGCTCCTTATTACTTATCTATTTTAAATATAGTAGTGTATATATGTTAATCCCAATCTCCCAATTTATCCCTCTCCCCCCTTACCCCCTGGTAACCATAAGTTTGTTTTCTACATCTGTAACTCTGCTTCTGTTTTGTAGATAAGTTCATATGTTCACATTGTAAAATGAAATAATTTGACTATTTCTATGTCTTATAATAAAAAAAGAATCTCTAAGCATTGAAGATAATTATTGTTATAATTGTTCTATTATTAGTTGTTAACCTCTTACTGTGCCTAATTTATAAATTAAACTTTATCAAAGGTATGTATGTATAGAAAAAAAACATAGTGTATTTAGGGTTTGGTACTATCCCTGGTTTCAGGCATCCATGGAGGGTCTTAGAACATATCCCCCTACAGATAAGGAGGGACTATTGTATAGTACAAATGATGCCCAAGATCTTTACTATTCTGTTATGTGCTACTCAGTACTGTTTCTTCAATCTCTAAAAGTCAAAGATAAAGAAAACACTGAGTTACCATTTTCTGCATTTATGCATGATTGTGTTCCATCCCAGTGAATTTTATTCATCACCTCATGATTTGTCAATAGCTCCCAAGACAGCACAGTCTCATGGGAGGTCTTGCTGACCTATCATTTGTACTCTTTTTTTTCTGGCTATAGTCAACTAGAAATGCTTGCCAACATGGCCATTTGGAAAATAATTCATGTCACTCTAGTACTTTTCTAGCAAATGTTGATTTACCACTGTATTTAATCAGGTAGAGTTAAGGTCTCATTATGCCATAAAGCATCTGTAGTAAGGAGTTACCTTTAAATATTCAAAATAATTTATTCCAAGTTATAGGAACCATTTGTGTTATAATACTCAACTATAATCCCCCAGGGATATCTGGGCAGTTGCTAATGAGTTAACTACCTTTTCAGAATCCTCTAGAGAGAAAAATCTTCTATGATATATGACTTAAAATATCCCTTATATATGCCTTTATGGTCTACAGCACTAAATACTAAAATTTAGAGGTGATGTTTTCTAAAGTAAGTTTACAGGGGAAAAATCTCAAATTTTAGTGCTGCCTCTCATTGAGCAAAGAGTCAAAGATGAAAAAACAATTTTTCCTATTGAAATTTCTGAATTTTCTCCTGTCTTGGGTGTGTGTGTGTGTGTGTGTGTGTTTCACTCAATTTTTTTTTTTTTTTAGTACGCGGGCCTCTCACTGTTGTGGCCTC